>NW_028075721.1:6076561-6531124 GCF_014824575.4 Sturnira hondurensis | reverse complement strand
CAAAAACTAAAAGCTTTTCCACTAAGATCAGGAACAAGACAAGGTTCTCCACTTTCACCACTTCTATTCAATATAGTATTGGAAGTTCTAGCCACAGCAATCAGACAAGAAAAGGAAATAAAAGGCATCTAAATTGAAAAGGAGGAAACAAAACTGGCATTGTTTGCAGATGACATGATAGTGTACATGGAAAATCCTATAGCCTCTACCAAAAAACTGCTTGAACTAATAGATGAATTTGGCAAAACAGCGGGATACAAAGTCAATATCCAGAAATCAAAGGCATTTTTGTATACCAACAATGAAACAGCAGAAGCAAATATCAAGAAAAAAATCCCATTTGATATAGCAAAAACAAAAATAAAATATCTAGGAATAAACCTAACCAAGGAGGTAAAAGACCTGTATGCAGAAAACTACACAACACTGAAGAAATAAATCAAGGAAGACACAAACAAATGGAAACATATACCTTGTTCATGGATTGGAAGAATTAACATCATCAAAATGTCCATACTACCCAAAGCAATTTACAGATTTAATGCAATACCTATTAAAGTGCAATGACATATTTCACAGACATAGAACAAACACTTCACATATTTATATGGAACCATAAAAGACCCCGAATAGCAGCTGCAATTTTGAGAAAGAAGAACAAAGTAGGAGGGATTACAATACCTGATATCAAACTGTATTACAAGGCCACTGTAGTCAAAAAAGCCTGGTACTGGCACAAAAACAGGAACCTAGACCAATGGAATAGAACAGAGAGCCCAGAAATAACCCCAAATCTCTACAGTCAATTTATATTCGACAAAGGGGGCAGTAACATAAAATGGAGTAAAGATAGCCTCTTCAACAAATGGTGTTGGGAGAACTGGACGGCTACATGCAAAAAATGAAACTCAAGCACCAACTTACACCATACACCAAAATAAATTCAAGGTGGTTAAAATACTTAAATATAAGCCGGGAAATCATTAAAGCCCTAGAGGAGAGCATTGGCAGGAAAATTTCAGATATTCCATGCAGCAATATTTTTACTGATACATCCCCCAGAGCAAGGGACATAAAGGAAAGAATAAACAAATGGGATCTCATCAAAATGAAAAGCTTCTGCATGGCTAAGGAAAACAGTATCAAGATAAAAAGAGAAGCAACAGTTTGGGAAAACACATTCACCAATGACACCTCAGACAAAGGTTTAATCTCCAAAATATACAAAGAACTCACATGACTCCACTCAAAGAAGACGAGCAACCCAATTAAAAAATGGGCAAAGGACTTGAACAGACACTTCGTCAAGGAGGACATACAGAGGATCCAGAGACACATGAAAAGATGCTCGATATCACTAGCTATCAGAGAGATGCAAATTAAAACCACAATGAGATACCACTTAACACCAGTCAGAATGGCTACCATAAACAAAGAAACAAACAACAAGTGTTGGAGAGGTTGTGGGGAAAAGGGGACCCTAGTTCACTGTTAGTGGGATTGCAGACTGGTACAACCACTATGGAAAACAGTGTGGAATTTTCTAAGAAAACTAAAAATGGACATGCCTTTTGACCCAGCAATTCCACTGTTAGGAGTATATCCTAAGAACCCTGAAGCACCAATCCAAAAGAACCTATGCACCCCAATGTTCATAGCAGCACAATTTAAGATAGCCAAGAGTTGGAAGTAACCTAGATGCCCATCGGCCAATGACTGGATCAAAAAACTATGGTACATTTACAGAATGGAATTCTATGCCGCAGAAAGGAAGAAGGAGCTCCTACCCTTTGCAACATCATGGATGGAACTGGAAAGCATTATGCTGAGCGAAATAAGCCAGGTGGTGAAAGACAAATACCATATGATATCACCTTTAACAGGATTCTAAACAAAACAAACAAGCAAGCAAAATGTAACCAAAGACACTGTAATACAGAAGGTGCTGACAGGGTCCAGAGGGGAGAGGGGAGAGAATCACAGGGGAAAAGGGGAAGGACTCACATGAACAAGTATGAAGGACACATGGACAATAACTAAGGTGGGGGGCGGAGATGGGAGGGAGGTGGGAAGCACTGGGGGGAGGCAGGGCTGGGAATACAGGAAGGAAAACTGTACTTGAACAAGAGTTAAATAAATTTTTTTTTAAAAATGTGGCTCTCACTGGTGCTATTTACAGACATATTCTAGTTCTTTTCCTCTTATAGGTATATGTCAGAAATGCACTTTCTCATCCTTTTCGTATCCCACATGACCAGGTGACTTAGTCTGATAATAAACTATATATTGCCTCTGAATGGATGTATCAGGAATCATTGACATGAAATACTGTTGTAACTTTCCTCTTATAAGATCAGAGAAAGCACCTATTGAGAGAAAGTTCTTGAGGCTGATAACAAATCGCCACATGTTTATTGACTTAAAAAAACACATATCCATTATCTCACAGTTTCTATGGATCAGGGATCTGAACTAGGCAGAATTGAGTTATCTACTTCGAATCTCAGTGGTCTGCAATCCAGGTTTCCACTGTGCTGCATTCTCATGTGGAGGGTAAAGTTGGAAAGAATCCATTTCCCAGCTCATGCAGGTTGTTGGCAGAATTTATTTCCTTTGCAGCTGTAGAACTGAAAGTTTGAGTTTCTTCTGGCTGTTGATGGAGGCCCTTTTCAGCTCCTAGAAGCTACTTGTGGTTTCTAGAGGCTGCCTGCGGTTCCTTCTCCTGTGTCCTTTCCCAACTTCGACACTGACTTCATCAAGTCAGCAAAGACAGTCAATATAAAACAATCTATTAGCAAAATGGAGTCTGTCTTTCTTTTTTAAAAATTTTTATTTAATCTTTTAAAAAATTATTTTATTGTTGCTCAAGTACAATTTTCTGCATTTACCCCCCACCACTCCACCTCACCCCAGCCATCCCCACCTCCCTCCTCTGCTTCCACTCCCCACCTTGGTTTTGTCCATGTGTCCTTTATAGTTGTTCCTGAAAACCCTTCCTCCCTTTCCCCCCATTAGCCCCTCCCACCTCCCCTCTGGTTACTGTTAGATTGTTCTTAATTTCAATGTCTCTGGTTATGTTTTGATTGCTTGTATGTTTTGTTGATTAGGTTCCACTTAAAGGTGAGATTATATAGTATTTGTCTTTAAGTGCATGGCTTATTTCACTAAGCATAATGTTCTCCAGTTCCATCCATGCTGTCACAAAGGGTAGGAGCTCCTTATTTCTTTCTGCTCCATGGTATTTCATTGTATAAATATACCATAGTTTTTAAAAGACTACACACCATGATCAATTAAGTGGGATTAATCCCAGGGAGACAAGGATGGTGTGCAGACAATATTCACAAATCAATAAACGTAATACATCACATAAAAAGGAAAGACAACAATCACACAATCATATCAATAGATGCAGAAAAAGCATTTGGTAATGTACAACACTCATTTATGATAAAAACATTCAGCAAAGTGGGAATAGAGGGAGCATTCCTAAATGTAATAAAGGCCATATATGAGAGACCTATAGCCAGCATCATACTCAATGGGCAAAAACTAAAAGCTTTACCACTAAGATCAAGAATAAGACAAGGATGCCTATTTTCACCATTTCTATTCAACATAGTATTGGAAGTCTCAGCCACAGCAGTCAGACAAGAAAAAGAAATAAAAGGCATCCAAATTGGAAAGGAGGAAGCAAAACTGTCATAATTTACAGATGACATGATAGTGTCCGTAGAAAAACCTATTGATTCCAGGAAAAAAACTACTGAACCAAATATGTGAATTTAGCAAAACAGTGGGCAAAATTCAATATTCAGAAATCAAAGGTACTTTTGTATACGAACAATGAAATATCAGAAACAGAAATCAGGAAAAAAATCCCATTTCATACAGCAATGAGAAAAACAAAGTACCTAGGAAAATGGAGTATTTCAGTAATAGTGGAAGTGACATATTATCACCTTTTCCATAGTCTGTTGATTGGGTGAAAATTGCAGTTCTCTCACATACTCAAGAGAAGAGCATTATAAAGGTGTGAACCCCAAGAGGCAGTGATCTGATCCTAGGGGCCACATCAGAGTCTAAAAACCACCCATAAGACCATACATAAAAACCAGTGCCACCATTCAAACTGTTGGACATGGAACTTAAGTGTGAAATTAAAAAGGAGACTGGGGTGGGAGGGTGTTTGTTGCAGAAGCAAAACCTAGTTGAGCCTGGCTAAGAATATGGTATTAATGTGATATCTATGGTCCTTTTTAAAAAGATTTTATTTATTTATCTTTAGAGGGGAAGGGAAGGGGAGAGGGAGAGAAATATCAGTGTATGGTTGCCTCTTGTGTGTCCCCTGCCAAAAACTGGCCTGCAACCCAGGCATGTGCCCTGACTGAAAATTGAGCCGTGATCCTTTGGTTCACAGGCCCATGCTCAATCCACTGAGCTACACCAGCCAGGGCTCTATGGTCCTTTTAATCCAGTTCTGACATGTAATTTTCACTGGTTATCCTTGTATTTTACATACAGCTTATCATTGCACTTTTCACTGTTTTATGTTTCTTTCATTATATGTGTTTTTCTTTCCTTTGGCTGTGAACTACACAAGGTAACATCCAGACCTATTTACTTATTACTTTGCACACTGCCTGACACATAATTGGAATGTTCTCCTATATGTCCTAAAATTTATTTGCAAATTAAAACTTCAAGGATCATATTGATGGTCAACACTGATTTCAATCACCATATAACTGCATGGAGTAAATCAAAGTTTGGCAGGATGCCATTAACTACGTTGAAGGCCTTCATATGAAAGAGCTGAGAGAAATCCTTGTGTATACTAGAAGCTGCTCTTTATGATTTCAGCAATTCATTCACTGAGTCTTCGTTAGGTGACTACTAATGGCCAAAAAGGATGCTAATCATGGAGAATTTTCAGTTCTTATCATGAGAATAATAATACTCACCAAAAATGTCATGTTGTTTTGTTTTGGGTTTTTTTCTCTCATATTACCAACTGTAAATGTTGTAGCAAATTCATGTCACCTCAGTGACTATTGGACATGATTTAGAGATGAATTCTTGGCCAGCCTTGAGTAAGTTTAGCAGGCTCTATTATGCAGCATTGTAAGCTTATTCCAACACCAGCTTTGTTAGTCACACTTTAGTCTTCTTCTACTTCATTTTTCTCACTTATTTTAAAATTAATTGTATCTTAATGTATGGAATAAATCTTTTTTCCTGAAAAAGGAAGGATGACAGCTTAAAAGGGGGAACAAAATAAATAAATAAAATGACAGATAGCTCAATATGCAAGCAAGCAGGTGTATGTGATCACACTTGGTAAATATTTGTTGAATTAATCAGAAAAAAACTTGCTTTACTCACATCTACAATGACAAAGCAGAAAAAGACCAAGTATTGCACATTGAGTACAATATAGACACTGGAAATAAAGGCACCTAGGTTCGAACGTCAATTGTGCTATTAGTGAACCCTCTTAGATAGTCATTTTTCTCTAAACTGTCTTTTCTTCATCTGTGAAATTAGTATATTATTTGTGTAAAAGATTTATTTTGAGAAAGGAATATGTTGACATGTATGTAGAAGCTAGTATGCTGTCTGACAACTATTAGTTAATAAATGGCAGCTACTTAGTACTACGTTACCATAGTCCACTTGTTTACTATAGCATAAATATCAAGCAAAATTTTATACCTCAAATTACTTTCTGTTTTTTAAAGAATGCCACACTAAAATTTAATTAAAGAAATAATTATTTATTTAATAATCTGGATTTCCTCATTGCAAAGTTAATGGAAAAATTATCCCTGATCTATAGAAGCTTGCATTTTCAATAAGGGAAAGTGGCTATATGAGTAAATAAGAGAGATTTCACAGACTGTTTAGTATTAATGGCATATGATTATCTTCGATTCTTTTATACTGGAAACAAATATATTTAACAGAGAAAATAGCATTCCTAGTTCATGGCCACACTAAATCTACTATACAAAACACCTTACATTGAACAAAAATTCTTGTTGTATTTCTCCCTTTTTTATTCCATTTTCTTTCTTCTTTCCTGCCCTATTCTTTTCTTCTTCCATTCTTTCCCTCCTTCTCTCATTCTGCAAAGATTTAGAAGGGAAAAAATTATATTCTCTGGTTCATTTAGATCACATTGCCTGGGAAGGAGGGTGCTGTGGGTGAGAGAGACACAGAACAAATGGACAAATCAACATATAGTATCTCAAGTGGTAAGAAATGCTGCTGATAAAAATAATACAGAATAAGGCAGAAAAAGTAGTGGCAGAAACTCAAATTAAATGGTAATTGCTAAGTGTGCAAATTTGTTTCAGGAATAGCAAAATAGCATAACTAGAGCAAAATGAAGGAGTGGGAGAGTGTCCTGCGACAGAATTAGAAAGATAGGGAATGAATGATGAGTTCAACTACAAGAGCCTGGAGCGATTCTGTTGCCACCACCCTCAATGATTCTGCTTGGAGCCTCGCTGAGTTCCCTGTGATCCATGCCAGGCTGAATCTCTGGTGCTCTGTGGTTAAGAAACTGCCTCCGTAGTCCTTGGCATTATCAAAACTGGTAGAAGAGCGATCACTGAGGTCGTGATAAGATTGGATACTTCTGTCAAGTCTATTGAGTATGACGTTAGATGACATCACTACTCAGGCTCTTGTCCTTACCATAAACTAGAACATTTGCCTAAACTTTGCACATAGACCAAGAAAATCCCGAAAGTTCATTGATCAATTCCATACCCCCTCTCAAGTCATTTGAATAGTTTCCTCACCATCATCACCCTAGTTGAAATCACTGCATTCACGGACTGGAAATGGTACTGTAGTCAATCTGCCTTGGTCCTCTCCAACAAAGTGATCATATTTGTGTTTGCAACATTTTAAATTAAAAATCCCTTCATAGCTGTCCATTTCCCATCTATAGACAGGAGTAGAAATTAGGGATCTGCTTTTGGAGGGGCTTTGACATTTCCCAAATCTATCTCATCTTTATCTTTATCTCCCACTTTGATCGTGCTTGAGTCCCTTGAGTTGTCAGTCCTGACTTTTCTTCTGGATGAAGAGATCAACCTGTGTACTTGTCAGATGTCCTTCGAATCCTAGAGATATCCTAAATTTTCTTGAAACTCCCAGAACATCTTCTTTACCTCTACAACACCCAAATTTCATGTCCACCCTCTAATTTCTTTTGTTATCATTATGATACATTGCAAACGCCTTTTTCATTTTGGCTTTATTTTATTTCCCAATAGACTAGAAGCTCATTGTACACAGGGACTTTATAAGTCCTGGCTAAGATATAAATCACTCGAAAAATGTTATAGAAGTAATGGAAGTCATTAATGGTGGAATAAAACTTCAGTTAATCACTGAATTGCCCTGGCTATTTGTACTTACGGATACTTTTGGCTCTGAGGTCTGATGAATAAACAGAAAATGGCCTGAGTTTTTGAGTAACAGTGTATGCAGTTGAATTTTGATTTCCTCTGTGGACTTGTGCCAAGGAGCTCAGGAGAGAGCCCTGCTTCCACACAGCACAAACGAGTAGCTGGAAATGAACTTCATCCCATGATAATGAGCTAACACCTTGTTATGCTGTGGGGGGGGTGTTTGTTTCTGGGTGCCACCATTGTATTTTTTGCTGAAAGAAAACTACAGGTCTTTGGGTAGCAGTGCATAGCCCTGTGACGGCATTTCTCAGTTGAAACTAAATTGTAAAAATAGTGTGAAGGAAGACTATCATATAGAAGAATTTTTCTTTTTTAAAAATTTTATTTAATTATTTTTCAAGTCCAGTTTTCTATTACTCCCATCCCATCCCACCCCCCATGCTCCCCCCTCCCTCCTATTTCCACCCTTCTCAGTTGTTGTTCATGTATCCTTTATATATGTTCCTCTAAATCCCTCTCCTATTGCCCCTGAAATTCCCTCCCCTCTCCCCTCTGGTGACTGTCAGCCTGTTCTCTATTTCAGTGTCTTTGGTTATATTTTGCTTGCTTGTTTGTTTTGTTGTTTAGCTTCCTGTTAAACGTGAGATCATATGGTACTTGTCCTTCAACACCTGGCTTATTTCACTCAGCATAATGCTTTCCAGTTCCATCCATGTTGTTGCAAAAGGTAGGAGCTCCTTCTTTTTGGCAGCATAGAATTCCATTGTGTAAATGTACCACAGTTTTTTGATCCATTCATTTACTGTTGGAGAAGGTGTAGGGAAAAGGGGACTCTGCTCCACTGTTGGTAGGATTGCAGACTGGTACAACCATTATGGAAAACAGTATGGAATTTTCTCAGAAAACTAAAATTGGACCTGCCTTTTGACCCAGCAATTCCACTGCTAGGATTGTATCCTAAGAACTCTAAAACACCAATCCCAAAGAACAGATGCACCCCAATGTTCATAAGAATTTTTCTGTTTATAAAAAAAAAAAAGACCTGGCTGTTTCATTAGACTAAGCACATACCCATAGGGTTTTGGCAAATAATTTTGAAAAGTCCAATTTTGATATTTTCCAGAGATAATTTAATTATGTTTAAACTATATTTACAAATAAAATATCTCCTTTATTTTTATATATTTTTTCATTTTTATAAAGAGAACTTATTTATTTTCTCTCTCTCCCTCTCTCTCTCCCTCTCTCTCTCTCTCTCTTTCTCCCCCTCCCTCCATCCCCCACTCCTGAGGCCTAGGCTGATCATATTAAATAAGGCTAGTACAACATTATCCTCTGAGGCCGATAGTGCACTGTGTATAACTTTTCAAATTTAATCTGTTTGATAGATTATTTATCTGTGTGGCTTCTCAGATGAGTTCTTCAACCTAGAATATTAATACTAAAATACTTTGTTAGCAACTACCCAAACAACATACAGGCTTCCCTCACTATCTCAAAGTAGAACAGTCCTATGAAACCTGTTCTAAGCTGAAATGGCACAAACTGAAGAACCAATTAACATTAATTTATATAGAAAACATTTTGCGTGTTCCCAGACCTAAAAAAATCTAATAAATCATACCAAAAAGCACATAAAACCTAAAATAATACTAACATTTGTTAAAAGCAGGAATCATGTGACAAATACACACTGTGCTTTTTACATCCATCAACCCACTCAAGGCGTAGACCTTCCATGTTTTATCCATTACTGGGTGCGGACTAAAAGGGACCCATTTCGCTGCAAGCAGAACCAAGAGCAACTTTGGAAACTCTCAAATTGTATTCTCACTCTGTGTGAGTAGTAGGAATGGGGAACCCAGGTAGTTCAATGCTCCTACAAGTTCTTTGTTTCATTCACCAGGATAGAAGCGTCTAATTATGTCCAATTTTATGCTAAGGGGGTAACACCCTTATGAGCTCTTTTAAGCTTTTCTGATACCTTAGGACACATTTTGCAAATGGATGCTCAGCATAAGTCAGGATAAAGTGCAGCTGCTCACAGACAGGGTTCAAAGCTCCAGGCCGCCTGATGCTGAGATGCTGAGTGTGGGTCCCAGAGACTAGACTTGGAAGTGTCATCACTTGTGTGACTTGGGGTACCGCTGCCTCTGTATGGGCGTCTGCAAAGCAAATGCTAATGCTATTTCACTCTTCGCCTTTTTTTTTTTTTTTTTTTTTGCAAAAGTGAAAATTCTCTTAGCATTGCCTTTGGTTGGAGAAAACAGGTAGTACTCACGTGGGTCTTCCATAAACATAAAATGGCTATAAAATGAACTTTCAAAAAGCAGGGAATTGAACCGGCGACCTTTTGCTTTGCAGGATGGTGCTCAACCAAGTGAAGTCAGGGCTGCAAGAGAATTTTAACTCTGCTCTTTTGGTCATGAACCACACCTTCCTGGCTAACTTTTCCTCTTAAAATTTGGGGTGGAAACCTGGCAGTGGGGCCACTTCCCGGGTAATCATACCTTTCTTGGGGTCATATCATTAAGCATGTCCCGTCCACTAGACTGTGACAGTTCACAAGAATTTTATTTAATCATATCATGCGCAGCACTGTGTGAACTGCCCTTTCCCCAGCTTTTATTAAGAAAGCGTGGTAGGCATATCATATACACATCCAATTAAATTTTTTTAAAAAGGTCAAACTATATCTGTGCATAAACTGAACTACCTACTTTAAAATTATTGGCTGTAATTTATTTACAGTGCTTCAAACCTCCAAAGTAAATGCCAACTTGACTTTAAAAACAGTGAAGAAAAGAATGGTAGTTCTCTTCAGTCTTAGGTGCACTTTAAAATATGATGCAGCCGTTTGCCATTCTTGCTCTTGTTTTGATGTATTTTTAAATATAATCTTAAACTTTTAAAATATATCAGTAGGAGTAATACATATGTATAATGCCATTTATTTGGGGCCTACTTTGTATTAAACATTGTGGTGGGCATGTTAAGTACATCGACTTATCACAAAACTCTGTAAGGTAAAAATTGTCTCCATTTTTATGGATTAAAAAAAACAACCCATGATACTGAAAGAAATTAAGTGACTTTCCCCTAGAGTATCCAAATACCAAGGGACAAACCGATTTAAACTCTGATTACTGACTTTAAACCCCAGGTGTTCCCAGAGTGCCTTTTAAAACAACGCTACCTAAAATGTGTATCATTTGTTTTTATGATAACAGAGTAGGGACAGCTATTATGGAACTCAAGCCAAAATAACTCAGGCTAAAACATCGAGGTATCCTACTTATCTATTCTGTGTCCGAGGTTGCATTATGCAATGGAATTTTTCTAAGAATCACTTATTACTTACATGAAAGGGAGGGAATAACATATTAAATCATGCTAGGAAACTAAAGATGAGGTATCATGCTCTCAATAATGTGCTAGTCTAGGACTTTATATAATTTAAATGTTCAACCGAAAGGAACTATTAATACTATAGTTCAGTCATTCAACTCTCATTACTGAGCACCTTCAAAGTTCTAGATATGATGTTGGGTATCAGGAACATGAGGATGAATAATACATGCACTCTGTCTTCAAGGAGATTAAAAAGTACCGTGATGCACTCTCAATTCATGTCAGTGATATAGTCAATGTGTTTTTTTGTTTTTCATTACACTTAGAATTATACGCCAACCAAGTTTTATAGTGGAAGACGCTCAAAGACAAGTTTGGGAGAGTTTCTAGAATCAAAAGAAGAACCATCCAGGGAAAGGAAACTTGAGAATTTAATGTCTGGCATCGACTGTTCACTGCGAGGACTTAGGGTGGTCTAGTCGGGGTGCACTCTGTCCAACATCCAGGGGACCCTCTGGTGGATGGTTGTCAGTCTTCCGAGGGGCCTTGCTAATATTACTTACTTTCTGAAACATTATAGTGGGTTCTGTCTCCACATTTCTAATCCATCCTACCTACTCCCTGTATTTCAGCATCTAGTGTCCACCCATCACCACATTCAGTAAGCAAGAATACACAAGGATGTGTGCATCTTCTCGTGTACATATTCTCTTGAAAAAATAGTGTATCATTGTATCAGGTACTCCAAATCCTTTCCCACTTTTTTGGGGAGGGGGAGGCTGTTATTTTACTGATTTCGAAATACATAGAGAAAGAAAAATTCATGTGAAAGCCATAGAACCCAAAGTAGGAGATGTGTATATTCATCCACTTAAATGTGATACACTGCATAATTCTAAAATTAAAAAAAAACATTTGTGCTCAACACAATGCTTAGAAAATTTTAAAGACTTGATCATTACTTAATTTCATTTCAATTGAATTCATGAGAAAATGTCCTTCGACCAAGCATAAAATTGTTATGTAAATTAAGAGTAAGAAAGTTGAGTGAGGCAGTTATGCTATTGATCTTACAAAATTCCTAGCAATTGAAAGTAACTTTGGGTCCCTGGTACTTCACTGAGCACCCATCTGTTAAGCATTGGCTGCCTCTGTCACGCATTGCCCTGGGCATGTTGAAGCTGCAAAGTGCATACGTATTTTTTCTTTTCCTTATTTTATTTTGTCCTCTTATTTAGTTTTCTCATTATTTTCATTGTATTTTTTTCTATTACCATTTATCTCCTCTCTATTCCCTTGCACCTGCCCCTCTGCCTTGCAGTCACCACACTGAGTGATTGTCTCTGAGTGTCCATGAGTCCTTTCTCTTTTATCTTTTTTGCTTGATCTCTCTCTACCCAATTTCCCAGATTTTTCACTGATTTTTGCCCTTAAGCTCCAGTATCAAAAATTTGTAAGGACAGGGTGTGCTATAGATAGGACAGGGGCTATCTATAGTCTGGAAATGGTGAAAACAAAAACTTCCAATGGGAATATACACTTTGCATTTATACTCAGTGTGAAAGCATCCATGTTGAGTATGACTAAATATTAATAATCCCCAATCTGGATAGAAAATCAAAGAGGCAGGCAAATAATTCTGTTATGAAAATAGCAATAATTCCTTGTGCAGTTAGAAAATAACAACCTCTAAAAATAAATGCAACCAACTATGTCATGTGTAAAAGTAGATCAACAATTCATTCCGTATTCTTTTGAAGCTTGCTGGCAGCTCTAATTCGGAGATAACATTTCTTCCATTTCTTCCTTAATCTCTGTCTTATTTTGTGTTTGTGCTGAGGTCATTACTAAAGTAACATGTACATGTGAGATTCCTATAATATATACTTTCTTCGTTTATAAAGCAGATTCTGAAAACTGAACATCCCAAAATGTCCTGATGGCATAACAAATCAGTTTCCTATAGGTAAATGGAACAGTGGAATCATCTATTTTAGATTCAGAAGTACCTCCCACAGTGAATTAATTTCTTAGCCCCTTTCACTCATTCATGGCATACTTATTGGACATTTTTGGTTTGCCAGGGCTTATAGTAAGTATTATAAACATAGTATTGAGTAAAAAAAAAAAACAGATATAATCTCATGAAGGTACAGTCTGGTGGAAAAAGCAGGTTTTAATCAAATAGTTATGCACATGGAAACAGTTCACAATTGTGGCAAATGCTATGAAGGAGGGGAATACTGAGGTATGATAGTTGCCTTGCCTTAGTCCAGAAAGCCAGCAATGACCTCTGAGGAAGAGGTGGTTTGAGTAAGGAGCTGTCCACTACAGGGTGCTGCTCTGTACCTCGCACCCCCAAATAATTAAAGTGAGAATGTTTAAGAAGAGCAGCATTCATTTGTACCCCAAAGAACATTCAGGTTTATGAATTAACTGTGACAATAGTGACCTGTGAGCACCACATCCGTGGTTCCAAATCTTAGAAGGCCATGCCTTCAGGAGGACTCTCTCACTTCCATGGAGTACAGCCTACATTTTTGTCCAACTTTCCCAAACAGATTTCTTTTCAATATCTCAAGCTAAATAAGGCTGAAGTATGCAGATCACGATGATTGAATCCGATAATGGAAGCCTAATGGGTAGTTCAGCTAGAATTTAGAATGGCTAAGAGACTGTGGAAGACTAACCTGAAAACACTTTTTGAGAGGATAAAGTGGAAGCTGAGCAATTATTGTCAGCCTTCACTGCAGATAAAATTAAAGGAAATGAGTCCAAATTACATCACTTTTATTTAAAGGAGATAGCAGCATGCATTACCAAGATACAAATGCAGTGCCTAGGAAAGTCATTAAGAATATGTAACTAGAGTAGAGAGAATCTTATCCCTCCAGAACTATTCTCTCCTTCCTTCCTCCTCCATTTTTTTCTCCCCTGCCATAGCCTACTAGCCTCAGGATCACTCAAGTTCAAAAACATAGTCACCATCTATGGCATTACTATATCTAATTAGTGGCCAAGTCTATTCTGCCTGAAGAATATCACTCATATTCCACCACCACTATCCTAACTCAGGACTGCATTCCATGTCCCATTGAGTATTTTAACAGAGCCCTAAGTGGTCTGCTGCGGCTCAGGCTCTCACTCCTGCCATCCATTTTGCCCATTGTAACCAGTGCTCCTATCTTACGGCACACACGCCTTCCAAGATGTCCTTTCTCAGTCTCTCCTTGGCGTGCAGTAAGAATTGCTGAAAGTTTTTAAACCCATTAGCATCTAATTCACAGTTTCTCTGAAGAACTATTCCTAACAACTTTATTGTTTCATGTCCATTCAGATCTATTCCTATAATGCATTTTAATGAATATTTAACAAATATGTATTGAGCATTTTCTGCATGGTAGAAATTAAAAATACAAAAATGGAAAATGCAAGAAACATCTTTCTCCATAGCACGTGAACCCATAGAAGCAAATTTGACATGTTGGCATTTAGTAAGTTACAAAAACATACAATTAGCCAAGTGTCATAAGGATGCACAGGAGAAGGGAGATTTGAGTCCAATCTGTTCTGTGATGTTTCTTCTTTTGAATGTCCTGCTATGAGTAATATGTTAGGAACTAACTTTTTATTTTTTTATTTTTTTAAATATTTTATTTATTTATCTTTAGAGGGGGAGGGAAGGAGAGAAATATCAATGTATGGTTGCCTTTTGTGAGTCCCCTGCTGGGATCTGGCCTGCAACCCAGGCATGTGCCCTGACTGGGAATCGAACCTCGATCATGTGGTTCGCAGGCCCGTGCTCAATCCACTGAGCTACACCAGCCAGGGCAGGAACTAACTTTTTAAAGGTGCATTTGGATATGAGGGTAATGACTCCAATAAATTGGAGTTGTGTTGTTTCTGTCTTTGTCTATGATTTAATTATGTTATTAACAAATTACTTTATCATTGTTATTCTCAGAACAACAATGCCTTCCAATGATGATTACCTTGAAGGAAGTAAAGGCATTTTTAAGTGTCATTATATGATACAATTTATAGTTAGCCTATTTTCAGATGTGTTTTGGGAAGGAAGAGGTGATATTTTTCCTTCTCTTGTTTTTGGTCTCACTCAAGTGAATATCGAACGTGAGTTACTTAATATAAGTGATATTCCATTTGTAGTTAGACAATATAGCTTAGTTTTTAGTGCATTAGTGGTCAGGTGTAAGTATAAAGACAGACAGTTATTCATACTCACAGCCACATGATAGTTTGAAAAGGTGCTGAAATTCCAAGTACAAGTGATTGAATTTGATTTTTCTTTAAAGTGACTATAAATAGGCCTATGAAAGTATGATTTGCGAAACACCCTGTAAAAGTTAGAATTCAAATTCAAATCCCCCCGTTTTCAAGATATTCTACGTTACTGAGGAGGATATCCAAGTCAGGAAATGGCACGCGGTCTTCTTCCACTCTTTCCCTACCCCTTAATGTGAACTTTTCAAAAAATAGATTGCATTACTCACAATACCACCAACATGACTCACTGCCGAGAGTATGAGTTTCAATCTAGACAGAACGGAATTTAGGCCCGTTGCCTCTGTCCCTTAGACTGTTACGTTTTTAGCGGTTTCTTCTTTCTACACCTCGGTGTCTTTTTGAAAAATAATCCCAATATCCATTTAAAGTTCTAATGTGATAAACTGAATGTTTGTAAAGCACTTAGCATATAGCACCTCTGTCTCCCTATGTGGTTCATTTGTGTAAGCCAGAGAGCTCTGTGAAATACTTATGCATCGAGCATTTTATCTAAATAAAATATTCTCTTATTCCTCCCAGCCTCCAACAGTTTTATATTCAACTGAGATAAGTGGATGGAAATGCTTTAGGGCAAAGGGCCAGGTCAGATCTGTGGGCATAAGAAAGAAATTTAAAAAATCTAAATGCCCAACCCCCTTTCCTGTTTCTCAGTGGAAATGTCAGCTGTTTCGGGAGCTATAGGGACTTCTCTGGCCATTAGTGTGTCATCAGGGTGGAAAACAGAAGGACCCAAATCAGACAAGCTGGCATGTGATATTAATACAGATTTCAAAAGCACCTAAGGAATTTCTTCAGAGCTACTCACATGCTGGGAGAATGTAGCACAGATTTAACACAATAAGGAAACTAGGACGTAGCTCATTTAATTTTTTGATTGCTTTGAGGTTCAACAAAAAACTTTGATCATCTCACAAAATATGCTTTGCTTTGTCTATTTTCTAAGCCTGTTCTGTCTCTCTCTCTCTGTCCTGTCTCTTTCTTTTTAAAAAATAATTTTATTTATTTATCTTTAGAGGGGAAGGGAAGGAGAGAGGGAGAGAAATATCAATGTATGGTTGCCTCTCATGTGTCCCCTGCTGGGGACTGGCCTGCAACCCAGGCATGTGCCCTGACTGGGAATCGAACTGCAATCATGTGGTTCGCAGGCCCACACTCAATCCACTGAGCTACACCAGCCAGGGCTATCCTGTCTCTTTCTGTTTCTCACTCTCTTTCCCCCACTTTTTGCTCTACTTTTTCCATAGAGTCCAACCATAGAAATGACTAATGGTTCTGACAAAGTTTCATTATGTTACTTTTTAATTTGCTATCGTTCTGATACAGCCAAGTATTTGCATTTGCATTTGTTTGTTTTCACTTATTTATCTTTGGATAGTTTAATTGATTTGAATCTCAAGAAAATGTGGTTAGTGAGGACTTGATCATATGGAGGATTTGCTTAGTACCAGGCACAGAAGAGAAAGGACCCAGTCAATGCTTTTTGGGAAAATCACAGGCTCACTAAGAGACTAGGATAACAAAGAAACAATGAGATCTGTTACAAAGAATGTCTCCATGCAGTTAGCTATAGGATCTTAAGGACAAAAGTTACTATGTTTTAGGAGTGAATTAGACCAGTGAATTTGACACGTCCCATCTCTTCTCAGTCTTTGAGGACAGCTACACCTTCACTAGGAAATCATTCTTGTGTAGAGTAGAGGGTGTATCATGAGTAAAGAGAAAGGAATCATGGTTCATAGAACAATGCACATAGCATGTGCAGAGCCAAAGAAACCAAGTGACAAAGTATCTGGGAGGCTGCAGGTAGCCTGAAACAGTTAGTGGATGGGGAGTGGTTAAAACGTATTTCTCTGAACCTTCAAAACAAAATTCCAGGAAAAGCCACCCACGCTGCCAGCTCTCTGTCCTCTCTTTGGTCCACTCCCATCAGGCTTTCATTTGACCCTCTCCACTGAATTGCCTCTGTCAAGAACAGCAGTGACTTCATGCTTGCCAAAGTCTGTTGCTAGCTCTCGCCATCCAACCTGTCATCGGCATTTGACCGAAACTCTTCCTCTGTGAAGCAATTTGTCACTTGGCTTTCGGGGTACAACACACTTCAAGCTCCCCCCCCCCACATCACTGGCCTCTTCATTTGCATCTTTTTGGCTGCCTGCCCTAGAACTTTCTGACCTCCAAATGCTGGAATTCCCCAGAGCCAGTCCTTGGTCCTCTAGTCTCTCAGCATGCGTTACCAAGGAAACCTCCTTCTGTGTTGGATCCTGACGAATCACATGTTGACCCATCTATTCCTGACCCCACACCCAGCATAGGGTTGTCCCCTTAAATACCCACTACAGATTTGATTAGGATATCTAATAAACTGTCAACCTTAGCATGTCAAAAAAGTAAGGATTGATATTCCCCTTCCAGGTGTGTACACATGAATGTAAACATGTATACATTGTTGATCAAACATGTATTTGATCAAGTCTAATCCCTGAGAGTTACTCCAAACCTTTTCCCTTTACCCCCTAACTGGTATCCATGACTAGTTTTGTGCATTTAACAATTTATCGTCACCTCCACTAGTACCAACTTAGTCATACTAATATCAACATTTTTACCACATATGCCTCATAGTAAAAACAAAGAAAAAAGTAGCATAGACTCATATATATATATATTTCTAATTATATATAATTACCATATTATCACATTGACAGTGAAATGAGTAAAAGTTTAAACTATGCTTTAATTTATTAAGATAGCATAGAAAGTATTCTGGCTCCCAGTAAAAGAATTATTAATATTTTAGTGGCAGTCATTTCACAAAAATGACTTCATTGTTTTTGAAAATCTTGGTTTAGTCCTTTGAATTTAGAACAAGACTTCATACCAAAATTATGCTATTTTTAGTGGCTTCCATTACTGCAAAAATTATTTTTTAAAGAGATTCAAATTGTAGAAATGTACTTTTGACTGAGTTTTCTTCATTGTGGTCTTTAGATTTGTCAAACTTATCCAGCAATAGTGAGCTTTTTGCTGAAATTAGGGCACCAAGTGTCAACTCCCCTCGTGAAATCACTTATCTCTGCAACCTAATCAGATGGTGATGTGTCTTCGTGTTTTTGACACGCATGTTCAACACAGACAAGCTCCTGGAAGGGTTGCAAGGTGGTTAGAAAATTCTATTTCCAGGGTTTTTAATGGTAAAGGTAACAAGAGTTTTTGTGACACATTTAACACCGTTTTCAGTAACAAGAACTTGCCGAAAAGAAACAATTCCAAATACCGATTTCCCAGATGCTCTCTCTCTGGAGCACACATTATTTTTAAAGCTGCTACTATCTCACTTCAGTCTACCCCTCAACCTCCAGGGAGGGGAGGAAGCTGGCCTCCATAAAAGCCCCAGAAGGGCGGGCGGAAGAGCTTCCCTGTTCCAGGATTGGCAGAGGTGCTGGCAGAGCTTCCGGCTGGAGGACATTTGGAAGCTCCGCCCCCTTTCTACCTGCGTACCTTGTTCTCTACGTCTGGATGTTCATTTTTATCCCTTGTCATCTTCTTACAATAAACCCAATAAACGTAAGTTAATTTGTTTTCCTGAGTTTTGTGAGCTGCGCTAGCAAATTAATCAAACTCAGGAGGGCATCATTGGAACCTGCTATCTACAGCCAGTTAGTCAAAAGCCCAGCTGAGAACCTGGAATTGCAATGGGTACTGAAGTGGGAGGGAGTTTCAGATCCGTAGGACTGAGCCCTTGACCTAGGGGATCTGACCTAGTCTCCAGGGAGTTAAATCGCAGAACACTCAGCTGTGTCCTGGAGAATTGCTTGGTGTGGGGAACCCCCTCCCCACCTTCGGTGACCAGAAGTGTGAGAAGAGCTGTGAGTGTAGGTTCTTGGGGGTCGGAAAGGAGACACAGAGGAAAGGAAGACTCATGGATGGAGAGCTAAGTGTATCCAGCTCAGCCCGGTTCGGAAGGAGTTTAATAAGCACTAAGGGAATGGCATGAAAGGTGAGAGGTTCATTTCGCCCAGCGAAATGCAGAGTCATGATTTCCTAGCTCCAACATTTGGATTTTTGCTTTCCAAATAAAGTTCCCCAAATTCTTCCGTGACGTTTCTTTGCTAATAGGACNAGCTGTGAGTGTAGGTTCTTGGGGGTCGGAAAGGAGACACAGAGGAAAGGAAGACTCATGGATGGAGAGCTAAGTGTATCCAGCTCAGCCCGGTTCGGAAGGAGTTTAATAAGCACTAAGGGAATGGCATGAAAGGTGAGAGGTTCATTTCGCCCAGCGATGCAGAGTCATGATTTCCTAGCTCCAACATTTGGATTTTTGCTTTCCAAATAAAGTTCCCCAAATTCTTCCGTGTCGTTTCTTTGCTAATAGGACAGTGAGACTTGCTAGCGATTTGTTATTTTGAAGGTCAATGTTAGTGATAAAATGTGAATATTTAATTTAGTGTTTTGTTTTAATTTTACTTAAAGCAGAAAAGAAATAACCACATTCAAAACATGAAGAATAAAATGGCTCTTTTTAACCATTTCCCCTCACATGCATATAGAGGACACTATTTATAATATTTCTTAAAGTTTCATGTTTTATTTTGTCTAAAGTAACAAAAATAGTTCTACCTTGCTAACAAATATTGGAATGAGATTTTATCTTACTCAAACTGAGATTAAGTAGCATGAAGTAATTAATTATAAACACATTTTAAAGGTATCCTGCTGGCAACTATTCTTTAGTACACGGACCTAGAGGTTTCCAACAGGTATGTTTTGAGAATATAATTAAAAGAATATCAATAGAGAAAAGTGACTTCTCCAATAAAACGAATCTATGTTCCATTGGCCATATGCTCCCACAGCTCGGTGACTTCAGGAAATTGAGGATGGCACGAGTTTAGTGTACATTAATAAGAGAGATAAAAGAAGTTGGGTAAGAAATTGTCCTTTTCAAGACGATCATTGCTCACAGTTCTGCCCCCCTCGCTTTGCAGAAGCACAGAGTCCCTCTTGCCATCGCCTGTGGATGCTACGGGAGGAACATAGTTTGGAGGAGAGAGGTGCTGAGTCTGGCACAGCTCAGCGCCATCTGCTCACTCTTGGAACCCACAGATGTTCTGTACCAAAAAACTGTGTAAGTTAAGGATTAACATGCTCAGTGGGCACTCAGAGCCCAGCCCCCACAATGGAGTGTCTCTGTGGGTAGGCTGTGGCTGAGTGACAAGGCAGGCAACCCCCTACTGGACCTGCTATGGAGGGGACTTTGAGAGGAAAGAATCCTGCTTTCTTGAATAGCCCATTTTGCCAAAGAGCACATCTGAGTGACTTGAGCTAGGAAGCAAATTGCACGCCATGGAGAGAGTAAAGTATGGTGGATTGAGCATTGGACAATGAGTCCAAAAGATTTGGCCACCATTCCTGGCTCTGTCGCTAACTCTCTTTGTGACCTTGAGGAGGTCGTATAACTTCTCTGTGCCTTTGCTTTTCTCTTTCTAAATATCACCAAGTTTTTTTTAAGTCTTCTGTACTATCTAGAAGGATTTTTTTTTCTGTATCTGTTTGATTTTTAGATGTATAAACTTTTCTAGAATGTCTTGGGGGGTTCTGATAAGCCCCATATCTTTTGAAGAGTGTGATCTCTCTTCAAAAGGCTTTCTTTAGAAGAAATGTAGCAAACCATCTATGATGTTTTCATAATACTAAATGCTTGAATTTTTGGTGCCCTAAAATATAAATTTATAGATACAATGAAAATAATTTACTATTTATTTTTATTGATAAATAAATGCTACTACTAGTTGTTTATCATTTCTTAATCTTTACTGTTTACCACAATATCATGAATTACAAAGAAAGAGAGCAGTCTCACCTATCCCCCAACTGGTTATTTTGGGGTCCTGTACTGAAACATGCACCAAGTGTGAGAATACCCTGAGCATTCTTGGCTATTCAATTCAAATTTTCCTACACGTGCATGCCAGTGGTCCAGTTGTTGATTTAGTCATGCTGCAGTACTTAAAGGGACTCCAAGGCTTGTGAACCATGATCACAACTTACCTAGAGTCATGAAGGGAAAATGATGTCATATATGAAGCCCTTATGACATCATTGTGGTGAATCTTACAGGAAATGGATGACCATTGGCCAGAGAGAAGGATAACATTTGGTCTGATTTCTACTGAGATGAGGCATCTGAGTGGTAGGTTGGCTGGTGTGTAAGAACTAATTTATAGGATAGCAATGGGAGATGTCATGGGGGAAAGTATAGGACAAGTGTAAGGGCATGGATTTTTGGAATAAACTGAGTTTAAATCCTGACCATCATATAGTAGCTGTGTGATATTGGCAATTTTACTCACATCTCCTTGGGCTTTGCCTTGCTTTTTGTAAAGTGGGAATAAATAGTGTACCTTCCCCATAAATAATTTGGTAGTGGTTAAATGAGATAATGTGTGAACGTGCTGAGCCTCCAGCTACCTGAAGATTAGCTTCCCAATGCTTGTTGTTGGTCAGATGGCTGAAAGATTCCTGTAAGGCACTAAGACTGACTCACTATTTGATGAGGCACTTATTACATTGTCCTAGGGTAGGTTCCCACGGAAGTAGATGCTGAGATACAGATTGAATGCAAGCCATCGATTTGGTCAATGATCCCTGAAGCACCAGCGGGAGAGGGAGGAAATTAAGGAAGAAAAGGAAATTGATGTGCAAGGTGTCAATGAGCAGGTTACCCTTATGGGAAATTGGGGTTCATTCTTCGGTACAAGTGATGGAATGCTCCTTAGAGGTATCCCTCCCAAGAAGTGAGGATATTAAGGCATTTATACTTGGATTCCCTTCTGTTAGTAGCTGAGAGCCGATGTCTGGAGGATAGCAACTTCCACCCCATTCAGTTTCCTCAGGAGGAAATTACACGCAGATATTTTGGCAAGCTGAGGAGATACTCACTGAGTCCTGCAGGGCCATGCTGAGGCTGGCACATACTACCAGAAGCGATGTGTTAATTAACACAATGGGAGGAAATTCTTTCTTGATGGATACGTATATCAAATCCTCACGTGGTGCACTTTAAAGATCTTACAATTTTGTATGTAAACTATTCCTCAATAAAGGTGAAATATTTTTGAAAAATCACATTTAATATTTGTAATAAACTTCATGTTCACAGCAGTTTTAGATTTACAGCAAAATTGATTGGAAAGTACAGGGACTTCCCTTATACTTACTGCTCCCAAACATGTACCACCTGCTCATTGACAACGTCTCCCAGAGGGAGACGTTCGCTGCAACTGGTGAATCTACACTTACAAGTCAGTATCACCTCAAGTGCATAGTTGACTTCACAGTTCACGCTTGGTGGTGTACATTCTGTGCGATCTGACAAATGTGTAATAACGTGTATCCATCATTATGGCATCGTACAAAATAGCTTAACTGGCCCAAGAATCCTCTGCACACTGCCATTTTATTCCTCCCACCCCACTGTCCCCAACAACCATTGTTTTTGTGTGTTTTTTTTTTACTGTCTTCATTGTTTTGCCTTTTCCAGAATATCATATATTTGCGGCAGACTTTTCAGATTGGCTTTTTTTCACTTAGTAATATATGTATTTAAGTCTCACTGTGTCTTTTCCATAGCATGACAGCTAGTTTCTTTCCATTGTGTGCATGGACCACAGTTTATTTATCTGCTCCCCTACTGAAGGACTGCTTGGTTGCTTCTGAGTTTTGACAGTAATGGAAAAAATCTGCTACAAACATTTGTGTGCAGGTTTTTGTTTGGACATAAGTTTTCTTTTTTAAAAATTTTGTATTGTTTTTAAATTACAGTTGTCCTCATTCCCCGCCCCCCTTCATTACTCTCCCCTCTGCTACCTACCCACTACCTCCCACACTCAATCCTTTCCCCATGGGTCCTTGTATTTGTACCATGGGTCCTTTATACTTCTTTCTTGATTTGACCCCGTCCATTTTTCCCTGTTGTTTTNCCCTTCATTACTCTCCCCTCTGCTACCTACCCACTACCTCCCACACTCAATCCTTTCCCCATGGGTCCTTGTATTTGTACCATGGGTCCTTTATACTTCTTTCTTTTTTTTTTTAAAGATTGTATTTATTTATCTTTAGAGGGGAAGGGAAGGAGAGAAGGAGAGATATATCAATGTATGGTTGCTTCTCGTGAGTCCCCTGCTGGGAACTGGCCTGCAACCCACGTATGTGCCCTGACTGGGAATCAAACCGCGATCCTGTGGTTCGCAGGCCCGCGCTCAATCCACTGAGCTACACCAGCCAGGGCTATACTTCTTTCTTGATTTGACCCCGTCCATTTTTTCCCTGTTGTTTTCAATTCTTTTGTGAAAATATTAAGAAGTACAATTGCTGACTCATAGCATGAGAGTGTGTTTGGTTTTATAAGAAGCCATGAGACTGTGTTCCAAGGAAGCTGTACCATTTTGCATTCCCATTAGCAATGAATGAGAGATCCTGTTACTCCACATCCTTGTCAACATTTGATGATGTCTTGTTCTGGGTTTTAGTCATTCTAATAGGTATAGTGGTTTCTCATTTTTGTTTTAACTTGTACTTACCAGGGATATATTCTGTGGGCCATCATTTCATATGCACATTTTCCACCTGTATATCTCCTTTGGTGAGATGCCTATGAAAGTCTTTGGCCCTCTTTTTGATTGGGTTTGTGTTTATTTTTTAGTTTTAAGAGTTGTTTGTATATTCTGAGTAAAATCCTTTAGCAGATGTGTCTTTTGGAAAATTTATCCCCATCACTTCATATTAATACCAACCCTATTAGGTAGATTTCTAATATTATCGACTTGATGTGTGTGAGAGAAAGGCAACCCCCAAATTAGTTTTAAGTTACTTTTCTCAAGGTCCTGCACCTAAGAAGTGGCAGCATTGAGAGGCGAACCCATGTCTATACCCTGTTAGTAAAACGAAGCAAAACCTAAGTCTACTGGTTTCTATTCCAGGGCTACTTTTAACAACATTTCAAATATAACCCTCAGATATTAAGACAATTAAACAAAACAGAAACAGACTCATAGCTAGAGAACATGTTGACAGCTCTCAGAGAGAAGGGGGTTTAGGGCAAAATGAAAAAGGTGAAGGGATTAAGGAAAAAAAACAAAACAGCCTCATAGACACAGACAAGAGTATGGTGATTACCAGGGGGAAGGGGAGTGGGGAAATAGCAGAGGGTAAAGGGGTAATAAATGGTAATGAAAGGAGATGTGAGTTGGGATGGTGAACACACAACACAATATACAAATGACATATTATAGAATCATATACCGGAAACCTATATAATTTTATTAACCAATGTCAGCTCAGTAAATTCAACACAAAAGTGTCATTAAACCTAATTGCTTTTTTAAAAAAGATTTTATTTATTTATTTATCTTTAGAGGGGAAGGAGAGGGAGAGAAACATCAATGTATGGTTGCCTTTTGTGCGTCCCCTGCTGGGAGTTGGCCTGCAGGGAACCGGCCTGCAACCCAGGCATGTGCCCTGACTGGGAATCGAACCGCGATCCTCTGTTTCCACGATCCACTCAGTCCACTGAGCTACACCAGCCAAGGCTTAAATCTAATTGCTTTTTAAAATGATACTTACTCATATATTTTCAATATGTAAAAATGTGTATTTTTTGCTAGAGATAGACTTTTAAAATGCCTAACATACAATCAAATATAACATTTTAAAAGCAAACGTTTAAAAAATCTTTGAAAGAGAAATAAAAAGAAACAAGTAACATCTAGGAACAAAAAGTTCTGAGAATAAAGGAACAGTACTTTATGTGCTGAGAGCAGTTAGTGGAGGCTCACAGACTGGCATGGAAATGCAGAATCTCATGTATTATGACTGGAGGGGAATCTGCATGTAGTTGGCAAATGGAGCCAATGGTGATTGATACATGGTGCCGTGATCCTCCAAAGTCTGGTCCTGATTCAATACAGTGGGCATCAAGGTTCAATATCAGCTCCATTTACTTGTTTTCTTAAAAAAAAAAACCAAAAAACTAACTAATTAGATTCACAGCATAAAGCAGCTTAGTGTTAGAGCCCAAGATACTTGAGAAAAAACTGTGGTGGAGGCGAGGCATGGCTACTGTGAGCTTTTCAGCTCTGCTCATTCAATCTGAAAACCAGATCTGGGGATAGTGTGTCTACAGATGTGACAGCATCTGCTAAAAAGGCAAAGAGAGAATCAGAGAATGACCTTCTCCTGCAGAACCTTGTTGGTAGGGTCGGTCAAGGACCAGAGTCAAAATTGCAGGTATAGGGTCTGACAGACTAGGGTGACAGCAAGGCTTACTCAGTGGGACCTTATGCAAGCTATGGAGTGTCTGCGTAGAAGAACTAAGGATAGTTCCCCTGTCAGGGTGCGTGTGGACTCTCCCAGACAAAGCATGGAGCGAGGCCCTCAGGTATCCCTCTCTGCACAAGGTGGCCCTGGAGTAACTATGAACAGCATGTTCTTTCATTGGAAGAACATCCCAGTTTGAATTACAATTAAAGGGTCACTCCACACAGGAAGAATGCTGCTTAGACCTGGTGAGTTCTCAATGAATGTTAGCTCATTCATATTAAAGTTATTGCTTTTATTATTATTATTATTATTATTATTATTATTATATTTGATGGGTATTATAACATCCTGTAGGATACATTTTCAACATATGTGTTAAAATTTAAATAAAACTGATCTTTTTTTATCATTCTTAATCCATTCAGGATGTACAAGGCCTTGACAGTGGAGGTGAAATACGTTTCTATTCAGGTTGGCTGCACAGAAGCTGTGTGTTTCCACTGTCAGAGGTCGGCTCAGGCTTGATTCTCTGTGATGTGAAGTCCAGTCCAGACATGCCCGGGAGGCAGTAAAACTGGCACCTTCTTGCTTCACCTTGATAATTGTGGTTTCTGAGTTTCTGAGTTGCACGTAATCTCAACCCACTCAGAACATGTTTGTTCCTTGCATTGCGATATCAAAATCAGATATGAAACAGGAATAGAGATATGCAGCCGGTACAAATACATTAGTTAAACTCCTTAATTTGAACTTCCAAAAAGTTTTTTTTGGAAGAAAGTAGTCATAATGGCAAACAGACAGCATATTGCTATGTACCGGCAAATATTGACTCATTTAGACCTCACAGTTGTGCTACAACATGGCTCTTATTATTATCTTTGCTTTAAGTTAGGAAACCTGGTACATGTATGAATTAAGCAATGTGTCCAAGTTCACACAGCCACTGCCAATGCTGTTACTGGTAATTATGAAGGTTATGAGGGTAGGCAGGAAGGAGAGAAAAGGGAAAGAAAGATAGACATAAAGAAGAGATGAAAAATGGAAGGAGGGGTGTAGTCAATACAATTGACCACACCTCTGTAATCAATTGTATTTCTAGACTCAGGCAGTGAGAGTGTCTTTTTTGATATGCAGTGACACTGGAAAAGAAATAGGGCTTCATTTCAACTTCTCATTTGGAAAGCAGAAACGAGGGGCAGCACATATACGCATAGATCTATACTGTCAGAGGTCTTGCTTCGTAGATATCTGAGCCAGCTCACCTTGCACTCACATTGTACTTCTGTAATCAGAATTCACTTGGACAAACAGGAAATGTAACCAAGCAACAATGGGAAACCAAAGAAATCACATTTAGAATTTGGTAAGAAGCTGATTGAATTTGAATGTTCTTTACTGCGGGAGCTGTAATTATTGTTTTCAACTACCTGCTGGAAGCTATAAAGGTAAAGAAAATGGGGTGGTTTAGTAGGAGTCAGAAAAAATTACCTGACTGAGTAGGGTATCAGAAAATGTTTATATAAAAAGTAATTCATTTTTATTAACATAACAATTTCATAACTGACCTAAAAATAAAGGTGATAAAATAGTGTTTGCCCCTTTCCTGGAAGGCTCTCTTTAAGAAGAGTGGTATCTCTAACCTGTGCTGAAAAAACTCTCCCACCTACCTTCATCCCTTCAGAAAAACACAAGGAGTTATATGACTTATGAGAGATATTTGTATCTGTTAGAACAGCATTTTCCTAAATTAAATGAGCAGGTTAATTATGTCAGAATCACTTAGGGATGGAGAGGTCCCACTAAGCCAACCCTTGAACAACATGAGTTTGAACTGCATGGGTCCACTTAGACCTGGATTTTTTAAAAGTAAATGCCTATACTGTTTTCCATCCTTGGTTAGGATTCTGCAGATATGGAGGGCTAATTGTATGCATTGCCCTCCAGGGTGTCCAACATGCAGAGCATGGGTTGCTTGCGGCTAAGGATGGCTATGAATGTCACCCAATACAAAATAGTAAATTTAGTTAAAGCCATTTCTTTTGCTCATTAGTTTTCGTTAGTGTTTGTGTATTTAATATGTGGACCAAAACAACTCACCTTCTTCCAATGTGGCCCAGAAATGCCAAAAGTTTGGGCACCCCTGCACACCATTTTATATAATGGACTTGAGCATTTATGGATTTGAGTACCCATGGAAGGCCAACTTCCTGCAGATACTAAGAGACAACTTACATTTGGGGGAAGTCAAAATTCAAACCTGGATTTCATTCTGCAGAGAAATCAACATTCCTATCCTTGTATTTCCCAAGGGTCAAGTGTATATATCGATTCTTGCATTCCAACAAAGAAGCATTGTACCAGAATCTCTAATGGGGGTTCCGGGATCTGTATTTTTAATAAGAAACTCATATGATTTTATTTTACTCAGTAAAGTTTGAGAATGAAATTAATACAATGCATGTTTCTGGAGTAATCAAGAACCTCTTTATTTCAGTGCAGCTTTCTGAGTGCAGTTTGGGGTCTTCAACAAGCTATTCCTAGTGAACCAAGATTCTTCTCTCAGTTACACTTTCTACCTCCAACTAGTTTTTAAGCTTTCACAACATGGGTCAGTTTTCTTAACTTCTCAGCCCCAGGAGTAGGAACAAGAACACAGGAGTGTCGGCACTTCTAGACATGGGTGCAAAGGAAATGTTGAGTGTCTCCTAGACTCTAGTAAAAAATCTTCAACCCCAAGGCAGTCCAAGGGAACTAGAGCAGATCGATGTACAATGATGACCAACTTTCATCGCCCTTCATCTAAATCGGAACTCTCATTTTGCTCAGTTACTAAACTCGTAACAGAATTAGACTTGAGCATTAGCGAGGCAGGACGGGATCCATGGGTTGAAATCACTGGAAGATGGACTTTTGTTTCCATGGAAGGAGGTCAAGTCTATAGGCATGAGATGGAAAACGGTAGAATAGGCTGTCATAACAGTTCTGAAGTTACAGTCCATGGGTAGGATCCAAACAGACACCAAAGAACAGCTGTTCCCCAGAGAAGGGAAGGAGATGACTTGGCTGGTTGAAGAACGCTAGGAGGACCCCCATTTTTCTTTCGTATAATTGTCTAACAGCACTTCTTTGTTCTATCGTTGTCTTTTTTTAAAATTCCCAAATTCTTTGCTATCTTTCCTCTCTCTACTTTTGGAGTGTCTGTTGTTTAAAGGGTAAGTTTCAGAGACATGTAAACACACTGGGCCAGAGGACTGAAGTGTTTAATCCACTTCCCAATAGATTGTGTGTTATTCACCAGCTGGAGCACGTTAATCATCTTAATCCTTCTGCAGACTGTCATTAGAATGTCCTAAAAACTAAAAGTAAAGATGTGGGAAATCGCTGCAATTGTGAGAGCTTTTCTTATCTGTATCAGTGCCAATCTAGTTCACCTGATCAAACAAACCTGAAATAAATGCATACAAGTTACTGTTATTTTAGGACTTCTATGAAATATTTTGGGGAAAAAAATCTTTTTCATGCACGTTGATAGAATTTGAAACAATGTTTTTAAGTTAATCAGATTTCTCAACTTAATCTCCAATGTGGGAAGGATTTCAAAGAAATGTGACTTTTGAAAATAAATGTAACTAGGCATGTAATTTACTTATTTGGTATTTTTTTCTTCATGTAAATTACAGAAAAACAACAAATTGCAGACTTTTTAAAAACAACCTAGTGTGAACAACTGCTAGTTTGGACCATCCCAATAAGGATTCTGTTGCAAATTATTGACATAAGTCTTTCTTCAGAAAAGTTCTGAAAGTTTTAAACATTTTGAAAAAAAATTGACTGAGTGTTATTTTCAAAGAATGAATTTTTTAACCTATATCCAGGCTCATCTAGTGTGGGTAGCTCATCTTGGAAACTATCTATTAATGGCTAACTAAATAGGAGAGAACACTTACCAAAATAAATAGCAAATTCCATTTTATGTGGCCTTTTTTGTACTTTTTGTTTCATTTTTAAAAGACAGAGTTATTTTACACCTAGTTTTACTAAATATATTTAATTTGAATGAAATACTCAATCTGGAATATAATAGTGGTTATGTGTGTGTATATCTTGTAGTAATTTAGTCTACTGGTCTCTGCACTTTTCAGTGGGAATTATTTGCCTCCATTGTGACTAGCCAGTCTCGTCTGCAAGTCACGTCTCCATTGTGACTAGCTGGTCACTGTACTCAGCACACACATCTGAGTCATCCTCTCCAAATAATACCAGCTTCTTGAGGCACATATATTGTCTAGTTTTAAAAGAAATTCATCAGTATAAACCACTTAAAGTTGACATAAATTACCCATTTTGAATAACTAACAGTTAATTATTTTGGGGGAGTCAGAGTATGTCTTCAAGTTTTCTTTATAAAAAGTATACCTTCCTAATACAAAACCTTGAATACCAGAGAATAATTTTCTTGCTTTTGAAATATAACTTGCCTGTAAGTACAATTGTTGGATACTTACTTTTACTTAAAACTCTAAAATATAGAATAATATGTACAGTAAGATCACTTTTATATGAACAACAAAAAAGTGTGTGTATTTATGTTGGTGTCAGTAGTAAATAGCAAAAGAAAAAATCACTCCTGAGACATTCCTGTATTAATTTTAGAATCTAGTGATGCAAAAAAAATGTGACAGTATTTTCTTATTTACACTTTGACTCTCATGTAATATATTATTTTTGGTTTTTGACATAACATCAGAATGAGGCACAAGGTTCTTTATTTATTAACTTTGACTCAACTATAATAAACAATATGAGTGTCTACCTTAAAGATTATAAAAATTCTAGAAAGTTTCCTTTTGTTATATCTTGTATATCCTCAGCTCCCTTTAAACTTTTTTTTTTGGCCTTTAATTTTTGTGAAAACTGATTACATTTGTGTTGCTTCTCTGATCTTCAATCTAATGGACAGAATTACTTTCAAAATGATAATTTTCCTACATTCATTTTGGGAGAGATTCTTCTTTTTAATTAATTTTTTTTAATTTTTTAAATATTTTTCAAGTACAGTTTTCTGTCTATTACTCCCATCCCATCCCACCCCCCCATGCTCCCCACCTCCCTCCCATTTCTACCCCCTTAGTTGTTGTCCATGTGTCCTTTATACTAGTTCCTCTAAATCCCTCCCTTTTTTCCCCTGAAATTCTCTCCCCTCTCCCCTCTGGTCACTATCCCCCTGTTCTCTATTTCAGTGTCTTTGTTTTTATTTTGCTTTCCTGTTTGTTTTGTTGTTTATCTTCCTGTTAAAGGTGAGATCATATAGTATTTGTCTTTCAACACCTGTTCTTATCTATTTTACCCTTTATGACTCCCAGGTGGGTACTAATTATGTGATTCTTTGACATAGCTATCATGTATTTTATTTGTATATTTGCTGCCTCTTTTTTCACATTATTTCATTGTCCTTTCTTATTCTTTTCAATTTTGAGCTCACTCTGTTCCCTTTCCATTCCAGCCTGTCTTGTCCTACAGAGTAGAACGATTCTTTTCCACTTCTTTTCTTAGCTATCATGTTTGACCCTGCACATTTGAGGGTACTGGATGTTCCAAACTTGGCTTCTGGACGTCTAATCAGATCCCTTTCAGAGGTATATTATTTATCAGAATCTCCCCAACATCTTTTTCCCTTAGTTCTGCACAACTGCTCTAATGAGCCAGGACATGTCCAGATTCAGTGTTTTCCATTGGCCAAGTGGCTCTCCGGTTTCTGTTCATTTGGCATCTTTTAAAGATGGTCAGTGCCTGGTCTTATATCATCTTTGGGCACCAGGTTAATATAGAGAGTTTCCAGTACAAGTCTTTCTTTCTAATCAGCTTTCTCTTGATACCGCCTACTGTACTCTGTTATTTTTACTAAGAAATTCTTGCCTTTATACTTGTTCCTGTAAGGGGGGTGGAAATGGGAGGGAGGTGGGGAGCCCTGGGGGGGTGGGCTGGGATGGGAGTAAAAGACAGAAAACTGTACTTAAACAATAATTAAATTTTAAAAAAAAAGAAAGAAGTTCTTGTCTGGGCAATCCCATTCAGTTTCACGGACTTCATTTCCAGCTTCAAGTTAATGGCTTCCAATTTTCATCGCTGTCTTTCTAAAACCTTGAATACACTGTTAAATATTTCTATAAGGATGCCCCAAATGCTTTCACATATGGGTCTTTGAAGAACTATGATCCTCTTTGACAAATTTTTCCCTTCCAGCATCCTGTATCACTTTATGTGAAGTTCCCATCTACACTTTCTTATTGTTCTTTACCTTCATTGTGCCATTCTGAGTATCGTGTGTAGTAGTTAGGGTGTTTGTTACTTTATAAAGTCACTTATTCACATATCATGTTATACAGGGTCATAAAAATTTTCATTTTTATGTGCATTTTATTAGAAATATAAAATGTTGATACACTTTATGTTGGATTTGAACTTGTGCTTTAATTTAGTACGATTGTATAAATCATATAATTTTTGGAATAGTCTCCTCAAGTACAAAGCAGATACAGAAAGTAGATGAGATCACCCTTTTCTTCCTCCTTCATTGTCCTTACTCATATGGAAAAAAATAGCAGCAATGCCTCTAATTTGGGTCTATGAGTGTATCTTTCTTATGATTTCTCTTTATTTTCTTGCACATTTACACAAAGACCCTCAAGTGCAGAAAAAGAAGACCCATATTTTGCCTGTCTTGTAAGTTATGTTTAATGACTTATGACCAAGCCGTCATTGTAACTTAATAATCATAGGCGCGGAGTGACTGTTACCACTTAATGTGTCCCTCATTTCATACAATTAAAATAAAGATGAGCTATGCCATATCCACTGGGGCCTAAAGTAAGAATAAAGTAAATACTAAGTTAAATGCCAAAGTTAGCCCAGGAGCCAAAGACTTGCAGCCCTGCCACAAGGTTATGTAAACATATAACATTTGATTTTGCTGGTGGATCCTTGTCTTCTTGTAATAAACACATTCTGAAATAATTCGCAGAAGAAAAATTGTCTGCATTATTATACTTTTTGAGTTCGCTCTTCCCTAGTTTGATTGCTTCAAAAAGAAAATAAGCTTCAAAATTATCATAGGAACTAGATTAAAAATAGCATTCCTTCATATGCAGTAAGAATGAGAGGATTAATCTTGAGAGAAAGCTAGATGTGTAAGAGAGCTGCAGAATTTGAGCAATATATTAAAAATATAATTTTTAGTAGTTTTGTTTTTTAGTCTACTGTGTTACCATAAAATTTAGCTAAATCCCATATTTTAAATTCTTAGTGGTTCCAGTGATAGGCAGTTCTGAACTATACTAGCTATATTTGTTTAGGATATTGAAGTAATTATATTTTATCTGAATATATTGTTATAAAAGACAAAAAGGAAACAATAATCATATAGAAGTATCCATTTTTGCTTTTCACAGTGAAATGACAGACATAAATGATGAAAAGATTAATAATTTTGAAGGAGAGAAATACAAATCTATTAGTATTTTTCTCAAATTTCACCCTTCTGATTTTCCTTTTCCTCCCCATATTCCCTACTTCAGTTATACTCCTTTTTTTCTTTGAATTTAATTGCACTTAGTACAAATCAAAACAAATATAAATGCAAACAGTGATTAACACAATTGTTTCCTCATTGTGAATACCGACCTATTTGAGGGCAAATCACTTATTAAATATCTCATCGCTGTAACATCTAACAAGTAGGTAGTTACATATATACATTTTCAAAGTTCTGTCTAAATTAAATTAGAAACAGGGATTATTCTCTTTGCATAGTCTGTAACATGTCTATTTTTTCATTCTTTTTTTGTTACATTTTAATAGGAACTAGTTGGTACCTCTCAAAATATAGTTTAACTTTGTCTTTCACTGTGTGATACAATTCAAACCGAAATGGTTATTTTATTCTCAACCTGCATCTTTGTATTTTAAAGGCTTTTTTAAAAAATGTGAGCTATAGGGAATTACTCAATCCTATTTTACATATTAAAATGTGAGACCCATGGAGGTATTATAACTTTCTAAACATCAGACAATCTGTTAACAAGTGTAGTTTATAAACTTATTTTTTCTTGTACCTCCCATAGTAATTAATGTAATCATTTTTAAATTGAATGTATTGGGGTGACATTGATTAATAAAATGACAAAGGTTTCAGGTGTTTCATTGTTTAACACATCATCTGAATATAGTGTTGTGTGTTTATTGAGGGTAAAGGGGAGATGAATGGAGATGGGAGGAGATTAATGTCATGTTTTAATTATACTTCTTGCTGCATAAATATGTCAACTGACTACTAAAATAATTCCTGCTTTTAAATTACTAAGATTATTTCACATGTTTGTTATATTGTCCTGGTTGTTTCTGATGTAACATAATAAGGTTAATTTGTGTTCTTTTTTCAGAGAAAAAAATCACTAGAGATGAATTTAGTTGGAAAGGACGTCACATGCTACGCTAGTTTTTAGATTAATATTAATCGTATACTTCATTTCTAGTTTACTTTCTTTCCAAATCAATTCTGAAATTGAGGATGAATGATTGTCAATGTATTTACTACTTTTCAATGAGCAATCAGTAATATAAAGTGCTTATTTAGAATACCTACATAGCATTTTTTTTAAGTTACAACCAATGACAGCTTCCTAATATATCACCATATAACTCACATTGTGCCACTTAGGCCAGCTGCCACCCCTTATGTGAAAACAAAAAGTATCTTTTAGATAATTACTTCTCACAGCACGTCAGGCTGGGAACTTATTAATGTGAATGGCTTCTTGACACCGAAGTCAGGTGCTGATGAAGTGAAGGAACAAAAACGATCATTCACAGAGGAGAGTATCTGTTCTTTGTCTGAGCCTGGAGTGCAGGGTTTGCCTGAATCTTGTTTTGTAACTGAGGCTGTAGTTTTTATTTCTTTGTAGAATTATTGTATATTCTCTTTCATGTTATTTTCAAATAATGCAGTATTTTTTCTTTTCTTTTTTTATCATTATTGTTCAGTTATCATTGTCTCACCTTTTTCTCCATTTCTCTCTCCACTGCCCCTTCCTCACCACCCTCCCACAGTCTATCTCCACCCCATTGTTCCTGCCCATGATCCTCTATTTGTGTTGCTTGGTTTTCTCCTTCCCCTTCTTTCTCCCATGATCCCCCTCACTCTTCCCCTTTGACAACTGTCAGTTTGTTCTTTATTTCCATGCCTGTGGTTTTATTTTGCTCGTTTGTTTGTTGTGTTGATTAGATCCCAATTATACGTGAGATTGTATAGTATTTGTCTTTCACTGCCTGGCTTATTTCACTTAGCATAATACTCTCCAATTCCATCCATGCTGCCACAAAGGGCAGGAGCTCCTTCTTTCTGCTGCTTAGTATTCCATTGTGTAAATGAACCACAGTTTCCTGATCTCCTCATTTACTGATAGACACTGGGGCTGTTTCCAGTACTTGGCTATCATAAACAATACTATGAATATTGGAGAACATAGGTTCTTTTGAAATGGTGTTTCAGGATTCTTAGGGTATAATCCCAGCAGTGGGGATCACTGGATCGAAAGGTAGTTCCATCTTCAATTTTTGGAGGAAATTCCATACTGTTTTCCACAGTGGCTGCACCAGTCTGCATTCTCACCAACAGCGCACTAGGGTTGCCTTATCTCCACAACCTCACCGGCTCTTATTGTTTGACTTGTTAATGGCATTCATTCTGTCTGGTATGGAGTGGTATCTCATTATGGTTTTAATTTGCATCTCTCTGATGGCTAGTGATGTTCATCATTTTTATATGTGTCTATGGGCCCTCTGTATGTCCTCCTTGGAGAAGTGTGTATTCAGGTCCTTTGACCATTTTTTAATAGGGTTGTTTGTCTTCCTGGTGTGGAGTCATGTGAGTTCTTTATATATTTTTGAGATCAAACCCTTGTCCAAGGGTTTCCTTTGCATTTTGTTGATGTTTTCTTTAGTTGTGCAGAAGCTTTTTTATTTGATGTAGTCCCATTTGTTTATTTTTTATGTCCCTTGCCCTAGAGAATGTATCAGTGAAAATACTGCTCCATGGAATATCAGAAATTTTCCTGCCTGTGTTCTCCTCTAGGACTTTTATGGTGTCATGACTTAGATTTTAGCCTTTTGTCTATCTTGAGTTTATTTTGCTGTATGGTATAAGTTAGTCTAGTTTCATCTTTTTTTTTTTTTGCATGTAATTGTCCAGATCTCCCAATACCATTTACCATTTATTGAAGAGGCTGTTTTTACTCCATTTTATGCTCCCGTCCCCTCTGTCAAATATTAATTGACCATAGAGACTTGGGCTTACTTCTGGGCTCTATTCTGTTCCATTGGTCTATGTGTCTCTTTTTATGCCAGTACCAGGCTGTTTTGATTGTAGGAGCCTTGTAAGTCAGCTTAATATCAGGTATTGTGATCCCCCTACTTTGTTCTTCTAAAAAATGCCACAGTTATTTGGGTTTGTTTATGGCTCCATATAAATTTTTGAAATATTTGTTCTATATCTTTGAAATATGCCACTGGTATTTTGATAGAAATTGCATTGAGTCTATAGATTACTTTGGGTAGTATGGACATTTTAATGATGCCCATACTTCCAATCCATGAGCACAGTATGTGCTTCCATTTATTTGTGTCTTCCTTAATTTCTTTCTTCAGTGTTTTATAGTTTTCTGAATACAGTTCTTTTACCTCCTTGGTTAAGTTTATTCCTAAGTATTTTATTTTTTTTGCTGCTCTAGTAAGTGGGATTTTCTTCCAATTTCTGTTTCTGATAAATAATGTGATATTTTTTACGCTAAGAGTAAATTAATTGAAATGACTTATAAATTAATATAAAATGTTATATATGCAATATGTAGTGTGAATTTATATGCCATTTTTGATAGTTAAAGTTTTTGTTCAAGTAATATTTACCACATAAATAATGGAACCTACTTACTAAATACAAATATATTTTACTTGCTCTTATGAAAATAAGATGTGCCAAAATCAGGGAATATTTAATTTAAAACATATTGAAAATAATCATAATTTAGGAAAATATAACAAAGATACATAATTCATTATGGCCTCATATTGAACCTGGAGTTTCCAGTAGCAAAATAGAAAAGAGAAATTCATCTCGATGAATACATTATGAGTAGTAGGTAGGAAACATACCATTACTTTTCTTTGGGCAATGCTTCTTCTTGACTAAATTTCTCACATATAACCTCAATTACAAACTGATTGTTTGTGTATTATCTTGTTTAATACTATCACAATGATCTACATGATTCAGGACTGGTATTGATGCCATTATCTTCCTGTGCTCTCATAACTCCTTGGACATCTCTGTAATTAACCGAAATGACAGTGGATTCTAATTGCTTGTTTCTGGTTCATTTCTCTCTTAGACATGAGCTATTCTAGCTCATGTATCTTTCACAAAACTTAACCTATTTCTTGGCATATATACAAGTAGACTTAGTGTTTAGTAAGTAAATGACATAAAAGGTATGAAGGGAGAGATGGTGAGGTGAGAAGGGGGAAGAAGGGAGGAAATATACTATGTAACAAATGTTATATGGTATACAAATGTTATATGGTATAACATATATGTCATGTATACATATAGTATACATTGTTATATATAGTATACCTATATACAATATATGTGTGTAGAGTATGTATGAGGTCTGTCCAGAAAGTATCCATCCATGTAATATGAAAAATCTTATAGCTTCTTTATTAAAGAAGCTGTAAGATACAAGAAACATTGTACGTAGGACAATGACGCCTCTACCCCCTTCAAAGTAGGTATGTTGGGACCTCACACAGTTCTCCCAATTGCCATCAGCTGTCCCGTTGTGTTTCCCTGAATCTCATTGATGATCTGAAATCTCTTCCCTCTCAAAGGTGATTTTCATTTTGGGAAAAGGCAGAAGTTGCAGGGCACCAAATCTAGGCTGGAGTGGGGCCGAGTCACCTGGGTGATTTGATGTTTTGCCAAAAAATTCTGCACGAGATGTGATGCATGAGTGGGAGTAATGTCATGATGAAGCTGTCAATTACCAGTGGCCCATAGCTGCAGCCTCCTGAATCACCCAGATAGTTTTTACAGAGGAACGTTCAAGCTTAATACAAAATCTAATGCAGATTCATTGCTCTAATAGTTCAGTNTAAATGACATAAAAGGTATGAAGGGAGAGATGGTGAGGTGAGAAGGGGGAAGAAGGGAGGAAATATACTATGTAACGTAGTGTATACAAATGTTATATGGTATAACATATATGTCATGTATACATATAGTATACATTGTTATATATAGTATACCTATATACAATATATCTGTGTAGAGTATGTATGAGGTCTGTCCAGAAAGTATCCATCCATGTAATATGAAAAATCTTATAGCTTCTTTATTAAAGAAGCTGTAAGATACAAGAAACATTGTACGTAGGACAATGACGCCTCTACCCCCTTCAAAGTAGGTATGTTGGGACCTCACACAGTTCTCCCAATTGCCCTCAGCTGTCCCGTTCTGTTTCCCTGAATCTCATTGATGATCTGAAATCTCTTCCCTCTCAAAGGTGATTTTCATTTTGGGAAAAGGCAGAAGTTGCAGGGCACCAAATCTGGGCTGGAGTGGGGCCGAGTCACCTGGGTGATTTGATGTTTTGCCAAAAAATTCTGCACAAGATGTGATGCATGAGTGGGAGTAATGTCGTGATGAAGCTGTCAATCACCAGTGGCCCATAGTTGCAGCCTCCTGAATCACCCAGATAGTTTTTACAGAGGAACGTTCAAGCTTAATACAAAATCTGATGCAGATTCATTGCTCTAATAGTTCAGTCATTTTGAATGTGACAGCCACACAGTACACATGCTCACTCAAGGCCTATCACCCCCTTGTGCGGAATCTAGCAAAGTCATCATTATTCACACATGCGCATTTCAGTCCACTCTCCTTGGCTGCCAGGGTACATCAATGTTATTCAAACTGTTCCTCTTATATTAACAATGGCTGGACTTCTTCCAGACAGACCTTGTATAGTATGTATACTATATATTCTATCATATACTACATATAACATATATATCTTTTCACATGCATGCACAGATATAATACTATATGTACACATACATGCATACTATATATATATATATATATATATATATATATATATATATATATATATATAATGTGTGTATGTCTGTGTTATGTGTACCTTTATCTATTTCTTCCCACTACACTAAACTTGTCTGGTCAGCTGCACTGCCCATCTTCCCCCCAGCCCCAGCATCTCAGGAGTGGGCGCACGCCCCCAGGAAGTGGGTTAGAATCTTATTGACAAATAACAGAGACCATTGAAACTCATTTTGAAAATAAAGCATCCTCCTAAAGACACAAGTTTCTGCTACATAATTGCTTAGTTTTTATCCTTTCTGAGATTCAGTTATTCAGTTCTCCTTTTTAGTCTTCAAAATACTCAGAATCCTTTGGGTGACTTTTCCTTAGCTCCTATTAATGTTGCAGAGTTGATTCCCCTTGATTATAAATCCACTGCCATGGTTGAAAAGCACACCAACTAGCACTGCGTCTGAAACAGGGGCAATATTCACTCAGTATTAGCTGGGTGAATAAATGATTTAATGAGTGAGTGGATGGATGAACAAATGGATGAGTGACCCAATGGCTTTTCTCTTATCAGTCAGCACACTGTCCTGAGAAAGACCAAGACTGCTAACAGACTTGATCTTAAAAATTCAAACTCACTAGCATGTCCAAAGGCAAGACAATTCCTCATAGGGAAATCAGTAATACATTTTGGTCTGCGTGAACCTCACTTGGGTAAAATAACAGGAAATAACCACTAGATACGTATGGATAATTAGGGCACAAGAAAATCCTTACTGAACTGAATTGACCCTGGAAGCACTGTGTGCAGGTCCAGCATCTTCTCTGTCAAGTTCACGGGAAACAAGGCACGTGTGTTCCAGGACATTTTCAGTGGCTCTCATGCACTGAATTAGAAGTTCTGGCTGCGTGGAGACATGATGCTCCCTCAACACAACCTCCTTTTCCATCACATCACTCCCTCATTTTTAAGGAAGTTACAGCCCTTTGCACCTGAGCACATGGCTGCTATGTAAGAGTGCAAGTCATAATTTTTTGCATTTTTAAGCGCCTTCCTCTTACCCAAATTACTCTCCCATTGATTGTTATCAGGGTCACTGAGTTAAAATGAATATGACTTCCTTGATAAATAAGTGCCCCTCCAAGGAAGACATATTTTAATATGTTTAATAATCATGTAAAATAGCTAAAATATTTTTATTCCATGGCCCTTTTGAGGATGTCTGTTTAAAGTTGGTGGTGCACTATTTTTATTTTTCATGTTATGATCTCATTTTGACATTACAGCAATGTATCTGTGAAGAGTGTAAGTATTCATTGTTCACTGACTAGTGTTACATAAAATGTAAGTACAAGCTTATCTAAGTGCACCAATTAGCATAAATATGGTTCACTGTAGTATGCATTGGGGGAAAAGTAAACATATAAAGAAGTCAATTTACATTAATTGGCTTAGAGGCACCTCTTGTAACAAGAAAACAATTCAAAAACATTTCTCCTATAAATCAAGTGTTCAGAATATGGTTAGGTGCAATCAAATTAATGTAATGTACATGGCATTTTAGATTTATATCAAAGAGGCAGTACATATTATTGAATTGCAACATTAAAACCATCAGCCATGAATTTTTATAATATTCCTTTATAGCAGTTTCTGAAAAGACTTAATATTACTGAATCCTTAGCCATTTAATTATTCCCAGTTTATGGGATGGAAAAATGAAAAAGATATTTAAGACTTAAAAGCTAATGCTGTGTTTGAAACATGGGCTATATTCACTAAATATTAATTGGATGGATAAATGATTTAATGAATGAACAGATGGATGAACAAATGGATGAGTGAACATATGGTTTTTCTCTCATCAGTCCTGAGAAAGACCAAGACTGCTAACAAACCTGAACACAAAATGCGATGTACAGATGATGTATTATAGAATTGTACACCTGAAACTTATATAATTTTATTAACCAATGTCACCCCAATAAATTCCATTTAAAAATAAAAGCTGGCACAAACTCATGCATTAGTGAAGTTTTTGTGCTCCAGTGCGAGTTAAGACACCCAGGAAGTCATAAGCAATTATTTACCTGTGTTGAGTAAAAGATAGCCAGAGATTAGGCTCTGCTGAAGACTAGAGACAAGAAACGTGTCACCAATAATTACATTCATTCATTCCTTCTGTGAATTTGGGTGCTGGAAATGAGCCCAGTGGCCCACATCAAGGCTTGATTGTAATATTATCTGGATTGGGCAAAGCCCTAGCAATGTGTTTTACCTTTGATTAGAACACGTTTCCAAATATGTCATGTCATGGCGATTCTCCTCACTTACCCCTCCCATCCTTCCTTTCCTTCCTTCCCTTCCTTCCTTCCTTCCTTCCTTTCTTCCTTCCTTCCTTCCTATTCTCTCCCTCTCTCTGTCGTGAAACTTTGCATTAAAGAATAGAATAGGTTATACTGGGATATAATAAATTTACTATTAAAACTCGGTTGTTTTACTTTATTTACTTACAGGTTCAGTATAGGTTGTCTGGGTCTTTGCTCACACTCAGACAGGCTGCCATCTTGGATTTTGCGAACTGCCCCAGGACAGGCAGAGTAGGAGGTAAGGCAGAGCCTCAGTTAGCTCCTCAGTGCCAGGAAACGGAGAAACAACACCTCCATGGAGCTGACCACTGTTTCCTACATGAGGCATTTTTAAACACTTGTTTTTGGAATTCTAATACGAATCATGTAAGGTTCATTTGAATGCTGTGTTTTGTCTTGCTGTTATTAAATTCCAGTTGTACTGCATTGTAGTTAGAGATGTGATGGACCGATGGTGGACTGTAGGTGCGCATCTGCCTATCTATCTGTGTGTTTCAAATCAGTATGCGTTCTCTAATTATTGCTAAATGCTTCTGTTGGAGTCTGAAGTTCAACCTTGACCATTGTTTTGTTTTCATTTTCTTGTAGGAAAAGTGAGTTATCTCTCACTCTGAATGTTTTCCAACTGCCACTCTGATCCACAATGTGTGATCATCGCCCTCTTTGACTCTCAGTATTCAGTACTTTTCAGCACACTAAGGCCTCTTTATAATGAAATATTAAAATTTACCCCTCTTAGCATTATTGGATATTAGAGGTTTTTTCTTAAATTTACAAATGAGGAAACTGACTCTCAAAGAAGGTAGATGTGCTGCTTAATATACAATTAGATCTGGTTGACTCCAAACTTCTGCACTCATAATACATAAAATGAATAAATATGATAAGATGATATTTATTAAATTTCTCTAAAATTTCAAACCCAGAAGGAAATTAATATTGATTTTCTTTAATAACCTTTTAATATATGTCTCAATTTGAGTATGCATGTTTCCCATCAACAATTTAACTCAATATTCATTTCATTTTAATTCAGTAACAAACATGATTACATTTACTATACTATATGGATTATCACAAAACATGCAATTCAGCCAAATTAATGTGACAAGAATGCAAAAGAGACTACCAAGTAAAATCAAAATATGCCATAATATTTCATCATGTTCTACATATTACAGATTGCAGTTATATTGCTGTTAGGATTAAATGTCTCAATAACACTATCATATATCAAATTTCTTTCAATTTCTTCATTGAATCTAGGGCAGTGGTAAAATTGCATAATCAAAAACACCTTAATTATAGAAAGGAATATATTACTGTTAATTCAAGTGATTTATGCATCTTTGGTAACTTTAAAATAGTTTAAAAAAGAATTTTTTAGTGAATTATGATTACCTAATTTGTAACCATTCAATATTATTTAGGAAATATATATTTCCTTGTCTAAATACACACACACACAGACATCAATTTCTTAATGTTTAAACTTGTATAATGAAATCAGGACTTTTACTTTGAAGAATTTTTATCTTTGTTACACTTAGATTTCATCAAAATCATTTTGATTCTACTTCATAAATTTTTAAAACTTCATGCTCTGAAACAACAGTTTAAAATTCATGGAATTCCTTCTGTTAAAATAGGTAATAAATAGAGTAGACGGCATATCACATGTGTTTTTCTAAAATTTACTGTCAAAGCAATGTCTAAGATAGAAGAAAGAGAATATGAATATATATGCATTTAAAATGTTTATAAATATACCAAACTATATTTTTAAAATTCAATTTTTTACATGATCTGTTGTTCAGCTGTAGTTTCAGAATGTGACCGACAGCCGAGACAACTGAGTATGGTTAATTAAGGTAGTGAAGATGTACTTGCGGTTTCTCAACTGTTCTTAGGGATAAGGGACACGTTGACACAATGTGAGCTTTGGGCTCATTTTTGCTGCTGTTCCCTTATTTCAGTGCCATTCCTATACTTCCAGTATTATATGTGGAAACACAATGTCTTAATATTTTGCTCTCATTTCTAATAAGACCCTGCCTTTTGTTTGCATGGTAAAAAGAAATCAGCGTGTGGATATTAGGAAAAGTAGATGTGAGAATCCTTTCAACTATCTTTGTAACCCTTCTTTAAATATAAATTTAAGAGACTAGATAAAAATCTCTACATGATGGTGATGTCAGGAAATTGGTGGAGAAGGCTCCCCAAGATCCCATCTGCCTATCCCATTTGATAGAAACATCAAAAAATAAGCCCTGGCTGGCATAGCTCAGTGGATTGAGTGCAGGCCTGCGAACCAGAGGATCGCGGTTCGATTCCCAGTCAGGGTACATGCCTGGGTTGCAGGCCAGTTCCTTGCAGGCCAACTCCCAGCAGGGGACGCACGAAAGGCAACCATACATTGATGTTTCTCTTCCTCTCTCCTTCCCCTCTAAAGATAAATAAATAAAATCTTCAAAAAATAAAATAAAAATTTATTTTAAAAAAAGAAACATCAAAAAATAAAATAAAAACCTGTCAGAACCAATGTTAGCAAAAGTTTGGTAAACAGTCTAAGGTCTACAGCAACCAAGTGAACACTGAATCAAAAAAGAGGCAAATAACATGGGTAGAAAGCTTCATGGAATTTCTCCTTGTCTTTGTTTCAACCTCCCTGCACCCGAATACTGTCAGTCTTGAAAGAGCAACCCACAGCCCCAGTGTGGGATCCTGGTTCCCAATTCTGGAGGAAGCAGAGAAAATCTTATTCACCAATCCGTGAGACTGATTCAGCATCTCAGGACAGGTTCAGGGGAAGGAAGGCTCCCTGGATGATGGAGCAAGGCTCTTTGTCTCAGCTGTCTGGGAACCCACACAGGAAAAGCAGTGGGCCTCTCTGGAAAAACTGTAAGAAGAACTAACAACTCATAGATGCCCAGGGCAAAGGATTATGAATGAGATATACAGTAGATGGCACAGGGCCCAAAAGAAAAAGCCGGGGAATTCTTTGGGATGCTAAGACATCCTGGAGCACCCGTGTATGTCAAAGAATCCGTGAGAAGTCCCTCAGCTTTCACGTTAGGCGTCTCCAGGCGCTAACAAGCGGAGTACTGGAGAAGTGCCCCAGCCCAGAGCCAAACTGCAAAGACTGGCAGAGATGTGCCTGGTTGGTTTGTAACTCCCCACATGGAAGGAAATAGGCTTAAAATACCAGCAAGATACCAGCCAATGCACTGATTCCTCGTAGTTTTCAAAAATTCGCTAAATGTAGGCTATACAGTCTTTTATAATGAAAATAGTTAGTTGATTTTATGGAAAAATAACTGACAAACCTTTAGCTAGACTATGGCAAGAGGGAGTAGGCGGAAGAGGAAGAGAGAACTCAAATAAATCAATAGAAGAGGCAGTAAAATGGATGCGTCAGAAACGGAAGGGATCATATGGACCATTATGAACAACTCCATGCCAGCAAACTGAACAACCTAGAATAAAATAGAAAAATTCCTGGAAACACACAACCTACCAATACTGAATTAGAAACAGGAAGCCCAGATACACTAATAAATGAATAAGGAGATTGAATCAGTAATACACATTTTCTAAACATGGAAAATCCCAGGACCACATGGTTTCATGGGTGAATTTTACCAAACACTGAAAGGAAAAAAAAAATACCAATTATATGTGAAGATGGAATACTTCCAAACTCAAACAGGTTCTTAGGTCAGTTTGCATCACAGCAAACAAAGAAAAGCAAAATGTGGTTTGTCAACTACTTTAGATTGTTCAGATTGCTCTAACAAAGCTACCTTAGACTGGGTGATTTAAGTAACAAATACAGCAGTCTCCCACTTGTCCACAGGGTGTACATTCCAAGGTCCTCAGTGGATGCCTGAAACCATGGATGGTACCAAATCCTACAGGTGCTATGTTGGGTTCCTCCACGTACATATCTATGACAAAGTTCAGTGTATCAATCAGATACAGTGAGATGGACGATAACTAATGATAAAATAAAATAATTCTAATAATATACTCTAATAAATATTGGTGAATATGGTGTTATTACATAAAGTGAGCATCACTTGAACACAGCGACACTACATCAACCAATCCAATAGCCAAGAGGGCTACTTAGTGAGTACGGGGTAGGGATCATGTCCTGCAGAGAAACTCTGGACACAGGGATGACTCACGTCCCGGGAAGCAGGGACACAATGGCCCCGAGATCTTATGCTACTCATAATGGCACGCAATTCCCAAGAAGTGAATTAAGGAGTCGATTATTATGTAAATTGAGTGCAATACAGGGCAGAGACTTAGAAGCCACACTGCCAAATTCAAGTGAGAAGCTTCAAAGTCTGTGCGATCAAGAATGCGGTTTGCTGAACTCATGCGTGTTGGGTGTTTTTTCTGGGCATCGCTGTGTGCGGATGAAGGAGCCAGGGCTGAAATTTTACTATCTTAGTGCAGTGTTGTCTTTGTTACAAGTGTGAAGGCAGAGAGAGAGAAAAGAGAGAAGGGTTAAATCATCTCCTGTTTTCTTGTTCATGTACTTTATTGATTTTGCACTTTTTCTAAAAGAATTAATATAGCTTCAGCTATTCCTATAACTATGCAACATATTTGGAAAATGTACAATGCTGTCTTAGCATGCGTTACTGCCTGAAACACACACACATTTGTAAATTGTTTTCATTTTTTTTTCTTGAGATGCAATTGGAAGTGTCAACGTGTTATCTTGTCTGATTTATTACTGTCTGATGCGCCACTGACCAAAATAAACCAAAAAAGGTCATTAAAAATATGACATAAGGCATGGGTTTTGCACGGTCTCTTAGAATAAAAGAAGCGAGAGCTGTTTTTCTAGCACTTCTGACTGTCCCCCAGGGGAGTCAAACTCATGTTTACTGGGGGCCACATCACCCTTGCAGTTGCCCACAAAGGACCAAATGTAATGTTAGGACTGTGTGAATGTAACTACTCCTTAATAGTTAAGTGAGAACTTGGTGCTGTTGCTGGGTAGAAACAAGGTGCCGGGCCAGATAAAACAACGTGGAGGGCCAGATTTTGCCTGCGGGCCTTGTGTTTGACACCTGGGCTGCATACAAAGCACCTACCACAGCCACAACATCCCAACACAGTTACCAAAAGTTATGTTACCAAAAGATATATTGGCAGTTATAAGCTTCCCCAATATAGGCCAGAGCAGCCCCTTCATGGGAATGCTCCCTGTAACTTGTTACCATGAAGGGGAGGGAGAGGTTATAGCGTCTATTAAAAATAATGCCAAACTAAACAAGAGAAAAAAATCCCCCTCCAAAAACACAAGTAAAAAAACACCCACAACTTGTAGTGACTCAGAACCTCCCTAGAGAGCAAGGAGCATACAGAGTAATCTCAGATAAGGTATTGAGGTGTGAGGGAATTTGGATATAAATGCTTCAATATCTACTATCTTATACTAATCACCTGGGAACTCTGAGATGTTCAGAGCCCCCTCCTGTTGATTGGCAGAGAAATGAATTCTCTTTGGTCCCTCTGGTTTCCATTTGTTTGTTTGTTTTGTCATGTTTTCTCTCATATATTGACAGTTTTGAAAATTTTGCTCCAGTACAATACCTTTCCCCTGCTTTTCGTAAGTTGCTCAAAATGGCATTTCGGCAAGGTAATTTATTAAATGTCTCTATATAGAATTTCAGGAACAGATGATTCAAAACTATATAAATTAGTCATAAACGGTGAAGAAGCATTTCCTTGTCCCCTGTATCTGCTTGGCACAGTGTACTTATTGATTCAGGAAATAAACAAGCAATCAAAATTTTGAGATCAATATCTTTATAAGAGTATATTTATAAAGCTGTAGAAGGAAAGAAAAAGAAAACCCAATGTAGAACTTTATACCAAGAGAGTTCTCTTAAGAAAAAAATGTGAGGCTTCAGTTTCAGCTCCAACAGGCAGCGAACTGGGGTGTCTTCACACCCATCCTACAAGAAAACCTGGACACACACAATGTAATGACTTTTATTGGGCCCTGAAGGTGAACTGAAGCCACAGGGCAAACCACTGACTTATGGAGAGATGGGATGTGCAGGGAGACGCAGCATCAGGTACCCATCTAACTGGAGCAGAAGTTGCCGAAGCCACACAGTGGTGGGGACATTTACATAATAATGTTGACCAGTTGCTGGAGTCTGACTGTGAACTCGGCTGAATAGTGAGAAGCTCCCGACAGCCACAGTGTAAGAAGGACCTTCACACTTTCATGGGCTTTATCTCCAGGTCCTCACCATGAAGAACCAAGAGCAAGCCCCCTGTGGCTCCAGCCCCCTGGTGAGAAGAGTAATATCTATAAGACATACCCAGAGCCTTCTTTACAATGAAGCATTGTTCCTCAGACAAAAGACTTCCAGAGCTGCGTCCTCACTGGGGGAAGAGATTTGCTCCGATTCTAGACCAGTCCAGCGCTTTTTGTCTCGTCCAACAGAGAAATGTGTCCTCTAGGGACAGAGTTTCAAGAAACAATCTGTAGGAAACACTGCAGCCAAGGGAAACAAACGTGCAAAAATCTATAAACCTGGAGAACCATCAGCAAAGGTCATAGCCTGAGACACAGCCTCACCAAAGAAGTGCGATTTCATTGGATGACTATGGAATGCTGCTGAATCCAAAGACTGGTCACTGCACCAATTTAGCTCCAGCATTATCACCAAGGGTGAGGGCTGACAGATCAGTACCACCCAGAATCTCTCGGAGGAGGAGTATTTTGGTAGGATGAATGACATTCATTGGGGGATCCAACCTGTAAAAGAATCAGCAGAAGTAAGACTTCACTCTGTCCTTTCTGTGCATTGAACCTTTCTGTGCTGAAGTGGCTCAGGACTGAACTTTGGTAGATGTTATGGGTACCTTCGATTGAATAGATCAGCGGCTGGAGAGGGCCTGATACCTTTGTCCAGTGACTTTAACACTAAGACCCAATGAGACCTAACGGGTCCCAATTGAGTAAGTAGAAGAAAAGGCCCTAGAAGACAGTGATCCAGGCCCATTGCCTCTCTGATTTTAGCCTGCCTTCACAATCTTCATGGGACCTCAGTTTTGAGGTCTCATTCAGAGTCATGTCCCCCAGAGGGAGGTTTGAAGCGGATTGACCTAGAAGACCTGCTTCTAGGTCTTCTGTTTTGCCTTGAGAGTTTTTGACTTTATAGGAATTTTTTTAAACTCCTCTATGAGACAAGGCGATAACATGTTTCTCCTTGACTTCATTTTTTCTCCTTGAAATTTTATGAACTTGCTTAAGATCCCTGACTAGTTAGTGGCAAAGACTACAGCTAAACTCAGTCCCACTTCCAGTTTCCAGGTTTTGCCTTTGACAGCTTCTGACAGCTCACGAATTCGCGTGGTGTTAAGACATGCCTTAGAGGCTTCCTCTTTTTAAAAATTAAGCAATTATGGATGTTTGATGAACTCTTACTACTGTGGCTTCCTTTTACCCCAATGCATTGTACCATCATGCAGTCAACAGCAAAACACATAAGTGAACATAAATGATTGTTGTATTATGAAAACTGCAGTGGCAGACAAGCAATTACGTGGGGGAGTACCTTAAGTAATGCTGTTTCGGTTAGTTTCAGAGCCTCGGCTTTGTTCTGAGTGTTGAACTCACTTTCCAGATTACTTAGAAGGCATTGAAATCACTAGCCTAAGTAAATATTTGTTTTGATGGTCTCAGGAGGCAATCTCAGTGGTCACAGTTTAACTCCTCACACAGGTAAAAGGAAACCTCTGATAGACATTTTGGCTGTTCCCTGCCATTACACCCAAGCAGGTGGGGAGCAATCACAGCGCGTGAGAAAAGGGTTGCGTAAACACTAAATCGCAACACAGAAGTAGCGTCCTGGGTTTATCTCATGTGATCACCCCAAAGGCAGAGAGAAATGCAACAGTGATCTCCTTACTGGGGGTTGGTAAATGGAAGTACAGAGGAGGCGGGGCCTTGTCTGCATTCCTATGGCCAAGGAGAAGCTCAGTAGCACCTTGAACTCAGAAACCTGATCTGCTTATCACACAGATGATCCAAATGTATATTAGGTATTGTTCATTCAATCTCTCTCTCACTGTCTCTCTCCTTTTCTCTTGTTCTCACTAACAGATAAGAGAAAACCACAGATAACATAACAATATAAAAAGCTCCCTTATGATGCCTTTTATTTTAATTTTTTTTTTAATTTTTAAAACCACCTCTGCACTGTTTTCTTTCATTCCTGCACTGTTCTACATTTTATCCACAATGGCTAAGATTTGGAAACAAATGTCTTTCAGCCAATAAATGGATAAAGAATAGGTGTTACGCACATAGAATTAAATATTATTCAGCGTTAAGAAGGAAATGCTGCCAACAAATTTGTTCTTCTAGTCAACTCTGAATTTCTACAAGGCAGCCATAAAAATCTATTGATCTTTTCATCTAGCACCTGATTTATTTATTAATTGATATATGTTAATTATATGTCAATAAAAAAATACCCAGAGAAGTGACTTGTCCAAATCCACATTCCCAGAGCAAGTGGGGGGTACAACAATTTTATTTTTACCTTCCCTGCATTGAGAAACTAGGCTTTTTGCACATGTGATATCCTTGGCGGTAAGCATATTATTGCTCAAAGCATCATAATTAATAGATGTAGAAATACAGTACTTACTTTTGCAGAACTCACAGTGTAGTATATCTGCATACAGTCACTTTTTATGTGAGTATGATGAGTGTGTGTGCATGATTACTTAGAGTGATAAATATTTTATTTCATATGGGAGGGTGATGCCTTGAATTTGCTTTCACCAAAGGGGCAATAAATTATTGTCTCTCTTTCTTTGTCTCCCCGTCATCCTGTTGCCCCCACGGTTTCCTGATTCCTATCCGAATCCATGCCCTTTGGTGAAACTATTCTCTTGGAGTTTTTGTTCTGGGAGTTATTATTCCTAGCAGCCATCCACATAGTTCTACCAAGTGTCACATTTCGCCTGAATTGATACTAAGGCCATTTAGCATAAGCTAATTAAAATTTGGATGTCCTTCATGAACACGCCACATGACGGATGGCAATGAGTTCCATCATCATTTCAGAGTACATTACTTTTGTAGACGGGCTTTGTAAAGCCTTCCAGAGCGATTTATTATGTTTTCACGACCAGGTAGTCCAATACATTTATTCTATTTAAGAAGACTAGTGATTTGAACAATATTGGCATAATAGAATGTTGAGCTCCAGCCCACATCTCTAGCTTTTGGGCTCCTCCTCCTTATCCTTCAGTTTTTCTGTCTTCTTTTCTCACAGTTAGAGTGTAGGAAGCATAAGCCATTTCCTGGGACTAAGAAAATTACATAGTTCCAACCAACATCACTATGTCTGAGAGACTAAATGAAACCTTGAGGTCAATTTCAAATTAAGTTCTTATTTTTAAGGAAGGCTGCATTCATTATATTCATATCTGTTAAAGACATGACAGATTAATGAAATGACGTTTTGGCTAGTCGCTGTATCTGGAACTAGTGAGTGGAGAAAAGTCTATAGGGTGTAAAGTAGAAGTTTCTTTTCTTTTTCAGACAATATCAGCTTTCCATCCTCCCATCGGTCTGCAAGTACATGATTGATCAAGTACTCATACAAGTGAATTGAAGGACCCTGGCCAGGTAGCTCAGTTGGCAGGAACACCATCCTAATAGGTCAAGGTTGTGGGTTTAGTTCCTGGGTCAGGGCTTGTACAAGAATCAACCAACGAATGCACAAATAAGTGGAACAACAAATTTATGTTTCTCTTTCTCTTTCCCCTTCCCCCTCCTCTCTCTAAAATCAATTAGTAAATAAAATTAAGGGGAAAAAAGATCGGCTATAGAGTCAAACTGGCTTCAGTTTAGTTGTGCATGAAATGGAGACAGTAATGATAACAACTCCTAGGAATATTTTGAGAAGTCCACAAGACAATGCACCTAAAAGGCTTAGCACAATTCCTGGAGCCTAGCAAGTGTTAACTAAAGGTCTGTTAGCTTTGTGCAAGTGGCAAATACCTGATCAAGTCTTTCCTAGTTTTCTGCAAAGTCTTTTGGAATAAAATCACTTACTTCCCTCTTATTGTAAAAGCCTTCTCTGTCTCCTCCCCAGATCCCCAACACTTGCAGTATAGATGAAGTGCTTGAGAATCTGTCCATCAAATCTGTTGAATTCATTTGCAGTGTTTCAGGGTGGGGAAAAAAGCAAGGCGCTGAACTGCACAAACCAGGTCAAGTTCCAGAGTTGCTCTCCCACGGCCTGGCAATCGGAGCAGTCATCAGTCACAACCTCACATGGTAGGTTGGTTTTCTATCTCTGTGTTTACTTATTTATCTTCCCTTCACTACACTGCAGCATAAATACTGCATAGTACAGTTAACCAGTCTCCAAGATTCTTTTCCCACATGGTTGCCCTCTGCTCTCCAGGAAAACCTCCTAGCTTGCCAATTCAATATTTGTTTACATTCACACAGTTCTCAGCATTTCCTGGAGGGCCAAGAACTGCTCTTACTACCAGAAAGCAGGTGGATTGAATAGGTGGCTGGAACTTGTGTTGGGGAAATACATGTGGAACACAATGAAGAATACAGTTGCATTCAATGACATCCTTTATATGTGGTCCTCCTAAATGTAGAGGCACAAAAGGATAACGCAATAAGACCACATGTACATTTTAGAATGATGCAGACATTGCATGGTATACAAATAATGCACCCATGTAGCCATGTCCTCTGGTCTGGTTTATTTTAAACCTGTGCCTCAAACATTGCCACTGTTCTTTATGTTCACTGCTTTGCAATGGATTCTCATGGCTCCTGGCTAAAAGTTGGAAGCGACAGAAAACAATGTTAGCTTAGAAAAAGGTAAATCAGACTAGTGGGTTTGTTGCTGCAAAGCGGATAAGACGCAGGAAATCTAGACTGGGAAAGTTAAAGGCAGAACAATGACCTTCCATGGGCAAGATCTCTGTCACTAGAGCTGCAGGCACCACCCGTGGGGTGTTCCCATCATCACGGCCTCCATGATTCTGCAATAGTTGAGGGAGGACCTTAACTGTCCCTTTGACTCTATGACTCATTTCAGATTCAAAGTCCAGGCTGGAGTATCCTCCTGGCCGAGCTTAAGTTAAGAGTTGAGCTTTGACTGACGTGGGACTATAAGTCCCATTTCTCTCCCTTATCAGATTCGAGATCAGAATGGCACACATCTGCGGAATAGTCACAGATTGGGGAGTCCTCAAAAGAGGGGGTGGGAAATATTGGACTCTGGACAACTTAGGTAAAAATATCTACTCACACTGCCTATTGCATCATTCCGGTTCCTCTCTCTCCTCAATGCATCCTTCACGCTGTGGTCAGAGTGAACTTTAGGTAATGCATATACGGCCACCAGGCCCTTTTGTTCTCTTTGAATTCTACCCATTAGGAGTACAAAGTCTTCAGGTTGGTTTGCAAAATCTTTTCCCACATGGCAGCAGGCTCTAAGGGACACCCTCCAAAGTTTAAATAAAACCTTCACCCTTTCTCAATCATGCAGATCCTTTCATAATCTCTGTGCTTTGCTCATCCTCCTATTTCCCTGATTAACAAAACTTAAAATTCCTACTTATTCAAAACATAGCTCAGAAATCTCTTCTTGTATCAGCACATTTCTTGTCTCAGAGATAGAAGCTATCGTTCTCTCTTTTTCGGAGTCTAAAAGAAGTATGAAGGGGTGTCTATAATTACCCTTAGACAAGTAAATAGAAAAAAAAATTATATCAACATGTAAAGTCTCACTATAAGATATTAGTAACAAAGGTAGACCATATCTCAATTTTCTATTACCCTTATTACAAATATGGAATAGTTAGGACAGTTCAGATCATGAGGGCAAAAAGGTATTATGTGACATAGTTATAAAATGAATGGCATGAAAACTTCTTGAATTTTAGCAAAAATTAAGTAGAAGTGGATCAGTAAACAGGAAAAGAGAAAAGTAATGTAGAAAGCTGCTGAGTAGCCCAGGTGACGGTTGATGAATAAGCAGCAGCAATTGGGATGAAGAAAAAGGGACGCTTTACAGAGAGGCTGGTTTGAGAAAATTGAAAGGACCTCTGATTTAAATCCAGTATCCAGCATGTTTACATCCAAAATTCTTTGACTCAAACTAAACATTTGGCTTGTCTTGGACTTTTAACTGAAGTTCTCTAACTCTATCCCAAATTGGTCATTCGGGTGAATTATGTCAGGAAAAGCCAAAATGTGGAGGAAATACCAACATCTGTTTCTAACTATTGATTGCTAACCTTCAGCCACAGGAAAAAAAATAGGTTTAGAAATCTTTGGATGCCCCCTACCCTCGGGAATTAGCATAGAGGTATCCATTTTTGCATTTTATTTAAAAATAATGCTAAGTTGGGGGTCTTCAAGCGTGAAGATCTATCCTGCAGATAATTGTAGGGAACTGCAGTTGTACCTGGGAAGATATGATCCTATCATCAGAGTGGTGATTGACAGTAAATTATAGCCGTGTTGATGACAGATCTATAATTACATTACAAATATTTATCTCCAGGAAATCCTCTCTGAATTGCTTCTCAAGTGGTGTGGCTTCTCTCCCCCTCCTCCCTTTGCTGAGCTCTATTGTGAGCGACATCAAACTTCCACTCTAAAATAAACTAAGTTGATTAAAACGTGGGTAATAAAGGATCACCTGATTGGAAGGCAGAGCTTCTTCCTGTTTTTATGCAATTTCCTGCCCAACAAAAGTAGGAAATGCACGTAGGAAAGGCATCTTGCTGAAGTCCATATACCGGTAAAGGAATTGCTCAGAAAGTTCGCCTGCTGAAACGGTTGCCTGACCAAACACCTGTTAGACCCTTTCACAATTTTGCATGCATTTGAGTTCCTGGTGCCAAGAACTGGGCACCCTGGGAATTACTGAAGGCATAATGATATGTTGAAGTTGATTTTCAAGCTCCCTTGAGGCTATGAAATAAGTTATCAAATTCTATCAAACGATCTCTTACACGCATCCTTCCTTTGCTATCTAGTCCCATCACTCTAAGTAGGTCCTTAGCTCTGTTTGCGTGGATTGTCACAACGGCCTCTTTGCTGGCCTGTGTGCCTCCAGCTGGCAGACTTTGCTATTCATGTTAGATCCTGTTGCGGTCATCTTGGCATAAACACCCGTGTTTAGGAGGTGAGATGGCTTTTCATGGTCTACCAGATGCAATCTAAACTTCCCATACTGACCTCTCTCAGAGGTAATGAAATGCTACTGGGTGCCCAAACTGTAGTTACAATAGCAAACACGGCCACCCCATTCAGGGCAACCATTGTTCATCCCAGTGCGCAGGAAAAATGCTTCTGCTTTCCAATTGCCACCTCAGGTTGCATCCCTACAACAGTGTTAATGGTCTCCACACAGTTATTATGCTACGGTTACAGGTGAGGAAACTGAGGCGCACACGCACAAATCATCCCACATCACGCTGTCACTCTTCAAATGCCTGTCAGCAGATTCCTAAATCCAGTTGCCATTTGCTTGAGACAGCTGTACTTAGTGAAGAGGAAACCAGGAAATAAGCCAAAAAATGGTTTTGTGTTGTTTGTTTTTAATGGGCATTTAAGATTCAAACTTTTTTTGTTTGTTTGTTTGAAAAATATCTTAACAAATATGAAATCCAAATAAATATCACTCAGGGGCATTTATGGCCCTGAAGGCACCCACGGAAAAGGGCAGGACGGAAGCTACTAATAACAAGTAATCGGGGGGTATGATTGCAGCTGGGTCCATTATGTTTTGGCAAAATATCTTCTCAACAATTTTGCTTGGTTATTGTCATTTCTCACAAGAAATTCATGCTATTGGAGAGGTGACCTGATGCACACGATTGCACTGTGGGTAGCAGGCTCTTTCCGTAGATGTGCTTTTAAAGACCGCAATTTCCTCTCCAAGAATGAAGGTCATGCAATTCTCTGAATCGCCAGGCAAGGGCCAGGGTCCCCCGGCTGAGGCAGCTCCTGCTGTACATTTGGGAAAATCAGGAAGCTCTTGGAGACTGGCGTTGTTGGAGGCTTTGTGGTTACTTCGCTAGAACAAGTCCCTTTAAATTAGAAACCAATGTGATTCCTTCCGCGATGTTGTGACAATGTTGTTTAGAGTTGTCTGCAGGTGGAGGGAGATGGGCCACAGAAGGAAGTTGATTTCATTTGTCATTGATTTTTAATTAGCCATCAAGACATCGTTGGAGATCTGTTTGTAGTTTTCATAACTTGTCCTTTGTGTGGGAGGTGACATTCCTTCTTGATTACCAGTCCAACAACGCAGAAGGATTATTTAGTTTAGTTGTATCAATCCCAGCATGATTTAAGCAGACTTACTGTGAGTCTGTAATGGGAGGGAAATTTGTTTTCTGTGCCTACTAATGTGAACATGGAGGGGTTTTTGAACTTTTTTAAAATTGAATTTATTGGGGGTGACATTGGTTAATAAATTTATATAAGTTTCAGGTGAACAGTTCCATAGTACATCTTTCTTATAATGTACTGTATGTTCATCACCCCAAGTCAAGTCTCTTTCCATCACCATGTATCCTTTCTTTACCCTCTTCTACTTTCCCTTACCCCCTCTTGAGTTTTTATAGCTTAGCAATAATAATTCAACTTAAGGAAAATTTTCCTAAATTGTTCTCTTAAAATACAGCTTGGGAATATCTGATCAGACTCATAAAAATCTACCTGGCTGGATGTATATGGCCTAACAACATGACTCTATGCCTAGCTGCCTCTTCTGTATTCCTTATGGTATACCCCTCGTTCCAGCCCTCCTTGTCACTCTCAGTAACTGTTAGAATAGGTTCCAAAGGAGACTGTTGCTTTTGGTTTTGCCACATACAAACAATTTCTCCACACCTCCACTGGAGTGGTACTTCTAAAAACACTGATTGATCTCGCCAGTCCTCAGCTAAAAGTCTACGAGAATCCTGTGCTGGTTACGGGCAACGTTTCTCCTTGGTAAGAATAACAATCAAAGTCCTTTGACATCTGGCTCTGGGCCATCTCTCTAGTTTTTTCTCTTAACATCGTCTCCTGTGCTGTAGTCTATATGTACATCTCAGCCTGTTCCAGGACACAAGGTTATCTTTAGAACTTGATTTTTCTTCAAAACGCCTACCTTGTTTGTCATAGTGTAAGGAAACCAGAGTCAGGTCAGTTGAAGGAAATAGGGGTTCTCATCAGAAAGATAGTCGAGTTTCTGACTGAATTGAAGATTCCATAACTGTCCAACACAAAAGGCAAAAGTAGTACTTTCTACAGAGATGAGAATCCTGCCAGGTCTTCCCTGGCGTGAGCCCCTGCCTCCTGGTGTCTGCTGGCATCATCCCCTTCTGCCGAACCCGAGCTTCTCCCCTGTGCCCTGTTCGGAAGCAGAGCTGCCAACACACACACCTCCACATGCAACATCCACACATAACATTGTGGTTTTAAGCTTCTGTCACTAGAAAGAGCGACTGCCTTTTCCAGTTTTACTTTAAAAACCCAGAAAGTACTCAAATTGACCCATTTGGGTCCATGGTCTCTTAATTGCTGGGTGAATTGTCAGGGTGGGGAATAGCAAAATCGTACAACAATTTGTGAAATTTAGCTGAAAACTTTCGGTTCACGCGAGAGAGCAACAGTTGGCCAAGGTCAGAAGAGCATGAGCAGTGATGAAGAGAGAGCTTATGCCCTGAAGAGATACAGCCCTCTTACTCAGCTGGACCCTCCGCAGGGGGCACCCCACACAGGTGCCCGTTCTTGTCTAAACCCATCTGGCCAGCTGCAATCTCTCCTCTCGTAGTCACATATAATTCTCTATTTTGTCACTACTTGGTACCTTCTGTTTTCTAAGAATAGAATGAATTCTTTGGATGGAGAGAGAAAAAGAAACTGGGTTACAATATTTCTTTTTCTCAATTCATATATATATAAAAATTTCTTTTTCTCTATTCTCTCTCTCTCTATATATATAGAATTGTCTTGGTCTGTGAGAAGGATGGTACTAAATGTATAGCAATATAGTTGGGGAAGTTTAATTTTTTGTATCTTTTTAAATGTGTTTAAATGTGCATAGTTTAGTTATTACAATTTTATTTTTACCCTTCCTTGTTATACTTAGTGCCATAACTTAAGCATTAGAAATATTTATGAATATTTTAATGGCCACATAGTAGCCTATCATATAGCATACTTAAAATTTCCCATGTTGCTAAAATGTATTTATATTTCATCACATTTTTTAAATAATAGGTAAACATTTTGGGGTCAAGGAATTATCATATTATACTTTTTCACTGGATATACACTTATTGAACTAGAGTTATAGGAACAAAACATGCACACATTTGAATGTGCTTAATTCACATTTTGTAATGTACAGTCTTGGTGATAGGGTATAAAATTATTTACTTTGCCATAGGCTTGCTAAAATTTTTGTATTTTTTAAATGATGCATTATTTGCAAATATCAGATGCATTATTTGCAAATATTCACTCCCATTCAGTAGGTTATTTTTTTCATATTGTTGATGGTTTACCTCGCTGGGCAAAACAAATTTTAGTTAGATGTACTTCTGTTTATTTTTTTCTTTTGTTTTTCTTGCCCAAGGAGACATAGGTAAAAAGATATCGCTGAGATCAATGTCAAAGAATTTACTACCTGAGTTTTCTTCTAGGACTTTTAATGGTTTCAGGTCTTACATGTAAGTCTTTAATCCCTTTTGAGTTTTGTTTTGTATATGGTATAATAAAGTGGAATTAGACTATTTGCCCAGGAATCGTTCCACACATTTGTATGAGAGAGTTCAATGCTATGTTTGGATTTGGGGCACCGAATTCCATTTTAAGAACAGGGGGGACTAGAGAAGCTGAAGAAACAGACTGATGGCAGACAGTGCACAGACATGGGTGGAGGAGGAACTGAAGCCTTTTCTGGTTCTGATCCTAACACAGTCTCTTCTTCCCTCGGGACCTGAATCTCTTCATAGCTAATACAAACAAGTCATAATGGTGACTAACGCATTGCTTTCTGCTAAAAGATGTTACTGTTTACAGTGACACTACTTAGCAAATTATATGCAGCAGAAAAAGGCTCAAGAAGACAGAACAAATGCCATAACTGTTGGAAGTGATCACCATACCATGAGCTATGTCCAAGTGGTGGTTTTCTTGAGAAATGTTTGAGAGCTCTGGTTTTAGTTCGCTAGGTCTGCGACAACAAAGTACCGCAAACTGGGTGGCCGAAAACAACAGCAGTTCATGCCCTCACAGTTCTGGAGGTGACACGTCTGAAGTCAAGGCATTCTCAGGATTATGGACCCTCCAAGACTCCGGATGAAATTCTTTCTTGCCTCTTCCCAACTTCTAGGGCCATGGATCTTTGGCTTTCCTTGTAACTACAGCACATGGCATTCTCCCTGCATTTCTTTCTGTTTTCATATGGCCCTTTCCTTTTATGACAAAATGAAGCCCTATTGGATGAGGGCTTACCTTAATAATCTCATTTTAACTGGAATGCAGCCCCAAAGACCCTATTTCCAAATTAAGGCTACTATCACTGGTTCCAGTAGTTAAGACTTGAATATTTCTTCGGGTGGTACAACTCAACTCGTAACAACCTCATCTATATTTTAGTAAATTAAAGGTGCTGCCTTGTCTCATTTCCAGAGGGAAGACCAGGGGCTGAGCCTAAGAGATTATGCACAGTGGCTCCTGCTTGGCATTGCAAACCACTCAAGGCACAAGTGGCCATTCTTAGCCTGTGGACCATGCACAGAGAACCTCATAACTGAGAGAGGGATGAGAATGATCATGGAGCTGGGAAGACAAAACATGTCCAAAGGGAAATTGAGAGCTTAGGGACTGACTTCAGATTCCATTCCTGTCATTGTAACGAAGGACAATCCACTCTTTTATGAAAATAAATGAGAATTAATTGATCAATATTTTAGAATTTATAAAAGGTAGAGGATGGTTTAAATTTATTCAGCATTACAAGACTTTAAATTATATTCTTATTGCCCTGGCTGGGAAGTTTATTTGGTTAGCGCATCCTCCTGATAAGCCAAGGTTGTATGTTCAGTTCCCAGTCAGGGTCCATATAACAATCAACCAGTGAGTGAATAAATAGGTGGGAAAACAAGCCTCTCTTTCTCTCTCCCCTTCAAAACATAAAAATAAATTCATATTCTTAATTGAAGCACTATACCTAAATTATTTAATATCTCTGAGCCTTGGGTGCCCTATCTATAAAAATGGAATAGTAATCTTTTGCTTCAGAAGATCATTGGGGGAAAATTGGAATGCCCGATACATGATGAACACCTATAAGTATATTTTTTCTGGGGAGTTCTTACGCCATCCTCCAAATGCAACTTCTTTAATCCTTCCCCATCAGACTGGTGGCTTCTTGAGGGTAAGGGCACGAATGACTGCACTTCTGACATACAACTCAGTGCCTGGAATATAGTCAGCACTAAGTTAGACCTAGTCAAGTGACTGAAAAAGAATGAACAATTCAACAGATTGTCCACAGAGTTGCCAAGCAACCAGAAACAGAATTCCAAACACAGTGAGGGAGACTCCCAAGTTCTTGTTCTATTGTCTGTCCCAGGATTGGGCTGAAGGTGAAGGCAAAGAGAAGAAGAAGGTAAATGACTGAAAAAGTTACATGGATACAGAAAATAGAAAACTTGTCTCTCAGCTACAGAGATGCAGGGCTGGGCTTTGGGAAGACTCATAAATTGAATGTCTATTTGTGGAAGAGGGCAGAGGTGTAATGGTATCAGCTTCCTTCCATTGTGAAGCTTAATTAGATGCGATGCCAGGAATCCCCACCCTATTTGACCCTCTGGAGTATTTATGATGCCACTGGCTCCTCTTTCATTAGTGTCTGTGCCCACTAACTCAGTCTGCAGAGGCACCACAAGGTTATTAAGGAGGAAGAGATGGAGAGTTTTTTAGTGTTCATTCTCCATCCCCCAAACTCATATTTTGTGCAAAATGTGAGAAATTGACAGTTATTAAGCTGCAGAAGAGGCTGCTGGAGGTCATCTGCCCACTGGGCCTGGCAGAAGGGCTTCAGGGTTGGGGGGGATCAATACACCTGAGAACAACTGAAAGTTAAATGCTCTTCTGTGACCCAGTCTAATGATTCCAGCTGACTTTGCTCAAAAGATCATTGTTCCTTTTCACCTGCCTTATCTACTTTTTTTAAGTCAGTATCTGATACTAGTCTTCTAGGATGTTCTTATAAGAGAGAATTCTGTTGCCAGAATGGGGTCAGAAGGATCAATGGAATCCCAGGAGCTGTGTGTGTGTGTGTGTGTGTGTGTTTGCACATGTGAGTATGTGCCCAAGGAGCAGGGGGAACAGGAAAAAGGCATTCTGTGATCAAGGGGTGACGGTCCCTGGGAGCCTGAAGGGGAGCTAATATGTGTAGAATTGCATTCCAATTATTATATCAGTGAATCTTCACATCAACTCTGCAAAGCACATTTTACCATCTCTGCCTTAGAAATCAGTGCTACGAGACTCAGAAATGTTAAGAGTTATTCTGTCAGCCACAAAATATGAATCTGTCAGTGCCTGGTTTTGACTCAGGTCTAACTATTCTGCATGATGCCTCCCTGTTCAAGGGGAAGTAGAAAATAAATAAATAAGTGCTACATTGATTATTTAGTTACTCTCATGTGCATGTAACTGTGGTGTGGGGGTAATCTGGATACAAGCATAAAAAGTCAACAGAGCATTTAGGGACTATTTTATTTATCTGATACATTCTATATCTAGCACAGTATCTGGCATTTAGTAAACCCCTCGTGAAATCTCCTTGAATGGTTCACAAAAGCTCCAAACCAGCTCATAGAATCTATGTTCCAAAGAGTCAGTGGTGGCAAGACTAACACACAAGGTTAGTAAGAATGTGTCTTTTGAAAGAAGAAATCGGAACGAATCGGGAGTTCATAGGAAGAGATCTCTTCTTGATGCATCTATAAGAAACGCTTCACGGAATGGGTGGAAAACAGACTGGCTTTGAAAGGTCAGCATTCAAAGAGTAGAGAACAAGTTTTGAAGGCCAAGACCTTCCAGCTGATTGATAGAGAGGAACCCACTTCTTGAGTACCCCTCAGATGGTTGGAATCCCAGGCGTGTATATGGTTGGAATCACTGGCTAGCTCTATGCTAGCATTCTTTATCTGTTGTTACAAAGTACTATGAATTATGGTGTGAAATAATAAAGGTTTTTTCCTCTACTAGTTCTGGAGGCCAGAAGTGTGAAAGGAAGATGCTGGCAAGACCATGATCTCTGTGAAGGCTCCAGGTGGGGAGAATCCTCCCTTGCCTCTTTCCACCTTCTGACATCTCCAAGCAGTCCTTGCAGACGAGTCACTCCCAGGCTTCCATCCCACCCCGTGTGGCCTTCTCCACCCCGTGTGGCCTTCTCCCCTTTGTGTCCATGGCCAAATCTCCCCCACCTTACAAGACAAGAGTCATTTCATTAAGCCCTGCCCTAATTCAGTATGACTTCATTTTAACTTGATTATATCTACAAAGACCCTATGTCCAAATAAGGTCACCAGTGCCAGGTAAACACAGATTTGTAGGAGGGAGAGCACGATTCAGGTCAGTGCAACCTCCATGGCTATTGAGGCAATAATAATGCAAGAATGTGAGTGTGGTCTGTGGGATCTGCCTTTCATGTGACGTGTGTCCTGGGATGACTGTGTCCTGGCTAAGGGGGATTTAAGGTCCATCAAAACCGTGTGATGTTTCAGCTTAACCCCCACTGCTACCTGACAGTCACCTCTGAAATGTCTTTCTGGTTCTCTGTCCCAGCCTCCCCTGCTCACTGATTGCTTTAACCCATGTGAGATCCTTCCTGCCCCAAAGTCACTAAATTGAGCTCTGAACAGTATTCTCCTAATAGTATAAATAAGGACTTGAAGTAAACCAGCTAAGGTTTTGTTTTATTTCATTGTTTTGCATTTTTATTAAACTCACATTGACTTGGAAAAACAGATTGAGACCTTAACACCCATACAATAAACATAACTGAGTTAAGTCTTGATAAATATTTTTTAAAAAATAGACTTTTGCTGAATGACAAAGATCTGTTTCAGTAAGTTCCAGTGAAATAAAGTGTTGAGTGCAGGTGGACATTTTAATTGTGCCCGGCTTCCTTATTGTTATACTTCACTACATTCACCCTGATCTGCCTATCCCGAACCTCACCTTTGGGGAAAAGGGGAAAACAATTTGGAGGGAGCCCATTCATCTATTTGAAGAGAATGGGTGAGTGAAAGCAATGTTACGTCTGGGTCTGCCTGCAGATTCACTAAATGCCTCTGACGGCCTTAGTTAGTTGCTTCGTCCCTCCAATGGTCGTGGCCTTCCCTAACCACCCTAGATAAAGTATTTAATACTTTCAATGCATCTGTGTTTTCCTTACATACTTTCAATCATTTGAAATCATGTCAGTTAATTGCACACTTACTCGTTTGCTACCAGGCCTCCCCGCCAAGGATAAGCTCTGCGACAGCAGCAGCGTAGCTGATGTGACTAGTGTGCCCATCCTTGTGCTTCTAGCCCCAGGAACAGGGCCCTGAGGGGTTCTGTCCCTCTTCCTTGCATTCGATTTACCTCCTCCCTTCCTTTATTTGGAACCCAGGGCTCCAATCAACGATCAGCTTAGAGGTCTTTCTGCTTTAGAGAAATATGAGTGCCTTGATGTTTGGGGTCATGTCACATCCCCTCCGTTGTCCCAGACACCAACACTAGCCTTCTGCTCAGACCCAGGTAAACATCAATAAATGCTGTCGAATAAAATAACATGTTGTGTGTGAAATATTAGAGCCTGGTATGTGCTCACAGAGCTCCTGTAGGCTCTACCATTCAACCAGGAGGGGTTTCTTCTGCACCCCTTCCACTCCTTCTACTTCCTGAGCTCACCTTGGGAATATGCAGCTGCATTTCCGAAAAGATGGATCTATATCCTTTTGTTTGATATTGATAAACTGTTGACACCTTGTTTCATTGGACATCTAAAATAAATGTGCCCAGCACACCATAAATTACTACCTCGGAATCATTTGTACAATGTCAACACTCGGCAATAGGTTGCGGCGATATCCACGAGAGAGAGAGAGAAAAGAGCGGTTGAAAGAAGCTGAAGCTACTGTATCTGCAAATCTCTACTAGGAAACACTGGGCAGACAAGAAGAGAGGTTTATTTTCACCTCGGTTCATAAACCTAAAGTGTCTTGGCTTTTAAGGAGTAACTATGGATTGTTATTTTGAAAGAGTAGAAGTGCCAGAAAGATGTGCAGGTGACAATCTGAGCATATATTTAAGGCACTATGCTTAACAACAGTTTTATGGTATGCTCTTATGTATGTCATGAGAGCCTAGAAATGAAATATCATTAACTCCCTTTTGCATTGAGGAAAGTGAGACTCTGACAGGGTATATGACCTGTCTAAAGTCACACAGAGAATGATAGATAAAATCGGGGTTTGAACTTAGAGCTTCTAGCTCTGAAGACATATCTTTTTCTTCAAACTCTTTTGATGAATGTGACAACGTAGACTGACCTTGCAAGCAGATCCCGGACCAGGTGTCAACCTGACCTAGAAAGACATGATAGATACTCACATAGATAAGTGGAGGTTGGCTCGGGAAGGCCGCAGGTCCAGGCTAAGTGTTTCATGTCTACTAGGCAGATTGACAAATTGTACCAAACAAAAACAAACAAACACACAAAAAATAGTCTGCAAAATTTATACATGGTACAGAAATAAGCTATGTCATGCGCCCATAAAGCAAGTAGGGCCCAAAGAGGTTGAGTAAATTGGCCACAGTTAAACAACTAATACATAGGAGGCTGGAGATTCCAGTTTGGAATAGACATCTTAGAATTATCTCCCATGTAATAGTCATTTATACCAAGAGAGCTGGTGTAACAACCCACAGGGCTGAAATCCCAGGCTCCAGTCTCCACTGCTTGGGTAGATAACTAGGATTGTCAGTTGGTTACGTTTTTTCTCTGACATTTCTATTCCTCATTTTCTTATCACCACTATCTCTTGATTGACAACCCCCAAAAGATTGTGGAAACGTCTCCCCCTGAATTTGCCAGCTCAATTTACTGCCTGCCTGATATATGTGTCCATTCAAAGTGCGCTGCAAATGTTTGCTTAGAGATAATGACCCAGTCTGAAAATGACTGTGATAAAAATGTCATGTAATTTTCCAGGGTGACTTTGAAGTAAGGTTTGCCATGTAAATGTGGGGGACTGAGAGATCCAGCTATTATTTTCTTCCTCGATGAACACTGAATTGGTGACTTCCTCAGCACCAATGTAGTGGGCATTCTCCACCATGCTAATTTCTTTCCTCCTGTCTGTCTTGTCGTGTTGGAGCAATAGCCAAGACCCTCCCCATCGGTCATTCGCAGGATCATGTTTTTTTGTTTTTTGTTTTCTGTTTTTTGTTTTTGTCACAACTCACTGCTTCAAATAATTGAAAGGACCCAGGGCTTGAAGTCAAGCAGAACTGGGGTGCGATATCAATTCTGTATAGATTTACGTGAACTATTTGAGTCTCCATTTTCTCTCCTGTACAATCAGATTTTTTTTTTGCAAGGATCAAATGAAACAAGCAAAATTTGTAAACTTCCTGGCATATAAAATAGTGCTTTCCAATTGGTAGTTTGAACCAGTGTTCTATTTGTTCAAAATGCAGATGCTTAGGCCTTGCTCAGGGAGATTCTGATTTAGTGGTCTTGATCGGAGCTCAGGAATCTATGTTTGTAACAAGCATTCTGTGTCATTCTAATGCAGACAATGGAGGGCCATGCTTAGAGACACAACTGGTACTGAAAGATATAATAATTATAATAATAACAACAGAATTATCACTCACTGTGTGCTATGTGTAAGGCACTATATGCTAACACGCTCTGCACTTGGCATAAAGCATATAAAACGGGACAGGGTACTCAATAGATGCTAGTATTTTCCATTTCCCTCACCCTCTTTTATTGTCCTCTCGAGATGTTTTCTAAAGCTAGTGGAGCCCTTGGACGAAGAGTGGATGTAATAAAAAAGGTTCAGTTGTAGGAAGCAGAGTTGGCTGGTCGAAAGCCAACTTGACATTGAGGATGGATCTCTCAATCTGAACTTTGAGGAGGAGTTTCCTTCTCAAGCTGTGCCTGATCTTTGGAAGTTACCCCATTCACATGAACTGTTGAGATTCTCCCTCCCCAAGAACCTGTCATGGGCTTGCCCAACTTCTGTCGGAATGGTCAAAATTATAAAGTGCCCATCATCCTGGAAATATGATGGCGTTTTCTCCATGTCTTATTTGTGACATGAATGGCACAGAAGAACTTCAGTCTGCCCCTATTTTGGGTCATGTCATATGCGTGTTTCTGGTTTTTCTTGACTTTTCTGTGGCCTTGCAGAATTTGGGAAATAGTATATTTTCTTCTTTTCTAATTCAAGTCTCTCCTTTCTGAAGATGAGAAATTTGAGAATCAGGGCCTTCCTAATGGACTAGACCTCATACGGTTTGTGAAATTACTGTGCAAACTCTAAAGAATCAGAAAAATTCTATTAATATTAATATGCTATTATCAAAATTATTAAAATTTAAACTATCCTTCCATTGCACAAAATAGGCAATGGACTGAATCAAGAGTATTTACAGTCCACGTGCTGTGTTTGAACAATTCACCTTTCTTTCTTTGATATCTAACATTCAAGAAGAAATACATACGGTTGACTGACGACAGTAACAATGTTCTCTCTAAAGGTCAGAACTTCTGACTAGTGACTCAGTCTAATTATGTTAAGCTTAAGGTGATAATGTGGAGGTGGCCAGCAGCTAGAACATTTATTCTGATTTTTTTCTGAAGCAGTCAATTAACATGCTGTAGAGAAGAGTTTCCAGATAACTCGAGATGGAATTGAGAGGTTTCTCTTCACCCGCCAGAGCAGAAAGAGAGGTTGGGTACCTGACTTCCCTTCGAAAGTCTGTGATCCATGCAGCACTTCTGATGGAATGATGTGAGCCTTTCCCATCCTTCATGTACATGGAGATGGAGACACAAAGGAAATGAGGTGGACTCTGGCCGATAAGAACTGAAGGGTGGAAAAAACCCGACTACCTTCCAACACAATTAGCTGTGTCTGGAATCTTGTGGTTTTCAGTTTCCTTATTTAAACTCCTACAAAAATAAACCAATAAGGGATAGTAATGTCTAAAGTGAAGGCCAAGGCAGGAAAAGACAACTACAAACTAAAATTATTCTGATATTATTTATTTTTTAATCAAGGCCGTAGATATTTTTTTAAGGCCATAGATATTTTTATCACCATCCTAAGATTCCTCTCATCTCCATTATTATTATTATTATTATTGAACATCAATAATAATATAAGGTGTACCTTATAATAATAAGGTAGATTATATTTATTATTATTATTATTATTATTATTATTATTATTATATAAGGTCTACCTTCTTGTAAAATTTTAAAAATACAATGTAGTATGGCTAGCTCCAGGCACTACACAATGTACAGACCAGGGCTACTAATCTTCCATCATCGAAACCCTGTGCCCCATCCCCCTTCCCAACCCAACCGCTGGAAACCACTATTGTACTCTCTGCTTCTGTGACCTTGACCGTCTTAGATGTGCATTGGCAACATTCAACTTTGGGAGCTTTAGTAGGAACCCGGAGGATGTGATCAAGAGCTTCTCTTTATATGAATAATGATTTGTCACCTACATCTCTCTATTGGGCAAGAAGTGAAATAAACCAAATAAATATCTAAACGTTGTCTCCCTCAAAGGTTACAGTCTTTCTTTAGCATTTTTCCAATTTTCTTTCAAAATCCTATAGTCAGCCTACCGTTCTTTACCCAGGGTCACCACATCTGACTATGATGAACTTTATGTTTGCAATGATCCCTTGTGCATTTCATAGTGTGTTTCATAGGCTCCGATCTCCCCAATCCTTTGAGTACTGGAGAGAGACCCTGGCAGGCCTTAGATCAGGAAGAAACTGAAGTCGTTAAAGCATGTGGTCCTCAATTTCTTTACCATAGATCTCATTTTCTGGGACACACCTGGCTCTGCATTTTAATCAGAAGCACACACGCATCCATTAATCAGCATCACAGGAGAATGAGCACCCCGTTCAGATCATCACTCTCTCTCTCGTTCATAGCACGCGTTACACTATACCCCTTGGATTTATTTTTTATCATTATTCTTTTGGTAAAGGAATGTCAATGCCTAATTTCTCCATTAATATTGATGTGTTCAAGTTCTTGAAGCCAATTACTGTAGACAGTTAAAGCATTTAACTAATGCTTGGGAAAATCTCAGGGATGTTAACATGAGAATCTGTGAGAATGATTATACAATGCATGGTGTGAGGCATCTTGTTCATTTACCAACTCTAAGGAGAGAGATGCATCGTGAATTGCTATTGCTACACTTTGAGGAAACGAATTCAAGACAGATCATTTGAGTTTGTAATGGGTGAAGACCCACAAGCATTCAAATACTACTTTTTTCCTTCTCAAGATGAGGGTCAGACACAGTGGGTCTGTTTCTAATCTATACAACATCAGTTCCAACCCCGCTGTTCTGAATGCACTCAGTTACTAAGTCCCCTCTGCTTTGACTCAGTCAATATATGTTGGCTCCATACCAGCTTTTCATCTCTATGGCCTCTGTCCTCATCCAGACTACCATTACTTTTCAGCTAATTGTGGCAATAATCTCCTAACTAACTGCATTAAAATATTTTATTTATTTAGAGAGAGGGGAAGGGAGGGAGAAAGAGAGGAAAAAAAACACTGATTCATGGTTGCCTTTCACATGCCCACAACTAGGGACCCTGTTCACAACCCAGGCAACTGTCCTGACTGGGAACTGAACCAGCGACCCGTTGGTCCTCAGGCCAGCATTCAATCCACTGAGCCACACCAGCCAGGGCTAACTTCTTATATTCAGTTCTGACCCGCACCAAGCATTTTCTATGGAAAGTCAAAGAAGAAACATGCATTCTTCCCTTTCCTAGAGTCTTTCAATGCCTTTTTGTTTTTCATGGGAAAATCTGAGTCTTGCCAATGGTGCATGGTGGCCCCTGGGAACTGCCCTACCTTCTGTCCCTCTGTTCCCTTGTCATCTGTCCACTGCCAAACTGCTCAGCAGGACAGCATTGCTCAAGGTAAAACCAAGAAGAACATTTTGTATAATCTCATCATTAAGAAATACAGATAAACTATAGAGATATGTTTCAGGCTGAGAGAACAACTCGGATCCCTAAACAGCAGAACATCTTCTGGGAGCAAGAAGAGACTTTGGTACTATAGAATAATGACAGAGGGAATGAGGAATAAAGCCAGAGACCTAAATAGAGGACAGACGATTAATTGTGTTAGAAGCCTTATGAAGGAATAGGTGACAAGGTAGTGAGGTCACTGAAATGATTTCTCTGGATAACTACCCCATGCCTATGGACCAAATCCAGGAGAAGTCCTGCCGTCATCAGAAACCTCCTTGGTCTGCCTGGGATCAGAGCAAGGGATGCTGGTTGCATCAGGCCCTTGGGACAGTGCCTGAAATCCCTGCAGTGGAGACATGTCTGCAACCTGGACTCCACAATTCACCCCCCACCCCAGAAGTCAATGTATCATCTGTTGACCCATCCTTTCCTTGGACATGGTGATATAATTTATGTTCATAACAGCACTTGTCCAGCCAATTCAGCAAAATATCTCTTGGAAAATGTTTAAAATCAGCCATTTCGTAGGAGACTGTTTCTCAGTTTTCCCCTAAAAATGTTCCCTGATTTATGTGATCTGATACTATGTTGTAGTGAGCCTATTTTACATGTCCAACCTTCCCACTCTCGCATTAATGCATCACCCAGCCCTTGACGCCCAACAGGGATAGATTCCATGCAATGATTGAGGGATGGATGAGACAGCAGCATTCTGGTAGTTTAAAAATAATGCAGAATATAAAATAACTGTTGGCGAAAATAGTAGAATAGATACTACCAGGCAGCTCATGATAGATTACTATGTGAGTGGCAGTGACAATAATTACAATAGGATTTAGACAGGGGTCAGAGGAAGCTTTTAAAAAGATGGGATTGGAGCCGGGTTTAAAAATGCAGGCAGGATTTGAATGGGCAGAGAAGAGGGGGCACTCTTGGTAAGTGGGTCTGTGTGCTGACCTATTTTAAGCAGATGATAAATTGTGTCTAATATACAATGAAATTTTTCTCTCCACCAAATTATGCAGCCCATCCTACCGATGAGATGTCCCTCACTATCAGGGGGATTCCATGCACTGAAGAAGTGATGCGCAGATTCGAGGAGACAAGAGTGAAAGGTCTGTTTTCCTGGTTAAACTCAAGAAAGGCATTAAGCTGGAAATCTTCAAGGGAAAGGTGTCATTAGAATGGGGAGAAGCTGTGTCTGAGGCTGCCTGACATGGTCTTCTTTCTTCCCACATTTTTTTTTCAGTATTTAGAGAATACTTACTGAGTGACTACTGTGTGCGAAATTGGGGCATCTCTCTTTAACTGCATCCGAACATCCCCGCTGTCCTTAGTGCTGAACGCAGACACGTTTCCCTACATCGCTTTCACAGTGCAGGTTTTAGCCTACTTTAAACACAATGAGAAGCAATAAAAGCAAAGTCTTTGTAAGTAGACTTTGACTTGAATCCTAGCGTCTCCTCTTATTACCTGTGTTACCTCTGTCAGTTGCCCTATCACCTCTCTGAATTTGTTTCCTCATCTCATTTATCCTTGCAGTAACCTTGATACCCAAGGTGGGTTTTCCACCAAGAATGCCCATAAAAATTAAAAGGCATAGGTTCTTGCTTCATCCTTAGAGATTCTGCCTTAATTGCACTGAGTGAGGACGGCACATCAGTGGGGTTTTTTTTTGGAGGAGGGGTGGTTTCTCTAGATAGTTGTAACTTTTCACCAGAGAGAACACAGGATCTGAGTAAATGCTAGCTAGAGCTTCTTACTTTCTCTCCAGTTTTGATGTAGTGACTAGAAAAAAAAATAACATTTGAAAGAGATTTATTCATAAAAGAGTTGAGTGATACATCTGGAATGTATAAACAGCACTCATAATTCAATGAGACAAACAACCCAATTAAAGATGGTTAAAATATTTGGGTAGATATAAGGACATGACTATGAGAAACAAAATACACAGATAGAAAGGTACATGTAGTGAGTGCAAAAATAATGAGCAATTAGAGAAACGGAAATCAAAACCACTACACTCTGTCTGAAATGGCTGAAATTAGGAAGACGGACCATCCCGACTGTTGATGAGAATATGGAAAAATGGAAACTGTCATACACCATCGATTGAAATATCAAATGATACCAGTACTTAGAGAACATTTGGGCAGTCTCGTGAACTGTTAAACAGTTGTCTACTATGTGACCTAACTGTTTTCATCCGATGTATTGACCCAGGAGAAATAAAAGGACATATTAAGACTTTTTAGTCCATGCATACTTAATCCGATGTATTTACTCAGGAGAAATAAAAGCACACATGAAGACTTGACCCTCTACCAGTGTTTGGAGCAGTGCTGTTTGCCATGGCCCCAAACTTGAAGCAGCACAAATTTCCATCAACAGAGAGGTGGACTGTATGACGCTGCAGACTTACGAGGAAAACACTACTCAGCAATAAAAATAAACTATCGATACTTCAGTAGATTTAAGAATAAGTGCTGCCCCAAAGAAGACCAACAGAAAGCAATACATCAAGTGTGATTTCTCCCTGGAAAACTCTAAACCTGAAAGTTAATGTAAAGCGGCCACACATCTGGGGCTGTGAGTAGGGTAGGGCAAGGAGGGGCCGGGGAGAGACTACAATGAGGAATTTTGGAGGATGACCGATTTCTTCATTATTGATTATGATGGTAGTTTCACAGAGGTATTCGGGTATCAAAACTGATCAGGTTGCACAGTTCAAATGCGTAAAGCCTGTGGTATGTCAGTTATACCTCCATGAAGCTGCCCAAAAAGAGCACACCTGCCGGTGGATGCAGAGCTGGCGTGTAAATACAGGTGGAAGACTCATCCAAATAAGCCATCTACCGGTTTCAATCATAATGTTCTCAAACCACTTATGAGCCCATATTGCTCTATTAACATGCATATTATGAAAAGAATAAGCTGTATTCACTGTAATGTGTTTATGTATCTATTACTACGTAGAAAATTAGCCTAAAACTTACATGCTGAGAATAACAAGACTTATATCTCAGCTCAAAGGCTAAGACTGGAATCATATACCTTGGCGGTCCTGGAGCCCCAGGCCGGAACTCTAGCTACACTGAAGTGATCATGCAAAGAGATCCTATGGAGATTTTTCTTAAAGATACAAGAGTGCGCCCAGAGAATCCCAAGTGTTCCAATGTCAGTCATTTGTGTCTCTGGATCAGCGGTACACACTCCAATGAGAGTCTTCCGACAGTTCTCCCTCCCAGCAGTGAACTAGTTCGGTGGACTAGCTGCCCGAGTCAGTGTCTAATGGAGCAGAGATGAGCTATCTGTGCCAACTCTGGGCCGAACTGGGGAGTCGTGAGCAAATTAAGTGCTGTTTCTGTTTTAAGCCAGCACATCTCATGGCAATTCATTCCACTGCATTAGGTATGTGGGTACCTGGAAGCAGGATGCCACCATAACAAAACTTAAAACATGGGGTTTGGAACTGGATGGTAAGCAGAAGCCGGAGGGACATTAAGGAAGCATAGCGAATATATAAATGGCCTCGGAAAGACTGTTAGTGGATTCCCGAGGTGCCCTAGAAGGCTTGGCAATGGAGCAAGGAGAATCCACAAGGTCAAGAGCTGTATGCTGGCATGTGCCCGTGGACTCCAGACCAGATCAATGACTAGGCCTTCATTAGGAAAACAGACTTTATTCTAAGCTCAATGTGAAGCTACTAACTAGTTTAGATAATGACTGGGGAAAAAAAACGCATGGTATAATTAATTCTCTGGGAGGATTATTCTGGCTTTTATATGGAGAACAGATTTCATCGATTCAGATCGAAAGACCTGTTAGGAGACCTGTACTCCAGGCGAGCCGTGAGAAAGCTTCGACTAAGGTGGTATTGAAGGGAAACACCAAGTGTCTGGACTCAGGATGTATTTCAGAGATAGATAGCAGTCAGGACTTGACCATACAATGAACGTGTAGCAAAGAAAAACACCCACTTTTATCTGAGTGAATCTTAGGAAGGTCAGATGAAATAATGGGTGTATAAGTGCTTTATAAATATAAAGCTTTTTTAAAATTACCATGAAATTCATGTCTACTGACATATCAGGAGCTCCAAGCACATGTGCTCGACTCTGCTTCCAACCCCGTCTTCCACAGCACGACGCCTCTTGTTCAATAGGCTTAACGCACGCGTGAGCACCATATAACGCTTCGCCCACTTTATGGATGAATAGTGACTATATCTAAATGGTATCTATATTTCCTTTGAATACTTGCAAACTGGTATTTGATCATTTCATTCTCCTGCCGAAGATGAAACATTATGATTTTCAATAATCCATAAAGACAGACATTTGTTTCCTTTGTGGAACTGTACCCTTCAATGATTATTTCTCACATTAATCATAGTAAAAGTCATGCTTAAGGTAATCTCTTTCTTCCTGCAGGATAACAAATGTCTGCTGTTCACAGCCAAAGTGAAAGGCAGGGTGTGCTCTGTGTGTTTGTGAGATAAACGACTGTCAGCCTCTCTTAACTGCGCTGGGATCGCGTGAGGCCAAAGTTGCCCTTTTTTTTTTATATAACAATGACAACAAACTAATTTTTCTTTGACTGCTGATTCCAAAGATATCACTGGGAACATCTACCCTATCATTTCTGTCCAGAAATCTAACTTTATTAAAAGCCTACAAATCCATCCTTCATATAGTTAAACACTGAAGGAATTAACATCAGGAATTGCCTCTAGAGCTTCCCTCCTTAAAAGCATGGGTGAGCCCTAGCTGGCGTGGCTCAGTGGATTGAGCACGGGCCTGCGAACCACAGGGTCGCGGTTCGATTCCCAGTCAGGGCACATGCCTGGGTTGCAGGCCAGTTCCCAGCAGGGGACTCAGGAGAGGCAACCATACATTGATATCTCTCTCCCTCTCTCCTTCCCTTCCCCTCTAAAGATAAGCATGGGTGACATGCTGGTTCACGGACATTGCCGATAACCCAGTAGTTTCCTAACCAGAAATAAATGATCAAGACCTTAACCAAATGTGAGATCTTGAATGTGAGTTTCCATGTGCAATGTGAAAGGTATACCACACATATGAGTAAGAAGAACAGGTGTTGAGTAAGAAGAACAGGTGCTGAGTAAGAAGAACAGGTGTTGAGTAAGAAGAACAGGTGTCCCCTAGGCGCATTCCTGGGGACACACTTTAATGGCTTTGTAGCAACAAATTCCACTTGGTATTGCTTGCGAGCGATCGGGAGAAGGGGACTGGTATTTGTTTAATGCTCATTTTGACATTGAACTTTGTGAGTGGTCTTCATCGATTGCCTCATTTGATTCCCATGGAAGCTGAGCCAGTTAGGCGTTACTACACAGCTCTGTATCCGATTTTGAAATGAGGTTTAGATGGGGGACGCTTGACTCACGTAGGTCAGGAGCGTTCTGAGTTCTTACAAACGTCGTCGTTACTACAGACAGGCGTGTCTTCTCTCTGGCTACTGTTTGCCTCGCTTATGCCAGCCTAGATGGCGCGTTTAGATTTCAATGAGTGTTTAGGAAATGTGTTTAAAAGCAGTTTTAGCAGTTTGAAAAATAGTGTTTTTTTTCATAGTACCACACTTGTACCACAAAATGTCTAAACTCCAGGAACGTATGCAGGCAATCTCCTTTTCTAGAATATTTTACCTGTCTGGAAAACCCTCACGCATTTAAGACCCAGATCTCTTGACCCAGATGAAACGTGTTTCCTCTCTGGGCCGACTTACCTAACCTTCCGCACACTCTCCCTCCACATACAGCCCTCCTATAACATACAGGGTTAAGTTAAATAATTGGATGGCAACCTATTTGTATCCTCAAGCTTCCTGGGAGATACTTCGATACTTCATGCCTAGCAAAAAGTCTGGCACATAGTTGTTATTAAAATAATGTTTGCTTACCTTAATGAATTAATCAATAAGTACATACTAAGTTTAAAATGTTATAGTGCCTGTTATAGCTATAATATAAGTATATTTATGTATAAAGATCTTTATTTAACTGGGTAAGGAAGACAACACAAGTTCTACCAAAGAGAAAATGTTAATATCCTAATAATTAATGTAGGCAATAAGAAGTTCAGATACGTTTTCCTTTTCATCATAGTGTCCATTTTGTAGGCAAGGAATATGGGCATTTTAGATGTTTTCTAACATACCTGGGAAGTCAAAATACATGACCTAAACAAATAACATGAAAGTCTTTTGATGAGTGTAAAATGAATAGATGGATAAACTAATAAAATTCTTATATAGTGTGAGATCTATGTAAGCTTAGTTTTAATCACTAAAGATAGCAAATAGTACATGAGATTGACTTCCCTTAGAAAAAAGAGTAATATACAAATTTATAGATTAAATACTATGAAATACATGTATTATTATTTAGAGCAAAGAGATGGCCATGTTTCTTTTCCAGTATGAGGAATATTAAAAACAATGTCTTTCTTAAATTGAACATTATTTTAGGAAATATAAGCAGTTAAATACTTGTATCACTTGGCAAGAAAAACGAATTTCAAGGGAGACTGAGGGAAATGTAATAATAATGGCTCATCTCATTCACCGAAGTTAACACTATTGAATAAGGATTTCTCCATATTACAGATGATTTGCTTGATGTTCTTACCACATGACCTGTGATTTTTAAATAACTCATGTATTGTTACATGTGCATGAAAAAAATTTTCAGAGAAATTAAGTGACTTGTTTGTGACTACACTACTCACCTATAAAGAGAGAGGAGTCTCTGTAGATATAATAATAAAAACATTCAAGATAGGTACACAGGGAGCCAATGAAAGAGGCCAGGGGAGAGATTGTGGGTGTGTTCAGGATGAAAAAATACTTTATAGTAGACCCACATTATTCATGGAATAAATCCTAAAGGAAGAAAAAGGAATTTACCAGGCAAAAAAAGAATGAGAAGAGATTCAAGGTTGAGGAATTAACTTGGGCAAAATCATGGATACATAGAACAAGAAAGAGCTAAGAAACGTCTCAAGTTTGGTCACCTTGAACATGGAGCGTGCAGGTAAATGATGGGGATGAGGCTAGAAGCTGTGGCCAGGTCTCAGGGGTCATGTGCATCGTGCTGAACTTCTCACATTTCCCTCTGTTATCCATGAGGCATCAGCATCATGAGCAAACTATTTTGGTGTGTAGAAAGGCTGTTCTGGGAGCATGGGCACACGGGGGAGTGATGGTGAATTAGGTGGTAGGGTGGCCAGTGAGAAGGGTATTATACAAGCCCAGGTGAAAAACACTGAGAGGAAAAAATAATGAAGACCTGCACTGTGGCGGTACTCGTGGGACAAACAGAGGACAAACGGGACATAGCTTTAGAAAGTAAATTACACATGAATTACTGATCTCTTTTGGGGGGTTGAGAAAAAGGAGGAGACACTTAGGATGTACCCCAAGTTTCCCCACGGGTAATAGTGGGAACCCTCATTATCAGAAAGAAGTACATAGAGCAGAAGTTAAAATATCCTAGCATTCAGATTAGGGTTACAAAGTGCTCATCCATCTTCTTTTTTTTTTTTTAGATTTTATTTATTTATTTTTAGAGGGGCAGGAGAGAGGGAGAGAAACATCAATGTATGGTTGCCTTTTGTGCATCCCCTGCTGGTAGTTAGCCTGCAAGGAACCGGTTTGCAACCCAGGCATGTGCCCTGACTGGGAATCGAACCGCGATCGTCTGGTTCGCAGGCCCGCGCTCAATCCACTGAGCTACGCCAGCCAGGGCCTTCATCCATCTTCTAGTTTTAAAATGTGTAAGGTATTTTGATCGTTTTGTCAATGGTTGTCAGATATCTAACTCTGCTACAGAAAAGAGAAAAGAAACTGGAAATCTTTCTAGCTCTTGTCTTTTATTCTGTATCTCAAACACTGTTTGTCTTTAAATGTTGTTTTCCTAAGTCTATTTTCCATTCTGCCTTCATAATTTGATAGTCTGAATTATGCACATAAGAGATGATTTTTTTTTGCCTGACTTGGTGTGGCTCAGTGGGTTGAGTGCCAGCCAGCAAATGAAAGGGTCTCCAGTTTGATTCCCAGCCTAGGACACAAGCAAAAGTTGCAGGCCAGGTCTCCAATAGAGGGCATTCGAGAGGCAACCACACATTGATGTTTCTCTCCCTCTCTTTCTCCTTCCCTTCCCTTCTCTAAAAGTAAATAAATAAAATCTTTAAAAATTAAGAGAATAACCTTGAGGGGGAAAGGTATCTCTCTTTTTATTTAAGGTTTTATTTATTTTTAGAGAAGGGAAGGGAAGGAGAAAGAGAGGGAGAGAAACACCAATGTATGGTTGTTTCACATGTGTCCCCAACCAGAGACCTGACCCACAACCCAGGCATGTGCCCTAACTGGGAATCGAACCGGTGACCCTGTGGTTCACAAGCCTGCACTCAATCCACTGAGCCACACCAGCCGGGGCATATTCTCTTTATTTTGCCATCAATTTTTAATCTACTGGCTGTCTTCATCTTTTATTTCCACGAATTTGTTCATCCATCATTTTAACACAAAAGCCCTTTATATCAATTCCTAAAAATATATTCAAATCCAGATACTAAATCAGTGTTTCTCACTATAAATTAGAGTGTTGAACAGGCAGCATTTTTATTACCCCTGAAGAATTTGCATTGACAGAAAGAAGAAGGAATTAGAAAAAGTTCATGACCTCTATAATCTCACAAAGCAGCTATCAGCAAGAGTGTATACCGGATGTATCAGTAAGTGTTTAACTTTACCTTACATATCCCATTATATATTCACCAATAATCAATGGCTGGGAAATGATACATTTGGGCATAGTCATTTCTTTTGTTTCTTCTACTTTTTAAGTACTTTGTAGTCAGTACACCTGGTTGGTGGTTCAGTCTTGAATTGGGTGGTTACTTCAGGTTTGGGTTGTTTGACTATGTCCCAAGTATCGATTGTTTTGCTTGCATTAGGGCTCTCTCAGCTATTAAGTTCTACGAACTCGATGGATAGAGATGTAAAAGATAGGTTTCAACTGTCACATTTTATGAAAAAGCCAGGGATATTAATTAAAAACCTAACATATTATACTTCATTTTGTGTAAAACATACACACGTTCCTTACAACTCTGACATTTTAGTAATCACTTAGAAAAATATTCTTGAGCAAATCATACGGGAAGATAGTTATCTTCCACCCTTAACAATCTGACTGCTTTGGAAATAATCAACTCATAAATATTTAGCTAATATACACCCAGAGCAATGAATTGTGCAAAATTAAATGCCTCATTGAAACAATTAATTTCAAATGCTGTGATTTATTAAGCATACTTTACTGGAAATTTAATAGAAATATGGATTCAAAGTAATTTGAGCAGAGGGTGTTTGCTCGGTCTTTGATTTCTGGCCAACACTTATTCTTACCCTGCAGGTGAAGCTAAAAAAAAAAAAACAGACTTCCCGTAACTCTCTCTAATTGAATATGTGGGTCAGAGTTTGATGAGAGGAGGCAATGGCCACAGGTTGTAAAAAAGCCTAAATAAATAAGTAAATAAAATGAAGTAATCCGTTCATATTTCACATACCTCCTGAAGTTCCCTCAGGGAAGGAAATGCCACTTCAGTAAAAGCTTGTCGTCATCCTCAGTCCATTTCAAAAAGAGGGCAGCTGTGCTTCCCTGAGCATCAGTAACCAAACACAGCCCCGGGCATCTTGGAAACATTCGGTCCTGCAGCTTCCTGTCAGTGGGTTGTGCTTGGGCTTTGAGTGAGTGCTTTACAGGGCAGTGAAAGGCAGAGAGAGTGGTCCTAAGGAAGACTTGATGGAAAGGTGCAGGGGTGAGGATGGAGGGGGTGTGATGGGGAGCCATAGAAATGTGCCCACTAGTGTCTCCAGTTAATCCAATGTATTTGGTGTGGCAGCAAAAACACCACTCAGTCACACGGAAGTGACTGATGAATGGGAAATTTGGGTTGTACCACTTGCTTACTTGATGTATATACATGATCTGTTTGTTTTACAGTTTCTTCTTTTATTTCCAGAAATGAATATTTTCTATTATTATTTTTACTAAACAGGGAAATTTTGTGTGTCTTCATAGTTTTGTGTGATAATTAATACTTAATATAGGGGCTTTGCCAATAGCGACATCTAGAGTTTTTCCAAATTTTCTCATTTTTTAGGAAAGAGAAACATGCTTCATAATATAAACACGAGAGCTAATACCATTGCCATCATTCATGCTACAACATTTTTCTGTTAGTCGGCTGTTTAAGAGATTCAATAAACTAAATCATCAGGTCTGGATTTTAACATGGTGGAAAGAAAAAGGTGAAGCCTTGATTTTTAGCCTTTTTCCCCCCACAGTAATGCATTCTTGAGATAAGGGCTTTTGTCCAGTGGACTATTATTGAGAAGTGATTCCAAGAAATAACATGGAGGAAAAGAATGAGCTGACAATGAAGGAAGAAAATCTAGTGCCGAGATTTGTTACTAAGTTGGTCCACACTGTTGGCAATGAGGGCTCGGTTTTGAAGGGTCAACTCTGAGGAACTGAGCTCATGCCTCAGAATTGTCAGCCCCTGAGACAGTGCATAAGAGTCTTACCTTGTAGGTCCTACTCTCTATTACTCAAATGATCTCTGGGGTTCATTTAAAACTTTTGCTCTTTTAGGTGGCTGCATACTACTAGCCATAACCAAAGCTAGAATTCAAAAGTTCACTGAGAAGATGAGAGACAGGCATAAGAAGTGTTTGACACATTGGTCATATTAAATGACCTACAGTTTATGCTAAAAATTGTTCATTATTGTTAGGTCCCAGAAATTATGTTACAGGTTTTAATGCTGTTCTGAGAACTATACAGTATCATTTCCATTTAACAGATTATAATCCTGAGGCAAAAAAAAAAGCAGATAAGAAGGAGGAGGAGGAATAGGAAAAGATGGATAACTAGTCATAAAATTAGAAAGCAATGGAATCAAGATTAAAAGTCAAGCTATCTGACTCCACAGCTTACCTGCTGATCACATCACTCCACATGGAAGAGAACATCACTTTCAGTCAGAAGTTTGTGTCAGTGTGTTGTATCCTCTATAGGACATAATCCATTAAACCAGAAAATAGATTCAAGTTATGGCTCTAGTACTTACCTGTGTGTCTTCGATCTAGTCATTTAAATTCTCATAATAGAAAATCTTAATTCATATGTTATAGCTCTTCAGATGCACTTTTCTGCATGCAAATTATTTTATTCAGTAAATATCCCCTTTATGTCTATTTTGTGTAAATGCATTAAGTTAGACCATAGTTTTTCATGTCAGAACTCTTGACATTGATGGCCAGACAATTGTGTGGGTGGTGCTATCACGGTCACACATCCCTGGTTTCTGTCTAGTAGATGCCAGTAGAACCCCTATCTTTAATTGTGACATAGGAATCCCTATGTCCCTAGAAGGCAAATACCATCCTCCCATCACCATTAAGAACTACTAACCAGCACTGGCTGGTGTGGCTCAGTGGATTGAGTGCTGGCCTGTGAACCAAAGGATTATTGGTTCGGTTCCCAAACAGGGCACAATGCCTGGGATGTGCACCATGTCCTTAGTAGGGGGGATGCTAGAGGCAACCACACATTGCTGTTTCTTTCCCTCTCTTTCTCTCTTCCTTGCTCTCTCTCTAAAAATAAGTAAGTAAAATCTTTGAAAAAAAGAACTGCTAACCACTGAGCTAGGCAATAACAACTTTGACTTATATACAAGGTCTATCCTGAAGAAGTCCGGCCATTGTTAATATAACAAAAACGGTTAGCATGACATTGATGAACCTGGAAAATGAACCAAAGAGAGTGGACTGGAATGTGCATACCTGAACAATGACCTCTTCACTGTGATTGTCAGTGGGGGTGGTAGATGCTGTGGAGTGAGCATGTGTACTGTGTGGCTGTCACATTCAAAATGACTGAGTGAGTAGAGCAATGAATCTGCATCATATTTTGCATTAAACTTGAAAATTCCTCTGCAGAAACTGTCTGGATGATTCAGAAGGCCACGACTATGGGCAACTGGTGATTGGCACTTTCATCACAACAACCAACTCCTTATGCATCACGTCTCATGCAGAATTTTTTTGGCAAAACATCAAATCACCCAGGTGACTCAGCCCCACTGTGGGCCGGATTTGGTACCCTGTGAATTCTGGCTTTTCCCAAAACTAAAATCACCTTTGAAAGGGAAGTGATTTCAGACCATGGATGAGGTTCAGGAAAATATGATAGGGTAGCTGATGGCTATTGGGAGAACTATGTGAGGTCCCAAGGTGCCTACTTTGAAGGGGACTGAGGTGTCATTGTCCTATGTACAGAGTTTCTTTTATCTTCTTCAATAATTGTCTCCATTTTTCATGTTGCATGGCTGGATACCTTCTGGACAGACTTCATATTTCCCATGAAACTTGTTCTTAAGAGAATTTGTACAATTTGGGGGGTGATGAAGTCTACGACCAGAGTTTTGGATAAAAATTCATCACATACAATGGTAAAAATTACTCTCCAGAGGTTGCTTAACACTAAATATTTCATTAGCCAAGAAAATGAATTTTCTTTGCTGCATTCAGATCTTAACCATTTGATCATTTAGTTTTCCCACCCAAAGCCACATGAGCCTGAGTTTGTCATTTTACTTTCACGATTAAACAAGTCGGTGCCTAACATTCTCTCAATTACCCATCATACCCAATTCCATCAAATAAAACACCTAACTGTGATTAACACACTGCTCAATAAGTGACTGGTGACTTGTCAATAATAATTACTGTGCTTCTTAAGAGAACAAAATGTAATTTTGAAAGCAAGGTCTTTGTGTAAGGATTTTAGATATCTTCTACCCCCTCTAGAATTTTGATGAGATGCTTGCGGTTTGATTTTATTCCAGAATAAACTCAAGCAAAGTCAATTTGATTCAATGTAACAGGCAATCATTAGTTACTTTCTATTGTAAAGATTAAATGAGCTTGTGTCAAGCACTAAGTAAATCTCAACAAGTCATGGCAGTGATGTTTTGCCTTTTTCTCTCCTTCCCCTTCCACCTCAGGTTGAGGCAGTTTTCTCTGTCACATTTCAGGACAATCACAACTGAATATTTGAGTTTTTCCATAAAGGAGTTCATAGTGCAGTGAAGCAATACTTCTCAGGTTTGAACTTGCGTAGAGGACAGTAGTCAGCTATGAGGAAGAAGATGCCAGTCCAATTGGAAAGATTGGGGATGGCTTTGTAATCTCATCTTCCTGTGGCCCCAGACCAAGTTCATTGCCTGATCTGTAGTAGGACCTCAGTACGCATTCCATAAATAAACAAATGAATGGAGACAGCCTGTAATGGATTTTAGTGGCTAACTTGGTGGGACGTTGTGGTGATGGAGTTCAAAGATGTGTCGGGGGCAGATCATCACTCACAGGTGACAGAGAACAAGCTGTGTTTTGAACAATGGTTCTGAAAGTGTGATCAACTAGACCAGCAGTGTGCGCCTCATCTGGAAACTTGTTAGGAACACACTTAGGTTCCTCCCAAATCTGTGGGATGAGAGCTCGTGGGGGTAGGGCCCCAGTAATCTATGTTAACAAACCCTTGAGTTCATTCTGATGCACGTTAAAGTTTGAGAACCACTCGCTTTAGGAAGCAGCTCTAGTTCAGAGTGTCTGGAGCTTAGAGTGCATGTAAAAGGAAAAAAAGGCTTGAATGGCCTAATGTGTCAAGGACGAGATTGCTATCCCTAGCATCCCATGGATTCTAATCATAGGGCTGTCAGGACACACAGATAGGATTTCTCCCCTTCCCTCCATACATGGCGCAATTCACATTGACCACATAGATACGATCTTGTCTCATCACAGATTGACAGGGATAGAGATGAGGACCAGGGAATTTAGACTTAGGGGAACAGAAACACATTTGAGCAGAGGCAAGGACAGGGTCAAGTAAAATATTGTTACCAAACATAGTGTAGAGATGGCGAAGGCCAAAGAACAAAACCATGAAATGGGTTTTGGAGAGATCAGATACAAGCCTTAGCCCAAATCCAGAAAGATGGAGGCAAAATCAGGGGAGGGCCGACGATAATTGATCATCTAAAAATAAAAATTGGTTCGTCAGAGTGGCCAGGAAGAGGAGTCTTCCTGACCTTCAAGGGACCTTAAGTTGTTGAAGAACAGTTGGCACTGTCGTTCCACACTCAGACGCCAGGATTCCCTCTCTATGAGAAGGCTGTCAGCAAAGAACACAACGAGTCTTTCATTAATGGACAATAAGGTAGTACTATCTTATTGTGAAGTATAAATGAGGACTTTTTTGTTAAATTCTGAATAATGTCTTTAAGAGGGTTTTAATATTTAAATTGTTCAAAGTCATAAAACACAAAAGGTCTCTCAAACTCAGCAGATGGCTAAAATGGATATTTTCCAAAGAGCTGGTGAGAAAAGAGAGAGGCAAGGTCTAGTGATGCTGAAGTGGATAGAGCCTTGTATTAAATAACAGAAACATCGAGTGGTGAGTCCCGATTCTGCCTCTGTCTATGGTATTGGCAAGTTGATTTCCTCTCTTGCAGCTTCTGTTTCCTTTCATTACAATGCAGGTCCTTACTTTTCTTCCAAGCCTCAGTGTCAAACACAATAACCCTTGAGAGAGATTTATTTTGAGATTGCAAAGGCCTAGGGGCATTTTTATTGACAAAACTATCTGAAACCAATCTTGCCCTTTTCCCTCTCCTAGCTCTTCAGTTCTCTGATCATCTGAATTTTTGCAAAAAAAAAAAAGCATAACTTAGCCATGTAGACATACACCCTTATAAATTGTTATCATTTTTGCCATTATGCCCTTTGAAATATCTAATTCTCTTCAACATCTTCACACTATTGCAATCATCAATACCATCAAAGAGACTGTAAATTCTCTATCAATCTGGGAGAAGGGAGAATTGATTGATGAAACTGCAGGCTCTACATAGTTTTTCCTATTTATTCATACATCCTATGCCTTTATTATTTAATGGTAAGTAAATAAAAAATAAGCATTGTTATAAAAAGCTAATATGGATGTGCCTATGCACTTTTTTACTTTTATGAAAATATAATATTTCTTCAAACTCATCAGCCAGTTGAGATAGGCACTTTTCAAACAGCTTGGATGAGTAAATCGTCCAGGTGCTTTCCGTGGATTGTTTTATTTCATCCTTGTAGCCCCACTGAGCACGCCTCTGGTCCCATTTCTGATGAAGAGTTTGGGTTTAGAGCTTTTCAAGCTCTGCTCATTCAGCTGTCTGACTCCAGGGCTGCGGCTTTCAACCCTGCACTGGGGTCTGTATGGGGTTCATCTTAGGACTCCTGTTTGTCTGTGCCCATTTCTTCTTTTCTACCGTGGGACCCATGTTTCCTCCAGCATTCAGGAGGCTCGGTGCCTAGTGTTTAAGTAGGGATTCAGTGACTGAATGTATGAAGTACATAGGACATCTCCGAGTTCAAGGGGAGTGACAAGTTAGGAAACAGAAAAATGTGGGATTGTGTCTAGGACAGAGGAAAGGACTGTGGGAACACAGGGAAGAACAAGCACATTGGTCATGAGAGGAAGGACAAACTTCCCACTCTTTTGACAGTTTGTATCCTGGGAGTTGTCACTCCAGAAAAGTAAAAGGGACTTGACATTAATTCAAAATCAGCACAAATATACGATTCTTTACTCAATAAGCACACACCTGAGTTTTAAATTGTCAACATAAGAAACATCCAAACCAGTAAATATTTTTATGAATTCATTTGAGCCAAAGTGACAATTGCTGGGAAGAAAAACTTCAATGGATTGAGAAAATGCTCTGGAAAAGTGGCAGTTTTGCATCTTATTTTATACGTTACAATCAAAAGTGAAGACTAAGTGGATTACATGAAATCCATTGGTAATAAGAGTAAGGAGGCAGGGAAGCGCAAAGCAGGGAAGTCTCTGGAATCAGATAAAAAGTAAAATGAGCCCTGGCTGGTGTAGCTCAGTGAATTGAGTGCAGGCCTGTGAACCACACAATCGAGGTTTGATTCCCAGTCAGGGCACATGCCTGGGTTGCAGGCCAGTTCCCAGCAGGGGACTTGTGAGAGGCAACCGTACATTGATATTTCTCTCCTTCTCTCCTTCCCTCTAAAGATAAATAAATAAATAAAAATCTAAAAAAAAAAGTAAAGTGATAGGCACACACTTCTCTCACTTAGGTGGGTATAGGATAGTTAGCTGTTGACAATTAACGTGACAACAATAACATTGAGGGGATTCGTGCTCTCCTTCTGGTGTGGTGCCTGTGCTTTGAGGGGTCTGGCAAAAGGAAACGGGACTTTGCAAAGGTATGTCACTGTAGATGCAAACAGACCGTTGACGGGCTTAATTAAGAGAAAGATCGTCTTTTGTCTGGGAAGATTCCAGCCCACCATGGCTGCCTGCCGTGACCTGCTTTTAGTTAGAAAGGTTTCATTTCAGATCCCCCTATGTGGTTACTGTAGGTCTCTGAGTTTATAAGGCCCTCGCACAGGCCTCTCCTGAGTGTGTCAGGTGTTGCCTGGGGCCCCTTTGTGTCCACAAACTGATGGGTTAGAGTTAACCAGGAAAGGGAGTGGTACGTCTGAGCAGACACTTGGAAACAGTCCTTGCTTTGGGAACCTCATCGAACAGCCTGGTGCGGTGAGTGATGGGGAAAAATGTGAAGTATGAGATTGCAGGGGAAGCAGGAAGATGTTACCTGTCGTTGGTGAAGAATTTGGACTCTCTTCTGGAGATAAAGCATTCTGAGAGAGGAATGACAAGCTTGTAATTCGGATGTATGAAAAATCGCTCTGGTAGCTGCGTGCAGAATGGATGGAAGAGGTTAGACTCGGCGGGTAGACGATGAAGAGAAGGCTGTTAAATTGGCTCGGGTGAGAGATGATAAAGTTGGAATTAAGGCAACAGAATCAGTGAGGATGGAGAGAAACAGTAAAAGTGGAAAATACGGATATATAAGTAATCTCATGTCCGGAGGTAGAGTAGAAGGAAAACGGCAGACTGAACATTAAGAGATGCCCCCCAAGGTGCTGACGAAGCCCAGTAGTAGTTTTCCTGGCTTGTCTCCAAATTACATTCTGTAGTCTCTTTTATTGCCTTATTAATTGTCCTGACTCTCTCTTAGCAGCACAAAGCAAAATGAATTTCGAAAATCCAGATGTGTGGAAGGAGTATCACTAACTAGAGCTTCCATAAGTATTCAACTTCTACTAAACATATTTAATTAAGAATTAATAAGGTGGTGGTTTGGAAATTAAATTCCCCATGATTGTCAGGGAAGAACACCTAGTAAGGTATAAATATATGAAAGATAAATCTACTCGCAATGTAATTAATTCAAATCTGCAGAACCAATAAGTGTGTGACGGTGTTCCCATTATTACGTTACACTTGTGAGGAATGCTCAGGAATTTAATTAGCATTTACCCATACAACTAAAGAAAATGAGATATTAAGCATGCTATCTAATTAACTAGCTATAGATTGCCTGTTAAATAAATATTAAATGTATAAACACTTGAGACCAGGTTGAAAATGTGGCCCTACCTAGATATCTGTTTGCTCATGAGTCTTTTTTTTAAACAATTGTAGTTAACTCCAAGAACAAAAAATAAACACACAAAGGGATATGTATGTTTTGTCCCCATGGTTCTTTACTCTTTGTTTTTGGCTCAATGAGACTTTGCCGTCACCTCTCTCTCCAAAGTTAGACTAGAACTTGAACTACGAGATCATGTGCATCAGCAACACTCTGGTCAGGTATGTTAAGACGTCATGTCCCCGTTTGCAGATACAGCCACTGAAATGTGGACGCGTTACTTTGTCCAACATCACACAGCAAGGATGCGGTACATGCTCTGTCAATGCACCCTCGCTAAATACCCTTCGCTCCTGCAGAGCAGCCATAATGATCTTCATGTCAATCGTGGGCCACTCCTCCCTAGAAAACTTCCCATACCAGGAAGAGTATAAGCTTTAATCTTCAAGGTGTTACATGATGTGTCTACTGCTAACCTTCACCCTGACCTTGGCTCCGTTACATGTCTGGCCACATCTCCTACAGCTCTCCCTTTTATTCGTTCTACACCTGGCACCAGTGTTTTAGCCCAGGCTCAGCATCAGGGCGTTTGCACGCACTGCTCTATATCGCTCCTTCTGTTCCAGCTTGTCTCTGCACAAATGTTGCCTTATCACTGAGCGCTTCCATAGTCACTCTTTATAAAATAAGAGTGATTTTGTTCCCACCACTTTTCATCACATTGCATGTGTCCATACATGCACACACGTATTCCCCAAGGGAGCATGCTTGGATTTTGTTTACTCTGTTTATACTGAGTAAACCCACACTGCCTATATACACACACACACACACACACACACACACACACACACACACGTACATTTATGGGCTCTCCATGCCTTCCCAGAATTATTATTATCAGTGTCTTCATTTTGGTGTGGCTTCATTCCTCCATAGACATAAAGCAAACATATTCCATTTATTTTTTAGATGTGGTGCTCAATGCTTAACACTCATGGTCTCATTTAATTATGACATTTAATGCTCAGAATGTGCACGCTGCTTACTTATTATTGTCACCATTTGGTGATGAGTACACAACAGGCCAAATGCATTGAACAGCTTGCTTGGGACTGAGCCTCGAGTAACTGTTGGAATGGGAATCCAAACTCAGGTCTGTTCATATTTGTAACCACTGCCCTCCGCCCATGTGGCTTTTCCTGATCCCATGAGGGATAATGAATAATTCTCTCCTTCAAGCTGTTTTATTTCCTTTATACTCATGTGTCTTATCATGTGGGCCCCCTGCTGGATGGAGAGTTCTAACAGGCTGCTTGTTCACCACCAGGTACCTAATTCCTAAGGTGCTGAAACAGAGAACACACTCAGTGAGTAAATCCTTACATTGTTGCAAAGGATGACATAAAGGAAAAACATAGAGTTAAACTGTTTAGCAATGACATAGGAGTGATTGATCTTCATTTGCTGCGGGGCAATCGCGGAAAGCTTTTCAAAGCAGGTGGCATTGGAAATGAGCCTTGAAGAATGGCTAATGATAATAACAACAATAATTTGTAATGCGCAGGAAGGTGGAAAGGTAGTTTGATGGGAGAGAGGTAGCCTATGTTGCAAAGGGCATTCCAGTGTCCTTCTAAGCCAATAAACAAACAAAAATATTCTTGCAATGCTGAATTGACCAGTATATCTGTCACTCAACTTCAGGTCTTTGCAAGTCAGTGTTTATCAAGCTAAAAGCTGGAAATCAGAGAGCTGTCAGGAGCGAGGCAGCGGAACGGTGACATCTCTCCTGACCCAGCCGAAACTAGAACACACAGATGGAAAAAAAAGGACACGCCGGTTGTTGACTCCAATGGTGTGCAATGAACCGGAGAGAATGATCCAGTGCGACAGCCTGGAATGTGTCAGAATGGATTAGGGACGCAGGTCAAAGGTGGCCGCAGAGTGTCACACTAGCTGACAGTTCCAGAGCAAAAGTCCGGTGGAACAGCCCCAGGAGATGCAGGAAGGCAGTGGGCACCACAGGGTGGCCTGAGACTGCTGGGCCCGATGGGCACGGCCTGGCAGCACATCCCCAGACATGCTTAGTGAGTTTGCTGGGGACAGAAGCACGTTCTTATCAAAGGCCCTGCTCTTTGAAGAAGGGAGAACAGCAGGCACTGTCATGAACTAGACCTGTTTACACTTCTAAATCAGGAAGCCAGGCTCTTTACAGGAAAACCTCGCGTCTTCCATTTGCCTTTTAAGAAGTCATTCATAGTTTCAAATACTAATCTTCTCACTTGCTACAACCTAAGCTGCACATAAATGTGGAAAAAAAAACCTGTTGCTGGAGGAGGTGATGAAAATCTTGGCAAATTCTGGAGGGGGCACATGGTGACTTTGGTTTGAATGCCGTCACGTCAGCCTGTCTCCATTTGGCTACTCGTCAGTGATTTATCTTCTTCCACCTTGCGCCGGCACAGATGTGGACGTGTTTCCTTCCTTCCCTCCAGCACCCGTAGGCCCTGCGATTCCCCGCACTTCCCTCAAGGGCTCCAGAACTTAGGAAATGATTTCTTTCTGTGTTAATGCTCAGTGGGCTTCTTGTTAAGCGGATGAGAGTAGGGATTTCCGAAGGGAGAAAAAGAAAACGAAGCAACCACCCGAACAAAACAGAGTCGAGAGGAGCCTGCCTCTGCACGCGGGGCACCTCATCCCGGAGACAGACTGCCTGGGGCATCAGCCTGACAGGTTCTAAGTGACTAGTGTGTGCACAGAGGAAACATCAAGGTCTGCCCTTTCTTTGTTGGGCAGTTCAGTTTCGTGGGAGCAGCCATTTCTGAAGATTTTTGTCTTGATGCTTTCTATGTTTTTAGAAGGCATATTTTCTGTTGGTTGTTGTTTTGCAGTGTTTGTGTGTTTGTTTTTAATAACGCAGCAAGAAAGCAAAGACTCAATCTGATGACAATCAACTGTTGAAGACATAGTCAGTGTTAAGCACTGGGCTGGATGTTTATATACAGGGTCTGGCACAAAAAACACTCCTTTTTATTATAAAATTGTTTATTACAAAATCACAAGCATATAATTCTGTAACATAACAATATCACACTCAAGCACACCGTATGCCATTTGAGGGGAAATGTTCAAATTGCTGTCCATCTCGTGCAAGACATTCAGGTACCCCACCAACCACACTCAAGCAGGCGTTACTTCTGCCGGACACTCTGTATAAGTCATCTAATTTGTTTGACTTCAGTTTCTGGTACTGCACTACAGATGAGTTATTAAACTGTTTCATGCAATTAATTGATTAATACTGCAATGTAGAATGCATATGAGTTTGCACGGTAGCTCAATAAATATTTTTAAAATTTTTTTTCAATTGCCCATGTATATACAAAGTTTTACAAAGTTTTGTAGGCAGTCTTAGCACTCCTGATGCCAAGCATTTGACTTAATGATCGTCTGGATTGAGGGTCAGAAAGGAATAGAGATTTTCCCTGGAGCAGTTATCTATGTATATTTTAAGGGATGGATTGGGGAACTAGTTCTAGACTTCGTTTCATCTCTAACTCATCGTGTCGTCCGTGACAGAGCTCCTGGTACACCTGTGCTGTTCACGTGTGAAATAAGTAGGAATTACGTAACTTAGTGCCAGATCCCGTCATGAACTGATAGCCCACAATCAAAAGCCACAAACTCTGAAGTCATGCATTTTTGGCTTATTGTGATAATGTGGTTAGAATTCAAGGGAACTGCCGGAGTAACAGCATTTGTGGAGGTGAAAACAGAACCTGGAGAGAGAGGGGTGAACCATGCCAGCGTTTGCATTTGATTACCGTGCCGTGAGCCCCCTTCCTATTAGTTCTTTCAAATTCTCATCACGTCTCCATTTTCCTATGCTGCTTACACTAAGACATACTGAAACCTGGGCATGTAAGTGAACTTCATGGCACGCAAAGTTTGTAGTTAACTGGGATTCAGACCCCCCATATTTGTGGACCTGTAAGCCAGTCTCATGTGATTATTCACTCCCGCCATCTTTCTAGTCTAAGTACTTGGGGTACTATGCTAATGAGATTTAATCCCTGTTCCTGAGCATTGTAATATGTAGCAGAGCTGAGGGAACAACCTGTTAACAGCATCGGTTTATACATGTTTTTTAAAAAAAATTCTCACCCAAGAATATGTTTATTGAAATTTAGAGGGGGGGGGGAGAGGTGAGAGACACACATCGTTCAGTTGCCTTTCATACTCACCCCAACTGGGACTGAACCCACAACCTAGGTATGTGCCCTGACCTGGGATCGAACCTGCAATCTTTTGGTGTATGAGATGACACTCCAACCAGCTGAGCCATCCAGCCAGAGCTATGTATGCCTTTCTTATTGGACCTTGACAGGGAAAGTTTAATGAAAATTCAAATAGCACAGTAATTACTTTGGGGGAAGATAGTAATGAAAAGGCAATGGACTCGGTAAGAGCGACATATGGCAATGAGACATCCCCAAGTACAAACAATATAGCTTGCTGCTTGGCTGTGCAGTAATATTTCCATGAATTCTCGAACTCAGTGGAGATGGGTCTAGAGTTCTTCTCCTCACTTTACTTGGCATCTCTTTTATCTCATTCTGCCAAAGTCTAACTGAGTAATTAAGCCCACAGAGCCCTACAGAGTGTTACATATGCACCCCTTCTGACACAGCACAGAGAGCACTGCATACCAGGGAGCCACTGGTTCATGACTCAAAGAGACTCGTCTCTGTTGTTGCCTCGTGCTGGGTACAGACGAGAGTCTGGCACAGTGTAAACCCTGGTGGATAATGGATCACGTACACGCATCAAATTACAAAATGCACAATTCTTTTTCAATTTCTCTAACGGGTGCCCTTTTATCATTTTTTATGCATTCGAGGGCTATGGTAGATATAAATTTATCATTTGAAATTCAAATGGTTATGGTTATAAAGCTGCTGACACATAAAAACAGGAAATCTAGCATATATCAGGATCTTTATGCAATGCATGATTTGCTGAACTTTTATGATAATTTCAATAAATTATTGAATTAGCTCTGTAGTTTTACAAATATGCTTGAAAAATGTTCAAATGGCTGTAGCAACGAATAACACTTTTTTGGTCTTTCGCCCTACTTGAAAAATACATTTTAGCTGACAGGCAAGTTTGAGACATCGCATCCACTCATCAAAGAACAATAAAATTTAATTATTTAAATTTTGCAAAGTCCACTGGAAAACTAACTTAAGCTCTTATTACCAGCCTGGCTCCTACTGCTCTTCAGTATTCAGAGTGTTTATTGACTTCAGCATTTTCCCACAAAAAAAGATCTTTAAAATTAAATCTAAAGTTCATGCAAAATAGTTCAGGCTGATAGAATTTTAAAAGATTTAATTGTGACCAGAAAGAGACCCAGGATTCCAATGACATTGCAATAGAAATGCACATTAGAGATTATTTAACATTTTGCTGATATCTGCACCATCCTATGGTTCTATCTCTGTAAATATGGACCAATTGGATCATAAAACAAAGGTGACTTCAATCTGTCTGTTTCCTGTCATCTTACTGTGTAACCAATACGCTAGGTTTTGCTAACACTTCTGAGTTTGGAAAACTCCAAAGCCTCAGATTGGCTGATTTTGTTTTCCAATTATCCTCTTTTGCCCAAGTTTTAATAGAAATATTGAATTAATTCAGCATATCTGGTTTGGGAACCACCATTTTTTCATTCTGTCTACAGACTTGACTATACTAGGCAATTGCTAGCAGACACATCATTAAACAAATAGCTCCCACCATCTCTCTTATTTGATGCATTTAGTTTTCACTGATACAACTGAACATTAAAAAAACAAACACCGACAAAGCACCTCCTCTGTGTGAGGGACTATGTTAAAAATTAGAGATAGTTTGACCAATTATCATCCGTTAGACTCATCGGCATTTGCTATAACTAAAGAAAAATTTTCCAACCCCATTTTATCACTTTATCTATTTAGATGTATCTTTTATCTTAATTAAATGGAAGGTTATATCAGTGGGACAAAGCATGTCACAGTCGAGAGTAAGGATTATTTGATGTGCTGTTTAATGTAATGTTGTAAGTTCAAATTTGTTGACACAGCCACTGACATGAACGTTGAAAGATGCTCCGTAACTTAAGTCTGTGAGGTAGGCAGTGGTTAATTATTTATCTACAGTAGTCCGTTGGAAACATTTTAGTCCGGGAATTTTCTCAAACTCACACTTGGAAAAAATAAAAACAGAGGATACCCATTTGAACTTGAATTTCAGATAAACAATAAATAATTTTTAGTGTAATCCTGCCCTATATCACAGTTTGAATATTCTTACAAAAACAAACAAAAATTACTATCTGATGTCTATCAAAGGTTCAGATTTCACCAGGATCCTCTATTTTATCTGGAAACCATGCACATAGTCAAAGTAGAGTTATAAGAGTCAAAGCATTTGTTTTAAATTTTAAATCCACGATACTTGCCACAATGCGATAGTTTAAAGTGGTAACCTTAAGCCATAGCAATTCTCAGCCGCAAGGTTATAGAAACACAATGTCTGTGATTGAGATAATTAGCAAAGTAGAAACCACGGATACAGTTACCTAACCAGTACTACCTTTGTCCAATGAAGAATAATTATGAAGCTTCAGAGCAGGCCCGCTTTCAATGTCACTCCAAGCAATGATCAGATGATCTTTTTTTAATTTCTTTTGATCTTGAACGTGTGTTCTACTCCACTGATATTAACCAACACAGTTGATTAAATTAGTACTGAATTTGACTAAGAAGTATTGCAGTCCAGGGGAATAAAACAATAACCTCAAACTCACCATGCACTGATCATTAATTTCTTATCATTATGTATTAAATATATATTTATGAAGTATAATATCATCTACTGACTTTTATGGAACCATATACCCACCTGAATTAAAATGCTATGCCTCAAGCTATTCAGCCAAAGTATTCTCTTTTGTATTGGCAAACTATATTAATGGTAGTTCACCACTATTTCTCAGCTGTGAAAAAAAAACGTATAATTTTTTAGTAAAACACTCAATGCCTAGTTAACAGCACACAGTTTTGATTATGCAGTGAAGTCCTCCTCTTCATCTTTGGTAAGACTTCTTCATCTTTTTCTATGCCATTAACTTTAATATTGAGTCCTAATCCATAGCACTGTTGAACATTCCTTGATAAGAGACATCACCGTTTGACAGGAGTCAGTATTGTTGAGTAGCGAAGATAATGGCCTCGAAGTCAGAATCCTCGGCAAATCCACGCTCCTTTGATTTTTCACTGTGTGCCTTTGGCAAGTTATTTAGTGTCTCTAAATCTTAGAAGCTTCATGCACACAATAGATGTAAAGACACTCCTTCGGACAGATTTATCTTTTAAAATCCTTGTGAACAACGCTCTTGGAAAAATAACTACTACATAGTGAGCACTATGATTTTTGCTACCTATACCGGATGGAGGAAGGTTTATTATTTTTTCTTGGAACTTCTCTATAAAATTCACTCATGAACAGAACACTTTATGTATCTATCCTTTTATTTTATTAAAATAACTTCCTCCTGGTTTTATTTTTTGAACACTTTCTTTAGTCTGACTTCATCCTTTCTGGTTTTTATCCGTAAGACTACTAATAACTAGACATAGTGAGCAAGGTTCTGCGTTAGGGATGAAAAAAATGAAAGCCTATTTTTTATGTCCTAAGAACTATCGATTGTTTATGATTTGGAGACATTTATCTAAATCCTCATCTTCATTTGTAGACAAAGAAACTCTGTGTTATCTGCAAGAGCTGATGTGAGAACGAGAGATAAAGTGCCCAGGACATAGTGAGTTATCAATAAATAATAGCTATTACTTCACTCAAATAGAAGAGAGGTCTGTTTTAAAGGGCAGCATCTTGGTAGACAATATGGAGCACCAGGGAGCCTCCCCCATTAGCCAAGACGCCAGCAGGGGGAGGTCCTTAACACTGATGCGTGAAGAACTAGCAAGATATTGAATAAACAAGTCCTCCCCCAACCCCTCCAGTACCAGATTGGAGGGGAAGGCAGGCGCATGCGCCGTAGAAGTCAAAATGGCACACGCGAGGTGCTGGACCAGAGAGGCTTGTCAGTCTGGCCTGGGGAAGGAAGGGGTTGGTTGGGCGGTGGACCAGGCTGAATGAAGTGTGTGAAGGATTGGGAAGTTGGTTGGTCATTTTGAGAAAACCCACACCTAAACTAATATAATCTCGGGGGAACAGAGGGGATGCGACACTTGCTCTCTCTGGTTCATGACCTGTACTGCACTGTGCACTTGCCTGTTCTCTCTCTGGATCACATGGCCCTAGCAGCCACGGGGCCCATGGCCTCCAGGAGGAAGTCTCTCCCTGTCCCCTACTGGGTGATGCAGCTGCCAGTGTGTTTGCGTGCTCTCCCAGGAGTACATGACCTTGAGGCTCCAGCAGTCTGCATGGCCTGCGAGAAGGAGCCTGAAATGGACAGTAGCTGGGAACAGGCCGCGTTACCTGGCTGGGCACGAAACCTACTAAGCCATCCATGGGCTCCCACGGACTGTACTTTAAAATGGCGCAGGACCTCTGGACGCTGGCTTTTGTTTTCGGTCTCCCTGAGGACAGTTGGACTTTTTCCACAGTCTTGCTGAGATGGGCTTTGAGATGGGCAGACTTTGAGAAGTCTGCCCTTCTCCCAGATCACGCAGCACCTGAATAAAACCAGCATCTGCCTCATGAACTTAGCTTTTCTGGCAGCCGGCAGCCAATCCTCCTATTTTTGTTTGGTTACAAACACTCTTCACCCATATCAGTGGCTCAATGTGCTGCACCCCAACATACACATTTCGGGAAGCCTCATTAGGTAGTAAACATAATTCTTTATAGACATGTAAATAACCTTTTAAAAGAAAGAAGAAAAATAAAAGAAGCAGAGAGTTCACACGGTATGTTGGCACGCTGCTAGGTGCACTGTTACATTTTGCAGGTCACAGGACAAAAGTAATTAATGGTGTTGTTTCTTCCCATCTTAGAGATGAATCAGATAAACTTAGATCAATCCTTTGTAAACATGGAAAAGTGACTCTCTCTGCCTCATGGGATCGAGGTCATAAAGTAATCCTCACAAACTTTGTCAGGCGGGCATTAGATAAGCTAATATATCCTAAGCACCAAGCGCACAGATAGGGACTCAAGAGTGCCAGTTCCAACCCCAGCCGCTTCCCAAGTTCATACTGTGTGCAATCTGCATGAGATTGCTTTCTGTCAAAGGGGGCCCATGGTGGCAAATAAGGGGCAAGGGCTTCCATTTGGAGCATGTCAGCAGCAGACCCGGTGTTTTCAATACACGAAGGTGAACCATGGCGTGTGCGTGCAGTAGAAACCAGAAGCCTGGCAGCGACCACAGTCGCTCCTGCATTGGCATTCCGAGAGGAAAGTGCTTGTCAAGATCAAAATGCTAATCAGAGCTTGCTGGGAAAGTTAGTTCCCAGCTGCAGCCGAAGCAGCAGGTTGCCTGAAGCAGCTGCACAGTATGTTAGCACCTCATCTTAACAAGATTGTCTGTGCAAGAGTGATCAGGAAACGGTCAGAAATAAAACCAAGGAAGTGGGTGTTCCTAGACATGCGAATCACTGCAATTAGTTCTAGAGAGCCCTGCATTCCCAGAAGGCATTTGGGTCTCGTGGTAAGAATTAGGAGCCAGACAAGATGGGGCTTGAATCTCAATCATCGTTTTGCCTAGGAGGGTCTCAGTCACTTCTATAAAATGGGGATGTTAATATCTATAGCAAGTATTTTTAAGGAGAAAATGAACTCATTCATGTATATTAGAGATGTAACTTGGCATACATTATGCCAAAATTTAGCAGCTTAAACAACTGCAAACATTTATTATTTCACCAAGTTTCTGAGAGCCAGAAATCTAGGAATGGCTCCGCTGAGTGATTCTGACTCAGGTTGCTCTGAGGTTGGCGTTAAATTGTGGGCGGTGGTTACAATAATCTGGAGATTTGACTGGGGTGAGAGAACATGCTTCCGACTTTATGTATGGGCTGTTGGCAGGACTTCTTTCCTTGCTGTTAGAATGGAAGCCCAGTTCTTCATTCCGTGGGCTTCTCCACAGAGCGACTCGCAACAGGGCCCCTCACTTCTCCCAGGGTAAATAATCCCAGAGAGAAAGAAGAGCCCAAAGAGTGAGAAGCTGCACACACAGAGTAACCTGGACAGAAGCAATAGGACTCCTATAACTGGACCTCAGGCGTGGCATAGCATCACTTCTGTATTCGGTTCATTAGGAGAGTCGCTAAATGTAGGTCCCAGTCGTGGGGAGGAGACCACACAAGGACGGGCATCCCTTGGAGATGGGATCACTGTTCTATTTTAGAGGCTGCCTACCATGGCGTGTTGAGTACCTACCAAGTGAAACATAATAAATAAGTGCCAGTTAAAATCAGAAAGCACTTTTAAAATGATTTTCTACAGTTTTGTTTAAGTATGTAAATTCAGCATAATTACCTTTAGTATGTTTTTTTTTTTAGTTTATGTAAGTTTTCCATGTGACGTCGAAGATTTACAGTGGATACTTAATGAATATTAGTTGTCTGCCATCTTCTTCCCCTTAAATTTTAATATTCCTTGATCTCGAAATATTTTTGTAATACATCTGTTAGAATTTCCAGTCATCTTTCCAGTGGCCTGAACTATCCCACTTATTCTCAGTGTCCAGAGAAAAAGTTATTATTTTTCTTTTAAATTATATGAAAGAAATCAATTTTTTTTGTTAATGCACAGGTTTAAGGTTCAAAGAATGAGAATTAAGTCAACAATGATAATTTTGGCACTCATTTCTTGTTTTAATCTGTAAATAAATCTAAATTCTCACCTCACTGCATAGGTTTCTTTGATCCATGCCAAATACTGATATTTCTTTAATTCTGCAGGCACAAGTTTCAAATCTAAATGAATGGTTGTCCAATATGATTCCTTTATGGGAGAGATGTGGGTATGATGAGGAGGATTCCAGGATGTTGGTGCCAAAGACCTCGATGTCATCACCTTGTCAACACACTGGCTCCCCCCGACGGTGCCCCCACCATGGTATTTCCTATTTCAAGGAACAACAGTACCATGTGCTGAGACACTTCAACCAGGCCACAGCTTTACCTAGAAATGCTCTCTCTGTTTTGTTCCTGATGAACAATCACATCAAACTCTGCTCCTTACTTTCTGCAGATTACCTAAACCCATCACTGTTTCTGTCCACCCCCAGTGTATCTTCTCTTGGAAGGAAATAATGTTAGTGTGAATTATATGCAAATGTCCTCTAAACATTCCTTCTTTCTCTAACTCCTTTAATCTAACCCAACCCCATAAAGCTGTCAATTAGACCATTCTGTTGGATAGAGTCTGCCTTAGAACTCAAAGGACCGTTATAGCCCCAACGGAATCAACCTCCAGGCTATAACATATAAAACATTATGAAATCTGGTCCTGGACTGTCTCCCAGTTTTATATTCCACAACTCTAAACTGAACACACGCACACACACACACACACACACACACACACACACACACATCTGACCCATTCGCTACAACAAAACTAAACGGCTTTTAGTGGCTGATTTCACCTCACTGACGTTTATGCTTTCATTCATTTATATATGCAGTTTACTTTGCTGTCTCCCTAGTCAACTTGTATTCTTTCTTCAGCCCCCAATATGTGGAGCCCTGGCTGGTGCGCCTCAGTTGGTCGATGATCTTTCAGCAAACCAAAAGGTCACAGGTTCAATCCCTAGTCAGGCCCAGCCGGGTATTCCCATTAAGCATTTTGGACAGCCTTTCTGAAGGCTGTGAGAGTAAACAGCTCCTTCCTCCCTCTAACTCCACACCTTGTAGACATTATATTACTGCTCTTCTAAGCCTAATCAGTGATAATGTACTGGCTTTACTATAAGACATAATCATCTTGGAATTAATAGTGCATTTATCCTATCTTTACTACTTGAATATAATAGATGACTATACATGTTACCAATAATAAGTTGAACCATAGACAGTTGTTGAGTTTGGGAGTAAAAGTATGGTCACCAACTGGCAATTTCATGTGATCTACTGCATTTGAGCAACCTTTTCCTGTGCACTGGGCGGGGGTGGAGTGTGTTCTAATGGGTAGAAAGAGCATCATCTGGTAAAGAATTGAGAGGAGTTATTAATATTTTATGTGCCATCCTGTGGGAGAAAACTTCTTTTAAATAAAATTAAAAAGTGAATCATTAATCCTCCTATGAAGGCGTGCCTGTGGTGCCCTGTCTTTGGACACGTAAGGATTGGAGGCACAGAAGAGTGGACTGGAGAGGGCTGGGGCCAGCTTGCTCCCAGCAGGGTCAAGAGCAACCATCCCACATAGAGAAAAAAAAGTGAATCATTAAGGTCAATAGACATGGGTTATTTAGAAATAGATTTTAGCTCAACATATCAATTGAAGGCTTCAAAGGGAATGAATGGAACCCCTAAAGAAATGGGGTGTGTGTATATATATATATATATATATATATATATATATATACATATTTGTTGCATTGATGGGTGTGTCTTGTGTTTAAGAAGATGTAAACTGGCCACATGCATGACATATTCAAGAGGACAATAAAAGGTAAAAGTCACTATGAATTATAATGTTTATGCTCTAAAAAGGTATTAAAACACCTACCTAAGATGTTTCTTCAAAATGTTCACTTTATGGACTTCAGATATCCATTATCCGGATAATATCTATATTGAAGATTCCACCAATAATCTAATAAACTCCAATATATATTCATCACTGATTTCCAGATAACCAGACAATAGCTATAGTATCTATATTCATAGTTACAACTATACCAATCTATATCTAATTTATAACTATCAATATATTAATATAATTCTAGTCTTAGCATGAACACCTTTTCCATGCAAACATCAACAGGCATACAGCCTGGTAAACCAAGCTCCTGGAAGGCAGCCCAGCCCTGTGATGTAGGTGGGAAAATTTATTTGGGGTGAGGGGGAGGTGGGCATTATGCTCGTTCCTTTTTATCCCATCAAGGCATGTGGCTGCCCATCCGTCCATAAGCTACCTAACAAACACGACCTCCTCCCTGTTTCCCTTCCCGAGTTGACTCTCCTGCTGAGCAAAAGCTTCCCCATGTTCTCAGCTCCTCCCACCCTGCAGGAAGGTTCCCACTTGGCCAGGGACTCAAACCAATTTGGCTTGGCTTAATCCTGTAGGGGAGACATCATACCGGGAGTCACTTTCTTGATTCTGGAGATTTATGCAAATATATGACACAGATTGACTGTTTCTAAAAGTGAGGCGTCTGTTTTGGCCACAGTCTGCAGTGGGTCTCAGTTGTTTATTTTCTGTCAAGAAGTTTCTTGGGTTGCTCCTGGCTCAAGATTCACTTTGAAGTTGATGGATCATGCTTCTGTTTACTTCATAAACATCGAGCTTCTAATATATTTATGGCATGGCAGTGGAAGCTGTGGGCAATAAAAAACAAAAGTGAGTTAGATGCACTCCATGACCTTAAGTAGCTCATAAAGTCCTATGAGTAAAACAATGCTTATTGGTAACAGTAAGTCTTAACAACGTAGTAATCGAGCACATAGTAGGCATTTGATAACTGTTGATCAACGAGGTACTTGAGCTGTGGTCATACTATTGCAGAAAGCTAGAGGAAGTCTGATTTTCATGCTATAGGATGGAAAACACCTCTCTCTTCCATTTCTCTAAAGGTTGCCATCTAACATCCCTCCCAGGCTCACCTTAAACCATAAACGTGGAAATGAAAAATCTAAGCAGACAGTTTCACCTGAATAAACTAGAGAAGTGGAAAAGCGTGCAACATATTTGGGAAATGACGAGCAGATTGTGGCATTAAGGGTTTGGGGGACATCAGGCAGAGTTAGTCCAAATATAGAACCATTAGATAAGAGCAGATTGGGACGGGAGTGCTGGTTCATGGCAAATAACATATCTCTTTAAACAAAAAACAAACAAACAAACAAAAAAACCCCTCAACCCCAGTTTCTCCATTTCTTCTCCAGTGTGTTTTCTGGCCATCATTCTGCTGCCTCCTGTGGCCCTTATATATTTTACAAAGTCTGAGTCATCACCTTAGTGCAGTGATTTTCAACTTGTGTGCCAATAGAACCTTAATTTAAAATATGCAATACCTGACTAGTTAGTCAGGGGCTTTTTTCCCCTTAGACTGTCAAATTAAAAAAATGACAACAGCCAACACAACCATAGCCATTTGAGATGAATGAATCAAAATTATAACTATTTTTGTCAGATTGGCAAAAAGTATATGTTTTTGGTGTGCCACAGAATTTTAGTAATTAGTTTATATGCGCCATGAGATGAAGAAGGTTAAAAATCACTGTCTTAGTGATCTTATAAAGCTGCTCACTTAGGACAAAATGTAGCGGTGTTGATTTCTGTTTCTCACTAGGGAGGCCAGACCATCTCTGTCTTCCCCCAACTGTGGTCAGTTCCAACCTATGTCATGTTAGAGTTGGATAGACCAATAGAATGGCTGGCCATTTCTTCTTTAAAATAGATATTCCTGGGAGAAGGATGGCTTGTTTAGTAAATCCAGCAAATGGTATCAACATCAACTCCCTCCATGCACAAATTCATCAGAAGCCAAAAACTGAGCATTCAGAGACTTAGGCAGGTGGGTCTTATGGACATGAGAATTAGATCCAACCAGTTACTGTTCCTCAGCATGTTTACATTTTCTCCTTGGACAATATTTTACTGTATCTCATATGTATAAATAGTCAAACATAGGTATTTTTTGTATTGCCACTGTTTAAATGTGTCTTTTTTAATGAGCTTTATTATCTCACAGTCATGTATATAAACCAACACACATAAAACTTTTCATGCCTCAAAGAGGAGGAGTAACTCATCCAACTGATCAGAGACTTTATGGGTGATCATGTAGGATTAAACCTTTATAAGGAGAGAATCTTATAGAAAATTTCAACCATGTTCTCATCATGTGCTGTCTTCTCTATGGTGTGGTCTAGTAATCCTCCTTCGGATCTCTAAATGTGACTTTCTCTGGTGAATAAGCTCCCTGATCCACTCGGTGGGGCTGGGACTGTTCAGCTCAGGTCGCTTCTGGGTCAGGTATGTGACAGGAGGCAACAGGTGGACAGAGGAAGCAGAAGCTAAGTGGAGGCAATTCGTGTCAAAAAGATATTAGCCTAGTTACTCCGAACGTTTGTTCCACGTCTGCTTCCTTGACAATGGCCCGATTTTCTGTTTCATAAAGTTTCCAACAGCTGCATTGGCTCGGGAGTCTAGAGAAATGGCTATACACCGCCACTTATTAACTGTGTAAAGAGTGCTTAATGTTGCCTAAGAAGGTTCCCCATCTTTAAAACAAAGGTGTTATTATGACCTCCTTCAGAAGAAAATTGTGAGAATTTAATAATCTAATGCATCAAAAACTTTGAGTGGCTCAGAGAGGTCTTCTGCCCTTAAAATTTCATCATTTAAAATTCTGGAATAAGAATTATTCCAGTTACTCCTGTGTAAGCCAGACCATTTACTAGGCACTTGAGGGTTTAGCATAGAATAAAAGATATAAGTATAAGAACCCTGCCTTCATGGTGATTCTATTACAGTGCTTAAAGACAAACAATAATCAAGAAAATAAGTGAATAATCAAAATTAACAAGGAACAATACAGGCTATATAAGAAATTCCAATGCTAGAGTATAAGTAGGTGGCCTTGGAGAGCCTTCCAGGAGAAATTAACCTATATTAAGATTTGGTTGAACATAAGAAGTAAATCATATAACCATAGAGATGGGAACTGATAGTAATGGGAAATTCAAGGCAAAAATTCTTAAGTGATGGAGCATTTAAAGACCAGAAAGAGGCCATTGTAGCTCAAAAGCAGTGAGGGTGTGGGTGTGGAGTATTTGGATATGGAATGGAAGGCCAGGAGGTAAGAAAGATGTGTATGAACTATGTTACACAAAGTGTTGTAGGTCATAGTAATGAGCTTGGATTTTATTCTAATATACAAGCTATGGATGGGGACAGTGTGATCTGACTTAAATTGGAAAATGATGTCAGTGGCTTGTGAGGGAAGAAATCACAGCGGGGCCACGTGGAGAAGAACGGCTGCTGGTTCCCCACGGTGGTCGGGAGATGACAACGGGTTGAACTACAATGTCAGCGGTGGCGATGAAAATGGAAGGCTGCAGAGTAGGGCTGAGCAGCAGAACTTTCTGAGATGATGGAAATGTTCAATATTGAATCCCTTGAAATGCGACTGGTGTGGCTCTGGAACTCACTTTTAAACTTTTACTTTATTTCAGTTATTTATTTTGTTGTATTGTTCCATTACCATTTACCGCCTTGTACCCTCTGCCACCTCCACCCACCCCCTCCCCCTCTCCCGCAATCACCACACTGTCATCCACGTCCCTGAGTCCCTAAATACCCACATGTGGCCAGCGGTTTCTGCGCTGAGCAGGGCAGCTCTAGGAAGCGACAGATTGGAATCAAACTCACATGCTCTCCAAGGCCCGTGCTCTTCACCTCTGCTCTGCTGCACTGTCTCTCATCACTTGAAAGACGAGAGACAGTCGTTTCTTAGCTGCTTCGTTTGTAACTTTTTTCGTGTTCTCTGACACCGTGAAGACGATTACCGACAGAGACCATGTCACCCAGCGCTGTCCCGTGGTTAGCGCTTCCGCGGCAGCCAGCCGGCCTCGTCATCCCCTCTTTGATCACACTGAGGAGTATGACGTGGGAAAGAAAGACATCTTCCCTTTCTAACGCTTAGTTGTCCTGGTAATGTGATCGGCACCGGAGACCTGCTTTAAATTGTGAAGCGGCTGCGTTTAAAACTGTGTCTTTCCAGGTGATGGTTAATTTATGGCATAATTATTAGGGACAACAAATAGCTTCGCTGGGGTGCAGAAATGCAATTAGATTGTCACAGACTGTCAGTGGTTGTATTGGGGTGTGATTTTTTTTAATGCATCCCTTACATAAGCCTCTGGTGCTAATAATAACAGAAACAGAACTTGCTGTGTTCTTTTTAAGAAAGGGGGAGAAATTATGAATACATTCTATTATATTCTGAGTGATACTTATGGCCAGAAAGTTGCCGGAAATATGGGGGTTCTCAAGATTCTCTTTGCTTACTGCCTACATTTAGTAAGAGCTCAATAAATATGTTAAATAATATAAATAAATAAGGTAATAAACTAAAGGCCTTTAAAAGTAGAAGTCCAGAATGAGAATATCCCAGCTGTGCCCTTTTTTCTCAAGCAATCCTTGATGAATTTGTGTGTACTTATTTCAGTATTTTTTTGTAATGTGTTTCATCTACATTCGAAAAGGTCCTAATGTCCTCTAGGTGATTAGTTAATGGCAGACACGATGGCTCATCCAGAGGAGGTTCTTAGGAGCTCTGGAAACATCAGTCCTAGAAGACCTCTGACTCTCCACGCAGAGGAAATCTCTCCTCAGTGCAGGTGCCAACTGCGTGTGACATAGATCAGGACAGGTGCCTTTGGACTCCTGTGCCCTGTGCTAACCAACATCCTCTCTGATGGCCAGCAGTGACCTCTGGAAATAGCACAAACCCAGCTCCAGCATGTGGGTGAATAGTGTAGTTCATCAGATTTGGAGAGGTGTGTGTTTTTTTCCCTCTCAAAGATGCAGTTGGATTATAAACACATAAAACAAGCTGATGAACTGGACTAACGAGAGATTTCCCATGTGTCCTCTGCGTCGAAGCAGTACCCATGGACTGAGCAAGCTTCCCTTTGAGGGACCTACTCCAAAGGGGGTGGTATCTTTCACTTTGGTTTCTGAGAATCGCATGGAAGAAGCAGAAGCATCCTGGAAGATCTCAGCAGCGACCGGCAGTATCTGAGAAGGAGGCCAGGTGCACTCAGCTCTCCTCTTCCTAGTTATTTTCAGAAAACCTCTACCTCGTCAGTCCAGGGGAAGGCCTCTTGGTGCTATTAGTTTAGGATCAGCCGCATCCATCTTCTCAACTTCTTTTCCAGGCTCTTTGAGGTTACTTCAAGTAAGTACCCTTTAATGGTGGAGGAAAAAGAGGATGAGGCATACATAATTTAACTTCTGTAAGCTCCAATCCTAAATGCATCTCCCGGAAAAGGAAGAAATGCGATGGTTGGAATATGGCGCTCTGAGACATCCCGCCTTCATGTGACGTATTCCATGAATAGCTGCTGAGCAGCAACGGAAGCTCCAGGTCCCGAGTTGGACCTTGATGCAGCATCAGCGCCTGGGAGCGATGTGGTCCCTACCCACACACCGTTTCAATAGCTCTTTTGAAACTACCTCATTTTCAGTATCGTCCCCTGGAAAGTACTGCACTGGAAACTTTGGGTGCCCACTAACAGTTCGGTATTTATTAAGCACTCAGGACTCACCATACGCTCAATTCTCCCCACACAGGTAACATGGACCACGAAGCAGTGTGTTCTTCTCTAGTGACCATGAATCCGTCCCAACCCCTGTGTCTCTGAGGACTACCTCCTCCTAACTTCCCATTTAGACACCCAGCAGGAACACAAAAACAGTTATCTCGAAATGAATAGGTCCGCAATGGCAATGGCATTTGATTTCTACTCTCCAAGACTCTTCTTCCTGGAGTCTTCGCCACTTCTTCAAGTGCTTGCTCCTCACAATCCCCAGAAGTTCTTTCAGTCTCTTCCTGTCTTTGCCCTCCACTGCCAATTCTTAATCTGTTTGTTGCAACCACATTTGGAGACATCCACCCTGCTCCACCTTCACTGCTGCTAGCCTGGCCCAAGCTGCCCTTACCACCAATCGGGGCCACTGTCATAGACAACTTCTTTTTTTTTTTTTAAGATTTTATTTATTTATCTTTAGAGGGGAAGGGAAGGAGAGAGGGAGAGAAATATCAACATATGGTTGCCTCTCATGAGTCCCCTGCTGGGAACTGGCCTGCAACCCAGGCCTGGGCCCTGACTGGGAATCAAACCACGATCGTCTGGTTTTGCAGGCTCACGCTCAATCCACTGAGCTACACCGGCCAGGGCGGCAACTTCTTGATCTTCCTCTTCCACTGTTGTCTCACTGCAAGCCATTCAACGCATGGTAGACGGGAGGATGCTACTGAAAGAAAAAAATGCTCTGCAGAAAAACAATTATTTAATTAGCATGTATTGGACTTTAATTTAAATTTCAACTTAAAGCAGGGCCTGAAGTGATCATCTCTCAACTGATTATTAAATACACAAAGCTCTTTCTCACCTCAGTGAATTTGTGAACCCCTGTGGATAACACTCTTCCTAGGGGTCCTATTTGCTTTCCTGCTTTCTTAGTAACATTGAGACTTCTTCAGCAAAACCTTCATTGACTAACCCTAATAGGGGTTATAAATATAAAGCATTCAATAAAATAAGCCAGTCACAGAAGGGCAAATACTCTATGGTCCCATTTATACGAGGTTCCTAAAAAAATACCAAACTCTTAGAAAGTGAAAGGAAAACATTGGTTGCCAGGGACCAGGGGGTGGGGGGAACAGAAATGGAGACTGCATGTTCAGTGGGTACACACTTTCATTTATGCAAGATGAAGGAGTCCTGGAGATCTGCTATGCAACATCGTGCCTTTGGTTAACAATAAATACTGTGTTATATACTTAAAGTTTTGTTGGTGGTCAATTTCGTATTCAGTGCTGTTTGCACAATCAAACATTTAAAAGAGTAGAACTTTTCTTATCACTCTATTGCATTACCTGTTGGTTTCCTTCTCAGCAATTCTATCAAAAATTATTTCATCCATTTGAATACCTGTCAGCATACTTACTCGATGGAGATAGCGCATGACATATTTTGGCTCTGCTCTTTTCCCAGAGTCTAGCATATGGTCCAGCACATGATGGACGCATGTTAAGTATTTATTAAAATAGTAAATGGAAGAATCTTTGCCTCTGGCTGCGGAGACCATGTAAGGGCCACTCTTTGCTCTTCCGCTGAGGATGATGTGTCATTATTACTCAGCGACCTTCTCACTTCCTGTCAAAAGGAATTCCCCAAGGAGGCAGTCCTTCCTTCAGAAATTGACCCTGTGTGGCTGCTGAGATGTCAGACACAACGCACCTTCTCAATGAAGTGCCTTCTGTTCGGTGATTTCAGAAGAGCTCTCCTGAGGGTGTTTAAAGGCCTTCCCTCAAACAAGTCACCTCACAAATTAATTTGCTAGCTTTAGATCTTTATGAATGCAAATTGACTCAATACGGTAAACACATACAGAGGCTTGCTCGGGTTCCCCCTAGCTCTCTCTGCACACGGAGCAGAGTTAATAACAAGCTTTGCAAACACACACACCTTCAGTCGAGAACATGGTGGGGCCCTCACTTCCGAGCGGCGCAACTTCCCTTTGCAAAAGGAATCTCACACTTGCTTTCAAAGGTGGTGTTGTAATCCCAGCATACATTTCCCCCCAGGAAGACAGCCATTGACACGATATTTCAGCAACAAGACATTTTGGAATAACCAGGCCTTAGCAGAGATCAACTCAAGCAGATATGGGAGTCAAGTTGTTTAGTGTGGGGTGTTGCAAAATGTGAAACTCACACAGGAAAGAGGGAACCACTTTCTCGCTATTCTTGTGTGAAATACACACATTTCTTCCTAGCTGGGAATGCCTAATGCTAGGCAAAGGAAGGAGAAAGAGAAGGGTAACACATTTTCTTGGTCTCCAAATTGTAGAACATGTTTTTTTTTTTTATTTACAAAAATAATTCTCACATTTGCACGGTATTATGCATGTCTAAAAGAATTTTCCATCCTATCTTCTCTTTTTAAAATTTTAATTTTTATTTAATTCTTTTTCAAGTACAGTTTTCTGTCTTATATTCCCAGCCCTGCCACCCCAGTGCTCCCCAACTCCCTCCCATTTCCGCCCCCCACCTTAGTTATTGTCCAAGTGTCTTTTATACTTGTTCATGTGAGTCCATCCCCTTTTCCTCTGTGATTCTCTCCCTTCTCCCCTCTGGCCCCTGTCAGCCTGTTCCGTATTTGAGTGTCATTGGTCATATTTTGCTTGCTTGTTTGTTTTGTTGTTTAGATTCCTGTTAAAGGTGATATCATATGGTATTTGTCTTTCACCGCCTGGCCTTCTTTTGCTCACTGTAATGCTTTCCAGTTCCATTCATGATGCTGCAAAGGGTAGGAGTTCCTTCTTCCTTTCTGCAGCATAGAATTCGATTGTGTAAATGTTCCATAGCTTTTTGATCCAGTCATTTACTGATGGGCATCTAGGTTTCTTCCAATCTAATTAAATCCTCATCTCAACTATATCTAGCCATGTATTTTTTTTAAGATTTTATTTATTTATTTATCTTTAGACGGGAAGGAGAGAGGGAGAGAAACATCAATGTATGGTTGCCTTTCGTGCGTCCCCTGCTGGGAGTTGGCCTGCAGGGAACCGGCCTGCAACCCAGGCATGTGCCCTGACTGGGAATCAAACCTCGATCCTCTGGTTCGCAGGCCCACGCTCAATCCACTGAGCTACACCAGCCAGGGCTCTCTAGCCATGTATTAAAGTGTCATTCTTTTATTTCACGTATAGATAAAGATAATGGGGAAAGTTTCCTAAATTTGGGGGGGGGCTTAAATTAAAAAATGGAGCTGAGGTGGGACATCTTGAATTTTGTCTAAATCTTTAATCAAGATTTTAATAGACACTTAGTAAAGATTCAAGATTTGTATGCCAAATAAATGTAATTCAAGAATGAGACCAGCCCACTTTGCAGAGAAAGAAAGTGATTGAAGCTCAGAGAAATGTAAATAGTTACATAATAAGTAAATATAAGTCTATCATTATGCAGGGGTGGGCCAAAGTAGGCTTATGGTTGTAGTACAAGTAAATAATAGCATAATGAATGAGTAATACAAGAATCACCTGTGGTTCATGTACTCACAACTGTAAGCCTCCTTTGGCCCACCCCTGTGCACACTGCCCTCCACTTACCCTTGCAGCTGGGCAAATGCAAACACTATCTTTGTGAGGAAAATGAGGGTCGGAGGAAACTTTAAGGTTTAGGTAATACAGTGAGAGTATGCTTAGTTGTTGAACTTTAAAAATCTATAATCAGTAGTGCTTCATATGGTCTAGTATTATCTTAACCATTTTCAGGTTCCTTATTGTCTCCAATTAAAAGAAAAGTGCACAACTTTTCTCCTTCTTTCATTTCCTGTTTTTACACTTGTAAATTCCAGTAAAATAATCATAGACAAAGGGGGATGAGAGGTTTTCTTAGGCTCCGCAGAGAAAGAAATGCCAATCGACCATAAAGTAGGCAATAAAGAGCTTTATTGGGGTTTGCGCTACTGAGTGAGGGTCTCCCGGTCTACAGAGTTGGGCTGGGAGAAGTCGCACCCAAGCAGGGAATGTAGTGGGGTTTTATTTTCGTTGGCTCCCCGTGGGAGCTGGGGGTTGGTGCCCTCTGAACAAAGAAGCAGTACAGCATTGGTAGTCTCTTCCTCGGACTCAGGTTACTGTGAGGATGTCCATCTTGGCAAAGTCCAGCTGGAGCTTCCTCCTATCCCTGCCCACCCTAACAGGGGATATTTGGCATTGTTTGTTTTTGACAAGTTGGTTTTGGTAAAAATCTAAACATAACTTCCATGGTGGTTCTAGATTGTCTTTGAACCTAATATTTAAAAAAAATTTTATTTAATTATTGTTCAAGTACAGTTTTCTGTCTTTTACTCCCATCCCAGCCCACCCCCCCCCAGTGCTCCTCACCTCCTTCCCATTTCCACCCCCCTTAGTTTTTGTGCATGTGTCCTTTATACTAGTTCCTGTAAATCCTTCCCTTGAGCCTAATGTTTTTGCATTTTACTTCACAGAACTGTGTTGTTTTAATAAGAAAATATTTTCGAAATCTGGTAGTGATCTCTTTTTAATAATCAGCATAAACTTCTAAGGTCTAAAGAATAACATGACAAAGAAAGTTTTATAGCAGGTGTGTATGTGTTAAAGGTAATTAATATCGTCAGATATGGTCTAATTGGGCTTAAAGGGACACTATCACTTGATATGAGAATAGAAAGCACTACTTTTTGAATAAAAACTGTAGAGATATCAAAAAATATTTCACTTTTCAAACCTCAAATTTTATTTTGGAAAGAGAAGCTTATTGTTTTGGGTTTTTTTTTTTTTTTTTTGCTATCAGATAGCTTTATCCACACTTAAAAAATATATTTATACTGTCTGGTATGGTCACTACAAGCCACATGTTGCTACTGAGCAATTAAATCATGGCCAGTTCACAGTGAGAGGTGTTATGAGGGTAAAATACACACCAATTTGAAGGGCTTAGTTCAAACAAAATCTCACTACTAATTTTTAATGTTGACTACATGCTTAAATAAAGAATTTTAGAGTATTGGTGAAGCCAAAAAAGACGCCAGTGTTCGGGCTGCCTGTCACTACCAAACCCAATAAGCAATGACAGTGATTGATTCTTTATGGGCGCTTTATTCAGATGGCTGGCAGTCTGAGAAGAGGGCAGGTTCATACCCTAATAGACCGTCTTGTCTTCTCTCTCCAGTCCAGACCTTGTATAACGGGGAATAAACAAGGGGGGTGAGGGCTTTGAGATTCAGGAAGGATTGGGTGAAAGAAGCTGCACCATTCCTGTCCTGGGCAGTTGGCTGTTCCCAGGGGAGGGTGGTGATCTGTCTCTCCCTGGAACACAAAGGCCCTGATGCCTCCGGTTGCCCCCAGGCGCTAATCTTTAGCAGTGCCCCAGGAGGTGGGCTGTTTTCCCAAGAGCCAGAATGGGCCTTATCTGTAGTTTCTGAAACAAAAGCTTTAAGGTATACAATACTTTTTAGGCTTATAACTTTTTACCTTACACTAAAATTTCCCAACTCTTGACTCCCCTATCATTGGGATTAAACATTATTTTAAAAATACACTGTTACTTTTTATTTTTTTGTACATAGGCACTAAGACTCTTAGACATTCATGTGTGGTTCACAGGGGCAGTGCTGGTTTAAATGTTTTGGAAATGTATTTTGAAATACATTTCTAAAAAACCTGTCCTTACCATAACCCAAACCCTCTTTGCCTGACAGATGTTCAATGTTAATTTCCACTTTGCACTTAGAAAGACTTACTTCATAGTATCTGTAAGTTAGCTTGGGTGTGCCATTTATTTAAATAATTGTGGCTTTAAAAAGCTCATAAAAGTACCATTTGTCTCTTTACATAGAATTCTAGTAGAGATAAAGGTAACGGGAAATGTCTCCTAAATTTCATGAATAATTAGGTTAAAGGAAAATGGGGCAGATACAGACGAAGGGTACAAAGTTTTCATTTTTAAGAATTTTGGAGGTGCATTGACTTATTTTTGTTTTCTTATTCTGTGAGATATTTGATATAAGAAAGGGTCACAACATATAATTCTTTTTAAAAAGGGACAAGAATGCAAAAAATGCAAATAACGTGGCCTGTGGAGGGGAGAGAGGAAAAGGGGAGGGTATGATGATACATTTTTGTGTTTTCAAAAAATAGTTACATTGTTGTAATCAATGTGAGTAGATTAATAGATTATGAGACATTTCTGTTTCCCTCTTATTATTTATATTTATTACTAAATATAGATTTATTTTTTACATCTGCTATGACCAAGATACATTAACTTTATCCTAAAGTATTTCCTTTAATAAAACACAAAATATTTCCTTTACTAATTGTCTACAAAGCTTTTAATACATGTCAGCAGCCAGTAGAACTTGCAATGACTTCATTCTAAGAGCCCAGAATCATTAAGGGACTATTATTTCCCAGTGAATTTGGCCAAGGTAAATCACTATTAAAACATTCTCTATAATTAGACGCCCACCCAGTGCCATCCTCACAGCAGTAACAGTCAGTAGGAGCCTGAGGCTGTGTCCCCACAATCTGGCTCCAGGTAGCTTGTCAATGGTTTCCTCATTTTCCTGCATAAAAACACCACATTTAGATGGTGAATGTCAACTCCCCTGGGAAAATTCAATCTAAAACTTTGTGACTTGGACTTTAATGCATTAGGGTATTTCCCCCACTTAAGGACAAACAGGCAAACATAATCCTTTTAACTTAAAATGCCCAAAAAGGGGCCCAGGTAAATTTCAGCAAAAAAAAAACAAAAAAAAAAAAAACAGACATCAGAAGTTTAAGGATGTNAAAAAAAAAAAAAAAAAAACAGACATCAGAAGTTTAAGGATGTCTTTTGTTGCTCCCAAGCAGGATAAAATGAATCTTTATACTTTTGGGGGGAAAAAAGGTTCAAGGCAAAGAAAAAAAATCTTCAGAAGCAGATAAAAGGCAATGTGGTGCTTTCTATGGGAGATATAAGAAGGGATTTTTATCTAAATGGATAAAGTACATTTCAAATAGAAAAATATAGATTTCCCTGAGCATTTGTGCAAGAAAATTGAAAGAGTAAATGAGGAGTGAAAGTTATCACAAATAAGAAGACATCTCACTTGAAAAATATTAATAGAAGGAAAGTGTATGGAATATATCAGAAATTGGCCTGCAGACAGACAAGAAGAGTGAAAAAAAAATGAAAGGCAAGTGCCTGTTAAGGTTTCAAACACTGAAAGCGCTGGAAGAAGGATCTCTTAGGGAATGAAGGTGATTTTCTTTCCTTGTTTTTAAATATATTTTATTGATTATGCTATTACAGTTGTCCAAACTTTATCCCCTGTGTCCCCCTCCACCCAGTATCCCCATCCCTTCCAGCAATTCTCCCCACTTATTTCATGTCCATGGGTTCTATCTATATAAGTTTTTTGGCTTCTCCATTTCCTATACCATTCCTGGTCTGTGTTGCACCTACCGATTATGCTTTTTAATCCCTGCCCCTTTCCCCCCATTCTCCTCCCTCCCTCCCCCAGCTGACAACCCTCCAAATGATCTCCATTTCTATGATTCTGTTCCTGATCTGCTTGTTTGCTTAGTTTGTTTCTCAGACTCAGTTTGTTGATAGTCGGGAATTTGTTGCCGTTTCCATGTTCATAATTTTGATCTTCTTTTTCTTAAATAAGTCTTTTTAACATTTCATGTAATAATGGCATGGTGATGATAAACTCCTTTACCTTTACCTTGTCTGGGAAGCACTTTATGTTCCCTTCCTTTCTAAATGATAGTTTTTCTGGATAAAATCATCTGGGCTGCAGGTCCTTGCTTTTCATCACTTTGGATATTTCTTGCCAGTCCCTTCTAGCCACGGTGATTTGCAGTGAAGTTAAAATGAAACCATCTGAGAGGCACTTCCAACACAAAAATCTCCCAAATATTGTCACAGTAGAAAATTATTTTATCAACATAGAGTTTGTTTGGACAATGGGCTTCAGAGCCCTCAAGCCTTAAGGGTATGAGTTTCTCTCTACTCTGGGATTAGAATTATTTTAGCTCATTCCTGCTAACAAGTTTAGCCACCTCTATTTTTGGTCTTTCAGTAAATGTTTAGAAAGCGTCTGCTATGTATCAGTTCTTTTGCTGGCTCTAAAAATATAGTGGTCAATAGAACACAATGTCATCTTTCCCTGCAGAGCGTGGAAGGACAAATTCTATGTAAGACTGCTATGATTACACACTTAGTAATTACTGGTATGGTGAGATGAAGAAGTACATGATGAATGTCCTGTGGTCAAGTACCGCAGTGTAGATACCCCCCTAAGAAGGCAGACACAGAGTTGAGACTGAAACAGGGATTAACTAGGCAAAGAGAAAATGTAAACCTATAGGGTGATCCAGGCTGCAAAAACAGCACGGATGAAGACCCTAAGTCAGGAAGGAATGGGATGCTGTTTAGGGATTCAAAGAAATGTATATGAATAGGAAGAAGACAGAAAGGCAGGGGATGCCAAAGGAGATGGAGGGGAAGGTGAGAGACCAACCCATAGTTAAGAATTCTACATTTTATGTATGTACAGTGGAATCAAAATAATTAAATGTGTTTCTAAAAAAAAAAGGGTAAAGAGGTGTATCATTTAATGATAACTAATAGTTACTGATCACTATTTGAGTTTGCATGTATCTCATTTCATGAACCGATGATTCATTAAGCTGAAGAGAACAAATTGTGCCTTCTTTTCTTGGCAGGATAAGACTTGAATACTGAGTCCTAACAAAGTTTTGAATAATGTGCAGTGGTTTCCTTGTATATTTCATTCCTTTCCTCTTGGACTTTCACAGGTATATGGCCAGGTTAAAAATTCTGAAAGGCTTATGCAAACACTGTAACTTCGTTAGTGTACCGCTTCCCAAATATCACATGGATTTTTTTTTTTTCATGCTGAGAAACATTCTTTCTGAAGTGATGACCTAAGGCGTTTGCAAGAAATCCTAAAAATACCAGCCACAAATATTGGGTAGAATATTCCTGGATTTGTGGTTTATAAAAAAAAGTTTGACAATGTTGAGAGGATGACTTTGGACGGAAATGATGCGGACCGGCAACAAGACAGTATTCGAGGCAATGTGACTCCTTAACAATCCAACTAAAATGCCATACTCGGCAATTCAAGGTTTTAGAAGCCCATTCATTCCCTCACTGTAAACATCAAATCGGCAAGTCTTAAACACAACTCTGGTGCCTGTATGATATAGATATATTTTTATGACAGCTCGCTGTTTATGCAATGTCACAAATGGTGGGGCTCCTCTTTGGAAGTGAGGACCTCTTCTCAACCCCTGTGGAAATATGGTGGTGGCCGTGGGGGATGGGGTGTGGACTCACCTGCCCATGCTCTGGCCACAGGCCCTCTGAAACTTACTAGTTCCAGGACTCTCTTGAGAAACAAAAACCTTACCCCGTCTGCCAAAATGCATCTCACCCTCTGAAAATCTGCAAACACCTATGGCTACTAGGCTCAATTTCATGTTGGACCCATTTGAGGAGTGTAGGTCCATGGCTCTTCAAGGAGCCCCCAAGAAGACTCCCTCACTGTGGTTTTTCAGGCTCCTGGCACTCCCCAGATTCTCATGCATGATCCCCTTAGAGTATGTCATGAGGGGCTTGTGATTCAATGAATGGGCACTGGAGTTCAACAACAGTAAATCAGCAAATAATCACAGGCATGGAAAAATATACGAATGCAATTTCAGCACGCCTCGTATACCCGTATTTGCCTTGGCAGGCCTCAGCACTCCCTGCATTGAGCTGGCAATCACCTTTTATTCCTAAGTCATGAGAACAAGAATATTTACTTTTGTTTATTCTTGTGCCCACTTATGGCATTGTACCCACAGCTTTCCGCTTCCGTTGCATCTGGTGAGCTTGAAGCACCCTAAATACATCATCTGTATAAGTTCTTTCTAGTCTATCAAATTTTACCCGCATTTTTAATATTAAGGTAACATTTTTCAGCTACTATAAAGCACCACGTGATATTTTTACAGTAACTAGGGGAACTTTAATAAAACTGAAATATTCGCAAACAGCACAATTCACCATGTATTTTTTATATACATACATTTCTTTTGGAAGAAAAGTGTTGGAAAGAAAGATGGGCTTTAGTAGAAGGAGATGAGTCTAGTTTTGGACATCAGACTTAAAGTTGTCTGTAGGATTTTATTGCTGGGTGTCAATAAATAAATTATTAATTCTCTAGACAAGCAAGTTACCTTTTAATACAAATTTTGGGCTAAGTTACATGCGAAGAATGCCATTGCCAGGGGGATGGCTTCTACCAATGATATCATTTCCAGAATGATATTTAATTACTATATTTGACCACAATGAAAAGTTTAAGGTGTCCTAACAGCACAGCAACAGACTGGTTGCCAACAATAACTAGCTGCCATTACTTATAGGTGCACATTTGATAAACCCATAGATATTCTCCTGTCTTTATTAACCTGACTTGAATAAATAGAATTCAAACAGATTTTGAATGAAGGCTGTGCATGTCCTTAAAAGTTCTGTCAGAATATTACCAAGTTTTTCTTCCTCACTTCTGTCTTGAAGAACGGGCAAGGGCAACTCCTCCCCTCGCTGCCACACCCGCCTGGAGTCCATGTTGTCGAGACAAGTTAATGAGAAAATCACAGACCATAGTCGTAGTCACACTATGTGTTTAATAAGCTTGCTGCCGTCCTCCCAGAAAGCCCTCGAATTGCGGTTATTCTTCACATCATGAATATTCTTGAAAGACTTTACACATTTCTTTGCAGTTTAGAGATACATATTTTTCCCTCTGCCACACCACTCCCCAAGATGTTTTCTGCTATAGACGTTCAAATACTCGATCATGCTTCAGAACAAATAGTCACCAAAAATGCCTTCAGAAATGTGACATCATGTATCAAAGGATTAAAAATAATGAAACATTTTGAAAGTTGGATGGTAAATAGAACTTTAGGCAATTTAGCTGAGGCATTCACAGTCTGAAAGCCCTCTGGGTTTCGGTTTATTCCGTATCATTTTTATTGTTGTTTCTTTATTTCAGCTGTGATACTTAATAGTTGTCGTATTTCCAATTTCCAATTTGGTTTTAAATGTATAAAAGTATAATTTTAGCCTATAATTTATTCATTTTTCAAAATTGTTTTGATACGTCCATGGCACGATGAAGATGCTAGAGAGGTAGGTATGAGACAAATGTAAAAACAATATAAATAGGAGACAAAAAATTCTTATTTTTCAGGAGCTGCCCTGATAAGAGAGAAAAAGACTAATCCCAGAACTACGTTACAATATAGTATATGTTCCAGAAAGTATATTAACCTAGGGAAATGATTTCTTGAATGGATGGTCAGGAAAGCTCTCAGATGAGGAGGCATTTGAATTTGGTGGGTAAAAAGGGTAGTTAGTGCATATTAAGGGGAAGCCATCTATTTCAGGTAATGAAATAGCACTAACACAGGTAGGGAAGGGGGGACGTATGGAAAATCAAGCAATTTGCATTATGGGAATCAGATGCCTGGAGGCCTGAGACCCCTGAAAGGGCAGCAGAGGGAAGGGCAACACAAAAAGAGTGAGATTCTGAGCAAGGTAACACTGACGGCTTGGATTCCAAACCTCTGATCACTTTCTCTTCTTCTCTAAGCCGCCAGCAGTCCTCATGGCCAGGCACATCACCTGAGCATGGATGGAAGGAGACAGGGAAACCCAGAGAACCAGGACGTGACCCGGGGCTCCCTTGGGGCTGCTCTAAGACGTAAAGACTATAGATCATGGGAAATTGGAATAGGGAATTAGAAGGACGTAGATAACCCTAGCTGCCTGTAGGGCCGTGGCAGGGATGAGCATCCAAGTTTACAGTGCAATCTGGCTTCTTTGTCTCTTCGCAAATCCCGAAATGAAGCTGAGGATCAGAACTGGGTCATGGGGATGAATGTCTTCTGTTAATACCAATAGGCAAGTTGGAAAGAAGGATGGGCTTTCGTAGAAGGAGATGAGTCTAGTTTTGGACACCAGACTTCAAGTTGTCTGTAGGATTTTATTGCTGGGTGTCAATTATTCAAGGCAGCTGAAACCAGAGGCTGGAGCACAGGGTGGAAATAGAATGGAGATGTTAGCTATACACGTAGGGGTCAGCTGATCAGGTTAAGAGGATTAAACCTGGTAAAGTGAACATAAAATATCATAAGGCGAGAAGGCTTGTCATGTCCCTAATGTTACACATTATCCAATGAGAAGTTAAAAAGCCAGAAAGAAAGAATGAGTTTCTGGATTCAGCTTCCTCATGAAAAGAACTTGGAGCTGTCGATTCTGTCCTTACAGCAAGGAAAAGATGGCCATATCGAAAACCAACAACGTTTTCTGTGCCAGTCTGAGCACTGATATTGCAGGGCAGGCTACCCCGCCCAAACCTGGAGACCACGGGTGGACTCCGAGAGTGCCAGTGAAGCCCAAAACTGGCAAGTACAATTGAATGATAATTTTTGACCAATTGCTGCTGGCTGGATGTGAACTAACTTGTCAATAAGAAACTCCTGGGGTCACATTTTTAGGAGTTTCCACACTTTTATAGCCTTCGTCTCCAGGAATCCCACCAGTTTCTCACGGTGAAAATTCAAGAAAGACCCCTTGGTGACTGATGATGGGGAGGTATGGGGGTAGAAGGTGGGAAAGAGAAGAGAAGTTATTGAAAAATATGTTCAGACCCTTGTTCATCACAAAGGCCCGCTGTCTAGGGGAAGCAAAGCAGAAGAGCAGTTTGCCACAGCCTTATTGAAACTAGAGAGGAAGTGCTCCTGTTTCACTCCAACCACTGATACTTGTCTGTGTGGTGTAAGAGAGAAAATGAAACCCACTCAATAGGAGTAAGGAAGTAGAAAGAAGACATTCGGAACGCTGCATCCAGGAAAGGGAATAAAGGTCAGAAGAAAAAAGTTCACTAATGTAGAAACACTGTAGGTCAGAAACCTTGAGCTGCAGGTCTGCTATAAGACAGGAATTCAATTGGACAGTTATAGACTGTCCCCACCCCCAGCACCTTACAGCTGTAATGGCGAAGAGCTAGCATGTTCACAGTGGGTTGCAATTGAAAGGGCTGCAGGACATAGACTCTCTCCGAGGAGGAGTCCACAGGGAAGCCCCAAAGCAAGAGAAGAAGCAAATGAACAAAACCCCAAGTCAGCAGAGGAAGCTGAAGGGCATCCTCTTCATCCATAATTACAAAAAAACATCATTCTTACCCCAGCTCTTAGCCAGAAGAATAGAAAAATATGAAAGGTCTATGTATCTCATTTCCAGTTACTTGAACCAACATGCCAGTTTTCAGCAAAACTATTCAAAACAGGCTTAAAGAAAGAGAACATAAAGTCTGAACAGCCAAAGCAATGATCAGGACCGGGCTTACATATGACCCGATTTTTGGCATTATCAGAGAAGGAATTTAAAATGTCTGCTTAAAATATTAAGGGCACTGATGAATGCAATAAACTCTTAAAACTTGAAAATGAGACAACAAACACTCCATTTTTAAAATTGGAAAGCTCAGAAGAGATATCTTACCAAAAATAGGAAGACTGCAAATAAACATATGAAAAGATGCTCCAGCGTCATATTTCTTTAGAGAACTGGATATTTTTTAAAAATGATAGATTCCCATAGCACACCTCAGAGAAGGACTACGCTTTGAAATCAGTGGCAGTGCCAGCTGCTGAGGACATGAGCAACAGGGGCCCTTACTCATTACTGGTGGAAGCCCAAAGTGACACATTAACGGTGGGACACAGTGTGGCAGCTTCCTACAAGACCACGCAAGGTTTCCAATACAGTTGAGCAATCGCACCTATAGGTCTTTCCTCATCTTATTCGAAAACTTAGGTTCACACAAAATCTGCATGTGAGGATTTGCCCCCAGTCAGCAGAAAATCAAAGGAGTGAGGTGTCTTTGAATGGGTGAATGGATAAACAACAACAGGTGCTCCGGTTACAGAACAGGGCCAAGGGGGGGTATAATATACTGTTACCGAAAGGACCCCCCACTAGGTTCGCTTGTCCACCACTGAAGGAAAGACAGTTCTCAATGCCAGAGATTTGTGGAAAGGAAGGGAAATGTTTATTTAAAGCTATACAGACTTAAAGTAGTGACCCAATGTCTTCATTAAAATGTCAGTCTTTTAGGATACCTACAGACGCAGGCAGTCCTTCCTTCTCCCTCTACCCTAACCTGGGGTACCTTATTTCAGGAGGAGAAGCAGAAGTCCATCTGATTCAGGTTCCTGGCACCATCAGCTGTGTCACTGCCAGGATCTCCAGCTAATCCAAAACCTTGTGGCACCTTCTCATGGCCTACCAGCGAGAGTCCTTTTACCCCTTTTCTTCCAGAAAAAATCTCTCCTACTTCTTAAGTCATATGACCAGAGAGAGCACCCCAAAGCCACATGGTCTTCTCCCTGCCAAAACTGGGTGTGGTGGTGGGGAACTCTGCCAAAAGCACATGGTTCTCTCTGCACTGCCACAGCCTCGTGGTCCTCTCTCTGCCAAAGCTGCAGGGGGTGGGGGGGGGGTACCACTCTTCCAAAGCCAAGTGGCAGTTCTCTGCTAAAGCCTCGTGGTGATTCTCCCCGGCATGGCTGCGGGGGTCCCCACTCTGGCCAAAGCTGTGTGGTCCTCCCTTCAACGGCTGCCACTTCTGGGTTTAAATCTCCACACCAATCTTCCTCTGCAGCCCCATTTCTGACTCCTCCTACAATCGGTAACACGTGTCAGCGTTTTGATATCCTTCCAGCTTTACTGGGCTGCCACCTTGAGTGCAGGCAGGTGTGGCCCCATGGCGTGGAGCCAATCATCTCCAAGCTCTTACACAGGCTCTGTAACCAGGGGGAGTTGACTCCCAGTTATGTCTCGGGTGGAAATCACTTCCATCCCCCTGGCTCAAAGCACAGGCCACAGCTATTTAACATACCTATGCAACCAATTAAAGGTTATATATATATATATATATATATATATATATATATATATATATATATATAAAATGACCATGCCAGAAGTTAGCTGCAAAGCTACTGCTATGAAAAATAGCTCTGCCTGTTTCAGCTCCATGTGTCCCTTCCCCCAACTCACACCTGTGGAGGGAGGGGGGAGGACATCCTCTATATCTTTCTAGTATTTCCTGGACACCCTGAGTTCTGGACCCTACTCCAAATCCCTATTTGGGGCTCCCCTCTTGGCTGTACCCTGTAGCACTCCCATACAATGAAGCGATACTGAGTGATAAAAAGAAAAGGGCCTCAAGCCATATCAAGATGTAAATAGTCTTCCTTGCACACTGCCCTCGTGACAGAACTCCGTCTGAAAAGGCTACGTACGGTAAAGTCTCATTTTCTATTATATTCCAGAAAAAGTGTGCTTTAAAGACAGTAGGGAAACCACTGGGTACAGTGGAGCTGGGGATGGTGTTGAATGTGTGATGCACGGGGGATTATAAGGGTGGAGAAATATTTGATGACACTATACAGGTGAAAAGATGACAGTATTTTTATTTTTTAAATTGAAACCCATAGAACTTTATAACACAAATGATCCTTGATGTTGGCACATTTTTAAAAAATTATTTAAGAGGTCACAGGACTCCAGGATGTTACATACAAACTTAAAAACCAGAAAAAAGGTATGAACTTTATTTAGTAATAATGTGTCTATATTGATTCATTAATCATGACGATTGTTTCACAGTCATACGAGACATTCATCACCAACAGAAAGAGCATCAGGTGTGTGGTACCACTCTACTGCTATCTCCATTTTTCTCTGAATTTCAAACTCTTGTAAACTACAGAGAGAGGCTGAGTAGGAGAGTTTATCAAATGAGAAAAAGGTTTCTATAAAGTCTTTTGACACTCAGTACAGAAGAGAAAACGTTGAAGGAAGTGGAAAGGGAAGCAACTGTGTCGACTGCGACAGAAAGATGAGCCTGCCATGGGCAATGTTATTGATAAAAATTAACACCGAGTAGAAAACCCGCCTGTTACTATGAATCTTCCGTGCCGGTGGAGAGCAGGACTGTTTTCCCAGGGAGCACACCATCCAGGGAAAGCTGCTTAAATAAACGAATAACAAATCCCCCTATTCCTCCCATTCAGGATGGGGCTTTTAACCATTTTCAACACACTGAATTATTGATGGCCTGCGACCCAGGCGAGGTTCGTTTGCGTGAGTTTGTGCGGAGTCCGACAGCAGAGCCAGTCTCCCCGCTTGGGGAAAGGTGGGCAGACAGCACAGCCCGGGTTTCCAGCTGGCAGAGCCCGCAGGCGCAGGGGGGAGCGTTGCTGGCAGTGGACCTGGGCAACCCCTGCCAAGTCTTTGGTTGCACCGTTGAAAACGCCATGTGCTTCCCGTCACACCGCAATATTTTCACACCTGTCGTGCCATTAATTAAGTTCTCTTGATCCTCCTGCATTCAGGAAAGAGACCCGCATCCCCGGATGTTGAGACCCGTGTTTAATGGGGGCAAGCATGAGCTATATTCTGCATTGTATGGTTTCCCTATATCCATTTTCGCACGGTAGAGCTGAGTGAGGTATAAAGCACCATATATATTTGCTCTAGCAATTGATCTTGTCCCAGAGCTGAACCTTTGGGGGATAATCATTCAGACCATCTGTCTGAGACTGGGTCATAAATTGCATGTTTTTCTCCATAGAATTTTATTCTGCAGCATTAGTATGCGTTGAATAGTTATTAGCGGACTGTGACTTGAATAAATGGGTTATTCGAGATGTCGGTAGCACTGGGGAAATTCAAAAGTTATAGCATGAATAGGGTTACAGAGAACAGTTGAATTTATGTCCCGTATGGGCATGGTTTGCCGTTATCCCTACTACAGTCGGTTGCCTGGTCCAAGGAATTACAAATAACAAGGAGGTTTTGATTTTAATATTCTTTGCTTTATTATTTTTTGCCCTTCCTAAACTGAGCGCTTTTATTCTCTTTTTATTTTAACTCTTTGTTTTGGAATAATTGTTGATTCATGGAAAGTTGTAAGAAAATGTACAAGAGGTCTCAGGTATGCTTTACACAGGGGAAGCAGCTCTTGATACTCTAATATAATATCAAACCCAGGAAATAAATATTAGTACAGTTCCGGAAACTCATTCAGAGTTCACCATTTACTCTGTGTGTGTGTGTGTGTGTGTGTGTGTGTGTGTATGAATGTGAGAGGGGGGAGGGGAGAGAGAGATGGAGAGAGAATTGGCATGTCCATATTTCTATACAATCAAAATTTATTTTTTATTTTTAATTGAATTTACTGGGCGTCAATGATGCACAAAACCGCACAATTTTACTGCGTGTATTGATTTGCGTAGCTCCAGCACAATCCACATGCAGAACTCTCCCCTCACCAGCAGGCCCCTTGGTGCTGCCCCTGTATAGGCCCCCCACCCTCCCCATCCCTAACGCTCAGCAACCACTAATTTGTCCTGCCCCTTATAATTTTGTCATTTCAAGAATAACAACATTAATGGAGACCTACATTATGTCACCTCGTGAGACTGACTTTTTTTACTCCGCCTAATTTCCTTGAGATTATTTTTCAAATTAAAACGAAAGTGACCGATCTCAACTGATTATTAGAATACCTTAGGTCCCTTTAAAGTTACATAGCTCTGATCTTGGACAGCGAAGGTTTTTTGAGGTGCAGAACGTGCACGCAGCTTCCATTGGCTAAGGCTGCTCACGTGGTATCTCTCAGAAGACTCGTTTCTGAAAGTCAGAGGGGACACTGGAGGTCTCCTGTGAGGAAAATCTGTCTCAGCCTTCTTGTGCATATGTGGGTAAGGAAGCCAAATGTAAGAATGAGGCCCTTAAAGGAAGTTGGTAATCAGGGCCAATGACAGCTGTCTCTGGGTCAAAAGAGAAAGGTGAGGACCCTAATGTCACGGTAAGGTGATAACTGAGGAGCTGAACAGAATTATGTGGATTTGCTCTTGATCTGGCTCAGTCCTTTATCTCGTCTGTCCTTCCTCTCCATTTTCAGAAAGGCCAAGGTCAGCATGCTTCCAATGGACCAGTCTTGCATAGAAAACATAGATGACAAATTTATTTATTGATTCTAAGCCTACACTAGAAATCTGATCTACTTGATAAGTGAGCTTTCATTATTCAAAAAAAAAATGAGAAGGAATAGGAATCACCGAATGAGGGTATAATTTCTTTTAACAATTAACATATAGAATATGAAATAAATGATTTCTTGGTATCCATGAAGAAAATGAGACCTAACAATTTTTTTTTTGCCATCAGGTGAGTCTTTAAGAAGGAGTAGACAAAGTAAGGAAAGCCTATTTCCTTACCTTCCATGTCTATAATATTTGCTGGTTACAAAGAGGCACCCTATATGTATAATCATAAGAGCATACACTTCATGAGACAGGAACAATATCAATTTTATAACACGAGTTCATCTTAGAGACCAACATCGTGCCTGAACTATAGAAGGTGCAAATAACATGTCAAATAAGCAACACTCTGAGTTAGTCATTGTCTCCATTTGATGTTAAAGGGACAAAAGATTAATATATTAAAACAAAATGACCAATATCACATTGTTTCTAGTCATGACCTAAATGCAGAGCAGAAATATTTAGCATTTTATTTCTGCTATACTCTTAAACTGGTTAGTAACTCTGTATCTGAGGGGGGGGGGGGTTGGTGTTTGTTTTTTAGCTACTATCCAGACTCACACAAAAGCCATAAAGGGCTAGCAGAGACTTTGGAGATGCTATTGGCACAGTTATTACAGAGGCCACCAAATTCAAGATATGTGGTTTTTAGAAAAATACTGGAACTGGTTTTTGAAAGCGATGCTCTATGCATGGCTTACTATGAGAATGTGAGTCATTTGATAGCAAAAAAAAAAAAAAAAAAAACCCAAACCCACAACCCTTTTTTGTATCCTTATTAACTCATGCTTGCGTGGCCTGGCACATGGTAGGCTCTGGATAGGACTGCTGTCCTGATTTGGACTGTTCTAATGGAAACCAGTCATGGGGACCTGACAGGAACGGCTTTCAACGTCTTGTAAAGTTTCTCTACACAGGAGGCACTGTTTTTGTTGTTCCTGATTTGTTTTCCCTCCCCTCCCCTCCCCTCCCCTCCCCTCCCNCTCTTTTCTTCGCTCCCCTCCCCTCGCCCCTCCCCTCCCCCCCCTCCCCTCCCCTCCCCTTCCTCTCCTCTTCCTCTCCTCTCCTCTCCTCTCCTTTCTGTTTTAGTAACATGATCCGAAGTGATGATTTCATTGATCTACCTTCCTCCTCATACTTGGGATGGTCTTAAAGATCTTTCCAGAAGACTACTTTTCTGTCTGTTACATACAAATCCCAGAGTCCTGTATTAGGAACTCAAAACCAAAATCTATTTGCGTATATATCTGTTCATTATCCCTACCCCCACCCCAAATGACATGTTGGAGAAGTGGTGGGAGTCTGGACTTGGATTCCTGTAGTACTAGTGAGAGAACCATCGTCCTGTACAGCAGAGAGCTACAGGGTTTTATATTCAGTGGACCTTTAGATGCATTAGCTGCTGTTGTTGCCTACTGTCGGGTGTTTGTGCTAATTCTTTGACTGAAGATCAAATACTCACTAGCAGATTGAAACATTATTTTGAGTAATTTCATGCAATTATACACAATTATAGGGTCCTATGGATGTCATGTTAAAGGGAGGAGACTTATTGTTTTAGAGAGGAAAATGAATACACATAAGGACAATTTCAGCATCAGGCAGGCTGCAGAAACCTCTACTGAACAGGCCTCCCACAGGCACAGTATCTTGAGGCACAAACTACCTGATCAACGTCATCTCAACTGCCAGGGCTCGTGATGAAAATATGAGTGTATAAGGTTATGAGGCTGCCTCCTTGCATCGTGATTTTTCCTTCTTATTGACTTTTTAAATTTTATTTATTGTAATTTATTGCATTTTATTAAATTAACATTTTATTGAATTTAGGGGGGCAACATTGGGAAACAAAATTGTATAGGTTTGGGTGCACAATTCCACCACACGTCATCTGTACACTGTGGTGTGTGTTCACCACCCCAAGTGAAGTCTCCTCCCATCACCATGCATCCGTGCTGTATTCTCCTCCATCTGCCCACAGCCCCCTCCTTGCATCATACATTTTAATGGAACTTTGCATGGGGAAATATATTTTAGATATTGTATAATGCATAGCGTGGCCTCTGAATCCTAAATGATAAAGCTAATGTAATTCCTCACAGAGGAGTGAATAAGGAATTCTGACTCAAGGTTTTACTTAGTAACTTGACATCAATCCCTACCCTCCAAACAGGGGCTTTACTACCAACCCCAAGATATTTTTCATAAGACAGAAACCAGGTGTTCTATACTTTGGTCTTTAAAAAAGCACTCTTGAAAGCAAGGACATAATGAAAAGGATTCATTATTTAAGGGATTACAGAAATCATTCTTTATGATTCGTCACTTGCAGTATGAAGGAAAGCTTAATCAGGTAATATTGAAGGGAATTGATCTAATTTCTTAGGAAGGGTGTGAAAAGTCCACAACTCATCTTTAGTAAAGAGTACTCAAGGGAAGATGAGTGTGTAGCACTAAAGTGGGAAAGAGAACCACTGGATTGATCATATAAGACCCCCCAGATAGAAAGTCCGGAGCCTAATCTATGCATTCATAAGATACAAGCTGCATTAATTACGCAGTGAGGTTGGGTGTGGCAAGCGATCAGTTGTGGTAGGTCTGTGTCGGATATTATCATTCTACTACAACACACTGCGAGCTGCCATTTAATTGGATGCTTTGTGTTCAGACAAGAGCACTGTGAATTGGCTTTTGAGCATATCTGTCAAGGCCTCCATGAAAAAATTGAAAAGTATTGGCTTTATTCATAAATAGTTTAGTACCTAGTAAATAAATGCCTCCTTTCCATCTCTGTCTCTCCAGACTTGAAAATAAAAGGCCTACTGGTTTCTACAAACCAGTCCTATTTTTCCATAGAAAATTCTCCTTGTTTTCCCAACACACTTGGATGGTAATCCCAAGGAATTTGTGCTCATTCTACCTCCAATCCATTTTCATGCTTCCAGACATCGACTTGTGTGAGCAGGAGTGTGATAGATGAAAATGGGATAAACAAGGATTTTCAGGGGCCCGTTCACCTCACCTTAACTTCCCCTCCTCATCCTCCCAGGTGGACATGGGTTTCTTGTTGTATTCCTAAAAGCCAATATTTTTATAGTCACTTTCTGGTTAGTGTTACAGTGACATCCAAGGGTAGAAAATAAGTTCTGTAAGTCATCTAAGTGCATTCTCAGCCTCTAGTTTAAGATCTTGACCATAGTATTAAAACATAAGATAACTAATGTTAAAGCCAGCATTTATGCTGTATTTTCCTGTTGGGAACTGCTCTACCTGGTTTCAGGAGTTGTAACCACCCCCCATGGCTAAGGCTGAGTGAGCAACCTCCAGACTGGGAGCCACTAAGGAGACAAAGCTTGTCTCTGGCAGCAGCGCTGCTTCTGCTTCTGCTTCATCCCCTGCCCCCAACCCTTGGTCGGTTAGTCTATGACGAGTAAGACCCCTAAGGGGGGAGGGGGCAACCTAAACTAGACACGATCATTTGGGAAGCCATCATGGAAGGACTCAGGGGGCTGCAACAAAGAGGGAGTGATGGACCCTCACCACCACCACCACCCCCAGCTATTCTGACATAGCCCCAGTCCCCATTTCCATCTGGGAGAAGCACTTCCTGGCTCTAGTCCATTTAAGCCTGAAAACCTACGGTGGGGGAGGCGGAGCAGCCCCTTGTGGGCTAGAGAGGATTCCAGGATGATCAGGCCTAAGAAAGCATATGTAAAATCCTATGAAACCCGCTTTGCTGAGAGTGTTTTCATTCATATGATAAGGGTCTGAGCAGGAAATGAGTATGTCTCCCAAAGCTTTGCAACCCCCTTACCTGATTGACACGGACTCAGACTAAGCCCTCAGACTTCTTTGAAATGTTATCTACTGTTTGATCCTTGCCGCCCTGTATTCCTGTGTATTACAACCCAATAAAAGCTGTCGAGGAAGGGACTCCTGGTCTTTCTCCTCTGAGAAATTGACCACCTTTCCTCCCCAAGCAGATCATGTCTTGGTAGTTTCACTTTCATTCGTGGTGGACAAGGGGACCTTTGCAGGCAAAATTGCCCCCACATTTTCCAATAGTGTTTGAAAATTTACCCCATCCCCTTATATACTTCCAGATGCCAAAAGCAGAAATGTGGAAGATTGGGACATTTAAGAGTGACTAATTATGCATATATAAAGGCAATGCTTATATTCTGCTTTTCTTCTTTTTTCCAGCTAAAATATCTTCTATTTCTCATTAGCAACATTAGCTCAAATATAAGGGTTTAATAAATATTAACCCCAAAGTCATGCCCTAGCCTCAGCATTTTTATACTTTATTTTGCTTAATCTTCAAAAATCTTTGAGGTAGGTGGTTTGCAAATATGGTCACAATAATTAGTGCCCTCCCTACATTTTCCATGTGTATAGTTTTATATACTTCCTTCTCACACAGATGCTGGCCTTGGTCATGTTACTCACTCTGGCCAGTGGGTCATTACCTGGATGATTTTTAGGTGTGAGCCACTTCATCATGATACTGCTGTATTCTGTGGGTCATAAGGTTAAGATCAATTTTTGCATATATATATATATATATACATATACATATATATATATGCAGGGAGAATATAGTTATAAGATATATTATTAAAATGGATATCTCTATATCAAAATGTATTTCAAGATGCATATATGTGGACATAAAACTATTCATCTTGAAATACCCTTTGATATAGAAATATCTATTTTGGTAATATACCTTATAAATATGCAATATAAAAAATAACATGCATCAATGTTTCTGTATTCTGTATTCTGAGAATAGCTACCCTGCTCCCAGGTTGTTAATATTATAAATAAAGAATTGAAAAACATGTATGTCAACTATAATTTAAAAATAAATAAGTACATAAAGTTAAAACATGAATCAGGAAATATTCTGAGCACCTCTGGGATTATAAATACATTTTTGAATTTATATGCTGAGATTTATACTTATAGATGCAGTGGCAAAAATCAAAGTCCAGTAAGTGCACCAAGTTATTTATTAATATTAACTGTAATGCTAACAATAGCCCTATAAGGTAATTATTATTATCTACATATTATAGATATATTATCTAAATATTATAGATGAGGAAATTAAGGCTTAAGGAATAGAAGTAATTTTTTTCTATTCATGCAGTTAGCAAACTGTAGAATCAAGATTCAAGGTCTTCTCTTTGGACCACAAAGCTTGTGGTCGTCAGCATCATCTCAGACATGTGTTGCAGGTGTTCTGCCAATGGTAGAAGTATCTTCACTTGTTTTTGAGATACCTCTTCCCGTTCTTCATAGGAGAAAGGGGCTGGCTTCAGGCTCCTCTCAGATCACTCAGTGAAACGAGAGCTTAGCACTGCCCAAATGTCTTTGCTGGATGTGAAAATTCTGGGAACCTGCTGGGCTATAACAGAGCCTCTGTCTTGGACAAGTCACTGACCTTCCCTCCATTCCCTCACCTGGAAAATTGAAAACATCCACCTTAATCAACATTTATGAGGACATGGCTTTATAAAGCAAGGTTGTCACATTATGAGTTACAATTCTGGGGTTTCTTCTGTGAACATTTTATAACCCCTTTATATCATTTTTCAATCATAATTTGTAATGGGTCTTTAAAATATATAAAATAGTTCATTAATTCAAGAATATACTTTAAGCACCTATTTTGTTATTGCCATGTGGGAAGTTCTGAGAATTTTTTTAGTGATTTAAACATGGAGGTGTTCCAGCGTTCACGGAGGTGATATTCTAGCCCAGAAAACCAATTAATAAATAATTGGTTCTATAATTAATTGACCATGTTATTTATAAAAGTTACTTATTATCATTGACCCTTAATTTTCATATTCATAAAATAAAAAGAAAATAATATGTATGTCTTTCGGCTGTCGGGATGTTGGGTGGTTCTTCATGCACTGCCTGGTACAATTAATTAATTAACTAATATTTCCCTATTTTAATCTCGTTTTAAATGCTGTTTTCAAAGCCCCAGATACCATGTTTTCCTTTGCTGGAATATATGTCTATAAATACTATCAGAGTGTCCCAAAAATACAGTTTAAGATGCACATTTAAAATAATTTTTTGTTCAACAAACAAAAAGAATCAGTCGTATAATCAGCTCCTTTCTAGGGTGCAGAAGCCCCACTTATAAAGTGAGCTGCACCTCCCATTACCCTCTGACCCTTGAGACTTCTCCTACTCAGAAGATTTCGTAGGCAGATGAAGTGCCTGCAACTCCAAGCCTAACTTTTGCCAGTGCAGTTCGCTTTTTGTACTCTACATCTGGGCCGCTCCGTTTTTCAGTCATCTGTTAAAATAATTCACATGACTCACCACTTTCTCACTCTTTTTAGTGAGGAGTCACTGCATCAAGAGGTAGTCATTCAACCAAAAGACCCTAAAAGGAAACAAAAAAACCCACTGTGTTTGCTACATAAACTCCAATAGCCATTCAGACATAAAACTGTAGGATCATAATGACAGACTTGAGTTTGTGGATCTCCCCTCAAAGAACCCCACTCAAAAAGCTAAAACATAATTCCATCACTACATAAAGGCATGATGGGTAACACACCATCATGCATATGAAGCTAACATATTATAGTTTTACATGAGTTCAAGCTGGCTCACAGATTTCTTTTAGCCTTTTGATGGCTCAGGTGGTATTGCAGTGAGAGTCAGTAAAGCTCTGTGAATGCAGGAAATAGTCCTGAAGAGCTTTGCTTTTACCCCCAGAGCACAAAGCCTAATAGGTGTACAATGTATGTTCAATAAATACATACCGAATGAATTAATAACTCACTTGTTTGTCAGCATTTCCTTAATTAGCTAAATTCGGTTGAGGCCCAGTGACAAAATTAACTCATTTAATCCTCGAAATTCCCCCATTTGATAATATGCTCACTCTGCAAATGAGGTAATTGTCAAATTGAAGAGGCATCACTTGAACAGTCGTTTCTGTCTCGAAAGCACGTGTTACGTTAACCTTCAATTCAATTCAACTAGATTATATTTGATGTGCTGTACTATTCTTAGACTACCGTAACATTTACTCCATAGTCATTCATTCATTCACTCATCCATTCATCCACTTATTCATTCATTTATACGAATCTGTTGAGTAATCAGAATGGGCTGTGCTTTCTGATAATTGCTGGAACACACTGGTGAGTAGAAACAGACACGGTCTTTGCTCCCATACAGCTCACAGTCTAATGGGGGAGATGCTTTAATCGAATTATCACACATACATGCGAAGCTATCATTCTAATCACTACAAATAAGGTACACATAGTGCTCAGAGGTTCATAATAAGAAAGCTGGAATTATATATGTTTAAACATGATTTCACTTTGAAAAGCTAAACACAGTGACTCACTGAGAACAGGGATTTCTGGGCAGAGGCAACACGAATATAGATGCCCTGGATCCAAAAGGAGTAGTAGGATCATGAATGAGGGACTGAAAGACTCTGTAACCAGAAGGTGGGGAGACAGAGCATCAGTGAAAAGAGGTAGGCAGGGGCTAGATGAGGCACAGCCTGCTACGGTCAATAAGTATTTTCAGCTTCATCTTTGGCTCAATGGCAAGATATGCAAAGGGTTTAAGACAGGAAATGATATGAGCAGATACATGCTATACAAAAAAAACAAAAAACAAAAAACAAACTGTTGGTTTCCTTCTCCCAGATATAAACCTACTTAGAAGAGGCAGCTAGTGAATGGTTAGGATTACTGCTGGACTGTAGTTATCTTTGCTTCCTTTTTACCTATCAGAGCAGGGGTAGGGGATCATCTTCATTGATGTTTTAATCACCGGAAAAGTGTTCCACTTGATCCACACTCAGAGTTCTTTCAATGCTCTCTACTTGACAAGAACTGAAAATCGCCCAAGGGTTGTTCTTGTGCTCTGGGTACAAATTTCATAGTTATCAACCAAAAAACTCTAATCCAGAATTTGTTTGCCCAAACTGAAAGGTTATTTTAAAAAATACTCTTAACAATGTGGAGTTATCAATGGAATCATTCATTAAATTATCTAATGACAAAATTTAGGAGTCAATTACAAAAATAATTGAAGTAATGAGACTAACAACATTTAGAAGATGGTAGAAAGAGTAATTCTGTGAAGTAGCAATTGTCCCTGGACACACTTAATAATTACCAACGCTTAAATTCATTATTGGTTCCAAAATGGCCCTATGTGGGGTACAAAGGAAAGGAAATATTGTACTTATTCTCCCAATACTATGCTGAATTTCTTTCCAGAAATAAGCTATGTGTATTAATGTCTATATGCAAAATAAAGTTGAATCATGCAGATAAAGTTATTATTTTAAAATGTAAAAGACAGGTAATTTCTTGGTCTTTGAACTTATCCTTAAAACATCTACTTACTAGATCGACTAAAAAATTTCCAACCTTTCAAATCATCTTTTTCCATGGGTAAAGATGGGTATTTTTTGAACTTGAACTTACAAAGTAGGTGTAAATTCCTTGAGCTTTGGTGTGAACCACCCTCTGTTTCATATTTCAGCTCTGCACCCTCAGGCAGAAGGTGACCTTAGGGAAAAGGTGTTACCTCACCTTTAAAAATGGTGATACCATTCAGATCTCTGTCACAGATGTTATTTGAGAATTAAGTGCAATAATACGCATGATAATTAATAAGGAATAATAAGTTCCTTATTAAATGGAAAAAGGCACTAGACCATAAAAATCGTTATCAGTAATTATTCATTTATTTATCACTTCTTAATACTCAAGGAAGGTATTTTAGACATTTCTATGGCATATTGTTTGAGAAGGTACTTTCTACCCTTGAATCGGTTTTTTAGTATAATTCAAAATTTGGAAGTGTCTCCATCCATTTCCTTTACTTTGTAACAAAAGCCCCGTGGACCATCATGTTGCCCTTTAGAGCTCGCTGGCCAGTGGCATCGAGGTCATGTCTGCAGGTGCCAGCTCCTGGAGCGCAGGATTCCTCCTTCTTCCAGCGCTGATAATAAATCAGCTTTATCATTTGATTCTCATTTCAAATACATGTCTTTACTATTTCCAGAATGAATTTGATATGGACTAAGATGACATACATAAGTATGAAAATAAATATAAATATACACAGACATGTCATTTGAGAGCATGATTCTTGGCCGTGTCTTTAAAGGCCCCGTGGGTGTACCCCTCCCCAGTGACCACAAAGTTTATATAAATATGTGTGATATTCTGGCAGCTCTCATCCCCACAAGTGGTCAGCTCTCCCGTCAGCCTACTTACAGGTTGACTATATTTTTCTCTTTCTATCTTTGCATACCTGTTATCACCATTCCTTCCTAAAACCTGGTCACTGATTTTGATGTCTTCCCTGTTTGCACCTGAAATTATGTATTGCCACGTCTCTACATTGGAGATGTTTGTCGTTGACCTGGGCTTACTGATTGAAAGTAGGTTTACTTTAAATAAGTTTGGCATGTCCGTGGGTCAACACATCCACTCTGAAAACGGAGTTCTGAAGGAGCCCCTGGTCAAACTCAGGGGCTAGCTATCTGCCCTATGGAGTAATTTGTCTTGTCATACTACTACCTGACCTGGACTTTCATCTACATTGGTGTTTTATAGAATGAGAGTGTTGAAAAGTTGAAATATTATCTCCCATTTCTACCAACAGCAGTGTACTCTTTTGTATCATAAACTCCTCAGTTTAGAATGTTCAAATAATAGAAATCTATTCCAATAACAGATCCATCCAATTATTAGGACAGACAAAAGGGATGCACTTTTTAAATAAAGATGTGACAGGATTAGAAACCAATGGAGATCATCAGAAATTTGAGGGGGAAAATGTATTTTTTCTCTCTCTGTGAGCAATTAGACAGCTGTATTTTGCACAAGCTAAAATTGATACCAGGAATACAGAGCTCAAGTTGCTTGAGCTAGAAATAGAATTGAATATAAGTTTTGAAGAACTTCTTCCAGAAATCCGTAAGACTCTTGCCCAAAATTGGCCTGTGTTTCCAGATTCATGACTAAGTGAATTTTTCTCCTTTGTTTTCTTTCTTTCTCTCTCTCTTCTTTTCTTTTCTTTCCTTCTTTCTTCCTCCCTTCTTCTCTTTCTCTTTGCTTTTTTCAGCCTCTTTCCTTCTTCCCTCCTTCCCTTCTTTTCCCCTTTTATTTACCTTTTCTTAATCACCAAGACAGAATTTCAACAACAACAACAAACCCTAGTGTTAAATGCTAAAAGCAATAGAAATAAGTAAACAAATGAGCTGGGGAAAGAGAGGTACATAATTAGAATCTGGGTTCTCATATCTATTGAGACCCTCCACCCATCTACCTAAATTTTTATCATCTATATATACATTTTCTCTAAATAGAACATATAAAGACTAATTTAACTGTAACTATTGCCTTTGAGTAACATTCTTTTAACACACTGACGTGGTCTAGCTCATATTTTACTAACTCCATGGAAAGGACATATTCCTTTACCTTTGGAATCCATCAGTAAATACAGAACTTTTTTTGGCAATCTGCAATGTTCCCTGGAGCTAACACTTAATGCTATGCTCTGCTGAGATGAAGGTATTTGGGCCAATTTTATTTCATCAATGTATTAAATATTTAGAAAATAATGGATAATAATGAGTACTTACACTATTCTTCATCTTTTACTTCATGAGAGATTCTTCAAAAGTAATGAATGAGGAGAGAAATAATAGTGTCTGTGGCTTTCTGAGTTGGCTAATGTTTGGAGGAAAGCTGAGACTATGGTGGAAGAATTGAGGATCTGCATCATGCATTAATACAAAACCACTCTTTATAAAATCCTGTAGAAAAAATATACACAACATGTTGTATGACAGATTTCCATTAGCATTTTATTGTACCAAGGATATAGCAATCACTTGCACATTCTCAATCCTTTGAGCCACTCCATTCTGAGTGAGATCTTAATAATATATGTAAGAGCATTTTACCTGTATTAGTAATATTATTGATCTAACACCATTAATGTTTGCAGCATTTCTAAGACCCATTACCTGCTTGTATAGTAGCCTCGCCTGGCAAAAGCACATCACTTTCTCTGGTAAAGTTTGTCAGACAACAACACAAAAAAAGCAATTTTACCTGCTGCAGTGTATGTCTGACTGCTTGATAATGTCAATCAATAAGTGAATTCACTTCCTATGTTCTCTGGTAAACAAGATATCTGCCCCATCTCAGATGCAAACAAAGAGAAAGCAGCTGAAATATGGGTAGATCAGAATAAAATGCTTTGGATGATATTTAATGGCCATTTGGGGGAAGATTGGGGGTTTGGTGGTAGAGATACTGAAAATTATATCCCCTAAAGAAAACATTGAGTGAATAACCCATGGCAACAGCAGTGTAGTGGCCTGGAAAAAAGAACTTGAACAAAGATCAGAGGCTTATTTCTTTCTTGATAGGGTTGTAATGGAAAGCCATTTAAAGTGAAGTAAGTTTTAAAATATTCCAGGAAAAATACACCATGTTATTATAATCTTGTCTATCTTACTATCTAGTAAACTTGTTAGCTAAATATTACTGAATATTTTTGTCTAAATATCTATTAGCTAAATTTCTGTTTTTAGCTGGAGAATGAGGGGCATTATGAATACAATTACTGCTTTTAATAACCTGTTAGAGTGACTTAGAGCAACTAAGCAAAGGCTCAAAAAAATGGAAGGCATTTTAGTTTAGTGAGCCAGAGAGATATATGAGTAGTTAAACCTTACCAGCCATGCCCACTGGGTTGGCCTCTGAAGAGACAGTTTGGCTTGTGATATGTCCCTGCTCAGATGCCCAATCAAATGTAGATATGAATAAAAACTTGGGCTTGGGGTCAAATTATTACAATGGCACAGGTTTAGGACAGTCACGCATGCTCAGAAATTGGTCACACAAGTCACCCACAAGTCACCCACACTGATCAACCTCTCCATCCAATTCCTTGAAAACAATGGTCTCCTCTGACTTCTTTCTTACTCTATTATGTTCTACAAATCAGGGCGTCTGTTTCCCTTTTCCTAATGATTTCGTGCATCTAATGTTCCCCTTCCAAAAAGCAATAGAAAAGTGAGAAGGAAAAGAAATGTAAGAGCAGGTTCATCAAGGTCAGACTTTTTTTGTGCCGAAAGTATTGCAATTACTATAATAATATGTGCTAACAGCTTTTAGATATTAGTACATGATTGGCACTTTGGAGTCCTGCCCAGAAAAAGATAGGAAAGTTTTGCAAGGAAATTATGTCTAAAATAAAAGAATTTCAAGAGTTGATGAACAAAGGAGGGATGGTAAGGCACTGAAGTTGGCAGTGAGAAGTACTGAACACCGGGAAGCCTGGGAAGCGAAGGAGAGACTGCGGGGTGGGGAGAGCTGAGATGGGTTGCTGGCACAAGTCTCAGCGTTGGAGAAATTCAGGCACCACCAGAAGAGGGGAAAAAAGAAGAAGAAATGAGCAAAAATCTCACCTCCTTTCCTCCTATTCTACAATCTCCTATGAGTGGTTCCCACTAACCTAACAAGAAGCCAAATTTCATGGGGGGCTCAGACTATACCCAGTGTAGAGGTCAACTTGTGGGGACATGGAGCAGTGGAGAGAAGAGACTGAGTATTCAGGGGAAAAGGAGAAACTCCTGCGCAATGCTTTACCTCAGTTAAGCCCCACCGTAGTCATGACGTTATTCCATATTTCAGTTCAAGGAATTCACAGAGGGAACTGGGGTTCAACTGGAGCTCAAACAGTGGAGATCAGGTTCAAGTCCAGCTCTGCCTACCATCACCCCTAACACACACACACACACACACACACACACACACACACACACACACACAGTGTGTTGAACCCAAAACATTAGTTTCGGGCAAGTTTTGGCATAAAGAGCTTTGTGGTTCATAAGCACTGAATAGTATTGGGAGCTGATTTTCACAGCCTTACTATATTGTTAGGCCTGGAAAGGAGATTTATTACCATGTGTAGACAAAGAGCATTAAACTCAGAAGCGAAGGGCTTTGTTTCCAGTCGTGGAATCAGTGTTAGAATTTGCACTCCAATCCAGGCAGCTCAAGTTTAGTCCAGTGGCCCTCACCATATCACACTGCTCAACATGGCTTTTGCAGCAAAAAAAGGTAGCATTTTAGACTCATATCACTATTCTCCTGTAGTTACTGGCAGACAATAAATCTACGTACAACTAGCATATTCACCTCACACAAGTTGCTTCAGATAGCTATAAACTCTATTTTCCGAATGTTTACGTGGTTTGATTCATGGATAATTCCTCAGCCTCCAAAGCAAATATTAATATATGATTAGCTGACCCCATAGTACAAGTGATAATGACCTTTTCAAGAACCGAGATAAGCTGATGAGAGCAACCCTATACAAAATAAGAAAGGTCACCCAGATTTTATCCTTTCATTTTCCTAATGCAGATGTCAAATAAAATCTACTTAATAAAGTGTACAAAAGAGATGATGACACCATGACTTATATTAGTTTTACTGCCACAGTGGATTTTGGTAAATATTCTCTGCATGACACAAAGTCTCTCCCCAACAAGAGAGAGAGAGTTCTAATGAGGAGGATTGACAGGCAGGGTCTCAGCTCCCATAGAGGAAATGCCTGTGTTCCCATCTTCATCCTCATCCTGCATCTGACCCCGCTGCACCCTGGGAGTGTGAACAGCTCCGCCATCTCAGTTATTTATTGCTTCACAGTAAATCAAAATAATAATGCTTTATCATTTCCAGTAATCCTTTAGGTTGGCTGGATTCAGCTAGATGATTCTGTTCTACCTGCACTACACTTGGGGGTCACTTATAAGGAGGGCTTCATCTGTCTATGAACTTGGCCATGCTGTAATGTTCAAGATGACCTCACTCCCATGTCCAAGACACAGGTGCTGACAGCCATCTGGGGGGCTCTACCTGTTGTCCATGTGACCTCTCTCACTCTCTCTTCATGTGGCCTCTCATCGTTTAGTGGACTATGGTGACTGATTTCCAAGAGAACAAAACCAGAAGCTCTCTTCCTCAGATGGTCTAAACCAGAATTGGCCCAATGTTACAATGGCCACATTCTATTGGCCCAACCAGCTATTAGGCCAGAAATAGACTCTACTCCTTGAAGCACGTAGTGGTGTGCCCATCCACAGACGGGAGGATTGTTGGTTGGCATCAAAGTATCTTCTATATCTGTTCTTGCCTAAATCCCAAATCTAGACAAATTATAGAACTTCAACTAGAGCTCCCATTCTGAGGAACAAAAATATATTTGGCAAAAGAATAAGAAATCACATCATCCAAGGCCAAACTTCTTGTGATCGAAGGAAGATGGCTTAGTGGGGAGGTGCCAACATCAGACCCTGATAGATGAGGTCTGACTACAGATTTCTGGCCCATTCGACCTTTAAGTCTATGAGTCAGAAAATGGATCGATCCTGTCTGCCTGAGCTTTTTTCTTCATTATTACTACTTAGGACTTGTGCTTGTTGTCATTAGATAGTCCAAGTATTTGTACCTATGATGAGGAGAGTCATTTTAACATTTATTGAACAACTATCTTATGTGAGGGAACTTCATATATGTTAGCTCATTTAATCCCTCATGATACACAATGAAGTAGTTATTGATATTTTTTAAAGATTTTATTCATTTGTCTTTAGAGGGGAAGGGAAGGTGAGAGGGAGAGAAATATTAATGTATGGTTGCCTCTCATGAGTCCCCTGCTGGAAACTGGCCTGCAATCCAGGCACGTGCCTTGACTGGGAATTGAACCACGATCCTGTGGTTTGCAGGCCAGCACTCAATCCACTGAGCCATGCCAGGCAGGGTGGTTATCAGTACTTTTATAGTTCATTTTTATTATATTTAATTGAGACTTTAATATATTCTGGGCATTATTTGGGGCGTGAATATATAGTAGATGCTAATGTAGGCAACACTTTGTCCTTCTCCAACTCACCTACTAGTGAAGAGTGATGCTCACTCTAGTTTGTTCGTTGTCTATTTATTGGCAGTAAGTTCTGGGAGGAAAATTAAAACATGGAAAGGAGACTATAGAGTTTATTCATGTTGATCAGAAAAAAATCTTAATAGTGTGACATTCTGTTATATTTTGTTTGTTAATTAATGCACTCAAATGCCTTCATATTACTCATGTCTCCCTTCTGCCCAGTGTTTACTCTTCTTCTGCGAAATCATTAGTGTCTTTTTATTCCTCTAAAATCTGTTTTTATGTGTGTAAAAGGTAATAAGATTAATTACCCTACTCTTTTTTACAGAAAAATGTTAGAGCAGTGTATTACATATTTTTTACCCTTTATTAAAAAAAAACTTAACAGTAAATGTTAGGGACCTTTCTATGTTAGCACCCATATCATACAGAAATATTCCTCATTATTCTAGATAAGTACTTAGTGTGCCATGGTATACCTCAAAAATTACTCAAGTTATTGATGAAGTTACTTTTTTAGAAGAAACTTTAAGAAAGTGAGAAAACAAGCTATGTGGCTGCCTGAGGGAGACTTTAGAAACAAAAGAAACAGCAATTGCAAAAGCTCTGAGTCAGGATTGGGCTTGATAGTAATAAAACTACCAAGCAGATCCCTGGTGCTCATACAGAACACTGTTGGAGGGTCAATATGATACATGGTTATAGAAGAAACAAGAATGAGAACCGGTGGCCAATAACTCAATGAAATGATGGCCAATTAAAGATGAGCAATGGACTTAAATAGACATCTGTCCAAGGATGACATACGAATGGCCAACCGGTATATGAAAAGATCCCAAACACTAATCATCAGGAAAATGCAAATCAAGCACAGTGAGACATCGCCTTAAACCTCTTAGGGTGTTCATTCTTAAATAAGTAAGTAAGTAAATAAATAAATAACAAATATTGGTGAGGATGTAGAGAAATTGCAACCCCTGCTTACTGTTGGTAGAGATGTACATTGGTACAGTTGCTAAGGAAAACAGTATGGGGATTGGTTTTAAAAAATTTAAACTACCATATGATATAGCATCTCACTTCTGAGTATTTATCCAGAATGATTGAAATCAGAATCTCAAAGAGATACTTGCACTACCACGTTCATTGCAGCTTTACGTACAGTAGCTCCGATGTGGAAATGCCCTAAATGTCCACAGACAGATGGATTACTAAAGAAGCGGTGGCAAACACATGCAATGGGATGTTAGTTAGACGTACCAAATGAGAGAATTCTTCCGCATAAAACAACAAAGCTTGAGAACACTACGCTAAGTGAATAGGCCTGTCATGGTAGCACAAACACTACCCGATTCCACCGATATGAGGTATTTAATGCAGTCAAAATTCATAGAAACACAAAGTAGGATGCTGGTTGCCAGGAGCTGAGGGAAGGGAGCAAAGGGGAGTTGCTGTTTAATGTGTAGAGTGTCATGCAAAATAAAAAAAATTGTTGAGATCTGTTGTATTACCTTTTTCTTACAGTTAATACCACTGTACTATACAGTAAAATTTTAAGAGTCAGTATCAATATTTTGATCATAACAAAAAGCAAAATATTATGATTATTATGATTATTGGTGGTGATATGTGGAAAACTTCTCAGTTTTATATGCCTGTTTCTCTGTTAATACTCATACCAGCAACTCATACAAAGTGGAAATGAGAAATTAATCTTAGAAAGTTGATGTACATTTTTTAAAGGTACAACCATAGGAAAGCTAGAGATGGAATTTGAACACAATTCATCTGCCCCAGTTCTTAAAGCAGTGTTTTATTGTGTTCGCAAACTGTCCAATATGGAAGTATAATGCATTACTTTGCAAATGAAAGAACTATGTACTTTCATCTAACATCAAACAAAAACAAACCTGTTCTGTGGAAACAACGGAGGAGACCAGTGAAAGAATGAAAGGCAACGATTACAAAAAGTAAGAACTTAAAAGGATAATGGGGCTTCATATTCAAATTACCAGAAGACCTTTACCAACTACCAGTTGGTAAATATTAAAGAGCAACTGTGTTCCTGTGTATTCATGCCATGAATGCATTTATTAGAAAATCATCCAACATAAATAAATAAATCCTGATCATTAATAAATCATGATGATCACCATGATTCTAGTAAATCTTAATAATACAATGAATCAAGTATCCCTGATTAATAAATCTATAATTAAAGAATGGAATCCTGCTTTGAAGTATTGTTTTAAAATATACTTTTAGTGAGAAATTTGTCAAACCCCTAGATAGTTTTTTTTAAACAGAAATGAGAGAGTCATGGTCATATTTTTCTGTTTTTCTCATAATTTCCATATACTTTTTCTGTCTTGGATGCAGAAGAGAGTCTTAAAATTCACTTTCCCAGGTCTCCCTTTCCAACTGTTTTCTAATTCTTTCTGTAAAGTACAAAAAGCCAGTAGAGTCCCCCTTCTTCTCTCTATAGGGCACTTATTTGGCAGTGACTGCAGTCTTTAGTGGTATCCTGCTTACTCAATATTCCCTTGCATTCCTGTCAAATGGCTTCAGCTGCTGGACCCTGAGAACTCCATCTTTCCCTTTCTTCCCCCAAATCAGACGGTAATAATAGCCTCCTGTTGATACTAATCTGCTGTTTACCTCATTGGCCCTATTGTCCTATCAGCATTTCAAAGACCTTTGCAATGAGTCATGAATATTAAATTTCTACTGTTGGTCTAGCATTGATTCTCTTTCCTAACTGGTACAGTCTTCAAGGTCAAGACAGCCAAGCATATGTGGCTAAGCCAGGACTCATTCTCTCTAGAATCTAGAGCAGACTTCAAGAGCCTTTTTTCTTAATTGACTATTAGCTTGGTGACTCTGGTGTTTGCAGATGGTTGATTTTCTGGTTTTCCTCCATTAGAGGTTAAGGTCTATCAGAGCACAGCGTTCGATATTTATCTCCGTGTTCTCAACACCTAACCAAGTGCTACTGGAGAAGTCAGACCTTGAAAACCAACCTACCACTTTGTAATGGGCAAGAATTCCTGACTACGAGAGCACATGTCTGAGCTAGTCATGTGATTTCTAAATCAGTCCTGGTAAGATGGGTCCCTTGCCAAGTATGCAGTTTGGGGAGGTTCAGATGCAGAGACCCTCATGAAAGCCTCACCTCAGTGTCTGTCATCCTGCTACTTGGAACAAACTTTCCAGGGACTCAATGACTGTGTACTATATTCTCAATATATTAAACTCCTTTACTCCCCATTGTTTCAATTCATAAACCTATTGAATCTAATTCTCAGTGCGTCTCTAAAATTTAACCTGGACACTGTATCATATTTTGAAATCTTTCATCGAGCTTAAATTGTTTAAAAAAACACCAAGGTGGTCAGTTGTGAAGATAAATTGGAATGGGCAAAGAAAAACAAGGTTGGCACTTTTAGTGTGCGTGGAGAAGGTTTTAAGCATCGTTGATTTGATAACATTAGTTGAAACATTTGCTGCATGTTGGGGAAATGCTTTTATATCTACTAATCTTAAAAAAGTGTTATGGATTAAAGGGGATGTTGATGCTAATGTATTTTACTAAATATTTAAATCACAATATTTTATAAACTTGTTCATCCCTTAAGAAAATTATTGTAAACAAACTAAACTAGGGAATTTGCTTTACACACAAATCATAGCTGGATTAAGGAGATTATTTATAACAGATTTAATTCTCATTTTTGAAATTATGTAAGTACCAAATTATTTAATTTACCCAAACATTATTTCAATTTCTGTAATAAATATTCTTTACCAGTATTCTGAAATAATACTGTAGTTGGTTCTCCTATGACTTTTTAAAAGAAATTTGGGTTTTATAAAATAAGCTCAGGTACAGAATTTTCCTTCAGAAATAAAGATGATTTCTTCTTAAATACAAACCAAGAGAGAGAACCTATTTGCCTAAATATTTCAGTTTATATCACATCATATTTAACCAGTGTTTTAATAATGATCAATACACAATGTGACTGATAGAGTCAAAACAAGAAAAATAAATCCATTGGCATATTCTGATAGAGAGTAGCTTTAGAATGACAACACTCTCATACTTTTATGATTAGTTATAGATGCTAGATGAGAAAAGATTAAACCAATTTAGAAATAACTTCTATGTCTCTCTATTTTCCCTGTCTCCGTTCCTCTTTTGTTCTAATACTTCTGAAATACTTGTTTCACCTAAAAAGTAAAGCTTGACTATTTATCCATTCCTGTAGTTCCTCCATTCCCTTTGGTATATAGCGAAGGTGTTTCTAAATCACCGATCAAGATATGCCCCCTAATTAAATATTAATTCACCTCGATAATTGCAAGTCAGCAAACACAGATGCTCCTACATTGCGACTTATTATTTTCATAAGATACTGATCACTACCTTTTAAACACATTAGTCACAGAGCATTTTTCCCTTAATTGTGAAATATCAACAGGAAGGACTTATATTAAAACATTAGCCTGGATCTAAACTTCTCAAGGAGATGAACACTCAAAGCCATTAAAGAGAAAATGCCCTATCAATTTGAATGACAATAATAGCTTGGCACATCCATTAGTGCATTAATAGTACATGAATCCATTACATGATTTCCCCATATTTGTTAATACCTTGTATCCACTTATCTAGTAATATAATTTAGTGATAATATGGAAAGCATTCAATATTTCTAAAATCCTTTAAAAAAGGAAAAGTTTAAAAAGGATTATATTTGAGAAATGACCAGGTAGCTTTGGCCTCCCTTCCTGTCCAATGACAATAAAAAGATATTAACATGGAACTACCTTCCTACAGGTGCGTATTATGATTTTCTGCACAGTCCAGAAAATATCCTCCATGTTGAGCTGATAAGATATCTCCTCAAGGATTAAGGTTTTAGTTTTAGGGAGTCAGCATTTGAGTTGGATTTGCATGCAATCTTAATCATGCATTTTCCTGGTGACCCAGACCAAGTCACTTGAAACTCCTTGGGTTGTCATTTCTTCACTTATAAAAGGAAGACAATAGCATCTGCCTCACAGACTAATTATTACCATTGTGAACAGCAGTTAGGATTCAGCACAACTCTTGGAACACTAGAAGCTCTTAGTAAATGTCAACTCTTTGTAGAATTACTATCTCTCGTGTCCCCACAAGGATCGTCACTGGGGTAGACTTAGCTCCATCTGTCAGCAAAAGTGAACTGCATTTGGCCCATGAATACCCAAGCAGCGAGGGCTGGGGTTGGGTTTCACCGAGGGCGAGCATTGGGAATTGGCGTGTTGTAGTAGTTAGGTGTTCAGCGTGGTGCCTGACAGAATAAACACATAGCAACTTCAACAACAATAAAACAGCATCATATTTTCATGTCCTCAACATGTCTTTTCCTCTTCTGTCTCCTCCCTTTTGTAATCGTTTTGTCAGACCATGTAGAAAGGCAGCCAACGAGACTAGTAAAATAAAGACATCAAAGGGGCTGGAGCCTTGGCAGACAGGGCATTTATTCCAAGAGATTGGGATGTGACACTATTTGACACTCGCATTTCAGTTTTAACAGGGATGTTAAAGCTGGCAAAGCCATGCTAGATACCAAATCTTGGAAGTGATTCTATTGCTTGAAATCTGACTCTTTTTTTTTTTTTTTGTCTCATTGGTGATTTGGTTTCATTTAGCAGAGAAATGTAGGACTTCCCCTTTGTGCTTGATTTTGGCTCTTGTGCTTGACTCTGGCCCCTGCTACCTGCCCTACTTCGGCTCTTGAAATTATTTTGTTCTGACACTTAGAACATTAAGAGACAAAGGTCAGTTCAAGACCTAAGTCTCTCCAAGGTAAAAGGGTATTTTGGCTACTGCACCTATAGGATCATTCTGGTAATGGTGACTAGTTTCGATTTTTCTGTCTTAGCCCAGAGCCAGTGTACAAAAGACAGTCTTTATCTTTATTTGTATTCATAACATGCTTTGATGAACATCTCACAGCTTTACATTCAACCAGGAATTGTTTATTTTACACACACAAACACAGCTTAAATTGCCTAAAGCATACCTTAATGTTTTACTTCCAAATCTGAAGAAGTATGAAATAAATTAGGAAAGAAATCATTATTTGTTGCTGTTGACAGTGATCTTTCACTTTATAAGATACATTTTTTTCTCTTTTTCAAAAACATGCATATAATGCAATTCAGCCGATAGTCTTAGAAAATTCAAGGAATCAATATACTCAGGACCTCTCCAAGTACAGTTAATATGTGTTAACTGGTCTCTCAAATCTTGACTCTTTCCACACATCCTAAGACTCATATATTAAGCTCTTTGGCATAAGACAGAGCTTTGTGACATAGTTTGATATCAATGTGGTTTACAGGAATTATTTTTTATACTTTCAATTCAAATATATGGCTAGAAACAGATGTTTTATGGATGTAAAGAGGCTGTCTGGTGTCTATCTGGCTTAGACGTGAACATGACCCTTGACCCTCACCATGCTCCTGCAAAAATTCTTCCTCTTTCATATGTCACCCTCTGGGGTAACATAAGAAGAAAATTCAGAAGAAAGGTCAGATTCTGGGCAGACAGCTTGCCTCTGTCTAAAAGGAAAGTTCATTTGTTTCTACCTCTATTTTATGCTGTTTTATTTGAAAGGGGATGTTTAGGTGATATTTACTTGCTTCTTGTACTTGTGAGAAAAATCACGTACCATAGACAAGCATGTCAGTGGACGCTCTCAAGAATTTTGAAATAGTTTCCCAGTCTGTTAGTAAAAAAATTGCAAGGCATTTTGTTTGTCTTCTATGAAGAGTTACTTATTGATGAAATTATTGAATCAGTATCTCAGTGAGATATCTTTTTAAGAAACCTACAACTATTCTACTTTTCCAAATTAAGCCAACTAATATGTTCGGTGGAAGGCAGGTGATGTTTAATAGCAAGTGTTGAAGCAGATGTACTGAAACCTACATTTTCATATATCAATGCTGATAATGTATCTTTATTCAACTTTTCAGAAGGCAGTTGAGAAGTATTTACCAAGTTTTAAGTGTGCAGAGCCTTTGTGTGAGTAAATCTTCAAATACAATTTGATCTTAACAGACTTCTTTGCCCATCGCTGACAGTAAATGTATAAGGACACTCACTGTGTGTAATCATTATTTATTTATGAACATTTAGATTGTCTTCAAGATTTTTTTCCATCGAAATACAATGTGGTACTTGAAAAAATCATGTAATATAACCTATAAAAATGAAGTATATCTACATGCTTTGACAAAGAAGATTGCATTTACACAAAACTCATGAAAGATACTTGGATAGGGTAATGTCTAAGAGAATAGTCCATTACATTTTTTCCTGTTCAATGTCTGGCTCCGTTTCCTCAGTGTGTGATCATGTACAAATCACCCAATGCCTTTGAACATCAGACTTCAGCTCTGTTAATGTAACCCTCATAATGGTCACCCTATGGGTATAAACCAGACTACAGTAGTACATTTCAAAGGACACCTTCTGATTCTAGGAAGGGGAGTTCCAAGAACCACTTCAGCTTGGCACTGTTTTTGGTCATCCTCCAAATGGGATGTTAAGAATGAATTCTACACGGGAAGAAGAACCTCCGGGAAACGTAGAAGGGGGTGCAGAGCACTGAGCACACAATCAGGTCACCTGAGTCCAAGTGGGCCAGAAGCAAACTACCTTTTATTGGCTTGTATAAGCCAATAAATCTCTCACACTCTCTTTGTTTCTATTTTATTCTGTATGCCTTTCTACAATTAGTAGACTCTACAATTCACTAGAAAAAGACGTCTTATTTAAATTGTCTTAAGCAAAATGAGCGCAAATATCTAAGCTTTCCTTTGCTAGTTATGACCTTCCTGCTCTCTCAGATCTTTCTGCTAAAACTTCTTGTGGCAATGACGTCTAGGGAAGAAGGGTTAAAGAAATAAGATGGATGTAATGTTAGAGAGTATTTGGATCATGAATGAGGAGGCAAAGGGACAAAGTAATCAGGAGAATAATGATCCAGAAGGCAGAGGACATAGGTTTTAATTCTGGCTCTGCCTTTAATTTCTCTTGCACTATTTATTGAAAATAAGATTTATTTACTCAAATCAGAGTGTCACCCAGCCACTGGTTCCAAATTGAGTTCTAGGATCCCTAAAAAAAAATCTATAAATGTAACAAGTCTTTTTACCCTATTTTTAAAAACAGATTTTCAGAATCATAGAATTAAGTGGAAAAATTCCTGCCCAAACAAAAGGATCCTCATATTCTTGTTAATATGTGTGCTCTTATTTGAACTAAGCCTGATAACTTTGGCTTTCTTATGTAAACAAAAAAGGCTAAGATTTGCGGGTTATATGTGCTTTTGATTAATAATACATTGATAGTCAATTATTATTTAATAAACTCCATGGGTTTGGAAGAGCACAACCAGATGGTCCTGTGGTTCCTGACCTTTATTTCCCCAATGAGGACCCTTTTATTATTTTCTTCCCTCTTTTGAAATAGCTCAAAATAATGTGAGACAAAGTATGCACTCTGGTGACCCCAGAGAGTGTAATGTTGCCTCTCTCTTTAGAAATAACCAGTGAGTGTTCCTTGGAACCTTAGTTTTCTCACCTTTAAAATGGGGTTGCTAGTACCTGCAGCACAGAATTGCCCTAAAGGAAAAAGGAGACTTCTGTCCAGCCTGTGATTGGTGTTAAAAATGTTAGCTTTCTCTCCAGCGCCAAGATTTTTTGACATTTCAGTTCTACCTTGGCTGTAGTACATTGTACATCATGTGTGGCCATAGGCATCTGCAGGAATCCAAAAAGAGTGCTGATTTATTGAAAATGGGGTTAATCAAAACTTAGGCAGATTCAGTAATGAAGCACTAATGGAATCTGAAATGCTTCATAGAAATGCCGGAAGACCAAGACACACCATTCGCGTAACAAGTCCACTGAAAGGGAATGTCGTGGATTAAGTTGTGCAAAAATGCCCAGCTGTCACAAATGTCTAGGATGAGAACCTTAATGAAATGTCCTCTAATGAAGTGTTCACATTTGAAATTCAAGGAGGCAAAAATGATCTGACCCAGTTAGAACCTTCGGCGCGTAGAGCCAATCTGATGTGCAAACTGCAGCAAGTTACAGGCAGCTATGCCAATGCGTCTCTTCCTTCCTGTTCAGCCACCCGTATCAAAGCCAGACTTTTTCAGAAGGGGCCAGGGAGGAATGGGGTTTTGGGAAAGGGAGATCAGAGGGCTGGGTCTTAAAAAAATATATCACCGTTGCCCTGAACCTACTGATGTACCTTTAAACATGTCAGTCTTCCCGTGATTCATTAATGATTCATAAAACATAAAAGGTTTTGCAGCAAAATTTGGAAGTGTCTAAACACTTACAAAGGTAAACATCTTTGTACGACTAGCATATCAGTGCATTGATGCTCAAAGGAGACCCACGATTTGTAATCCAAGTTCTTCTCCAAGGCTGATATGGAAATCATATTACTGATCTATTCAGAACCCAAGGAAATCCATAGACACTTCCCCCCCAAATAATCCAGGTATGGACACACACACAAATTTGTTGAGAGGTGTTAGGGACACTTGGAAGTACACCGTGTTAGATAAACAACCCCTGGTATATTTATTGTCTGGTAATGTTGATAATTATGTCAATATGTTAATAAAATCTGTATCACTAGGGGTTTTTTTGCTGTTTATAATGCACACTCATGTTTTTATACACACTACGCATGGAATTATTATACCCAGGGTATGTAATCATTAAACTCATGCATGATGCACATCCTTATTTTTCCCTCAAAAATCTGAGCAAAACAATGCACATTATGCGTGGCAAAATATGATAGCCTCCCTAGGCAATATCTGTCACCAGCGCAATGTCGGAGAGAACTCATGGGAGAAGTGGGGACAAGTCCTTGGTGGAGGGATCCTACATTCAATTCTGTCATTTGAATCAAATGTCGACTCGATCATCCTTGAAGAATGTAAGACCCCGAGCAATGAACTCAGTGTGGGTCCCGGTCTGGGCTCAAGGCAACCTCCCTCGCTTGTTACGACCAGCCTGGTGTTATATATAAAAAACAAAACCCATGCTTTATTGTGTTGGAAATGGGAGAAAGTTCTGTTATTACTTTTATAACATTCTTTTTCTAGAGTAAGAAATATCACCAGGCACCATGCTGGGCACTTTGTCTATATCAGTGGTTTTCAACCAGGGATGATGTTGATGTTGGCCTGTAATGGATGTTTGTCAGTGTCTGGTGACACTGTTGCTTGTTCCAGTTAAGAGGAGGGTTTTGGTTACAGTGGCCTTGTAATACAGCTTGGTATCAGGTGTTGTGATCCCTCCTACTTTGTTCTTCTTTCTCAGAAATTGCGGCTGCTATTTGGGGTTGTTTATGGTTCCATATACATTTTTGAAGTGTTTGTTCTATGTCTATGAAATATGTCATTGGTACTTTAATCGGTATTGCACTAAATCTGTAAATTGCTTTGGGTAATATGGACATTTTGATGGTGTTAATTCTTCCAATCCATGAACACAGTATATGTTTCCATTTGTTTGTGTCTTTCTTGATTTCTTTCTTCAGTGTTGTGTAGTTTTCTGCATACAGGTCTTTTACCTCCTTGGTTAGGTTTATTCCTAGATATTTTATTTTTCTTTTAAAGAAAAATAGGATTTTTTTTCTTGTCCCAGCAATTCCACTCCTAGGATTATATCTTAAGAACCCTGAAACAACAATCCAAAAGAACCTATGCACCCCAATGTTCATAGCAGCACAATTTACAATAGCCAAGAGTTGGAAGCAACCTAGGTGCCCAGCAGTAAATGAATGGATCAGAAAACTATGGTACATTTACCCAATGGAATTCTATGCAGCAGAAAGAAAGAAGGAGCTCCTATCCTTTGCAACAGCGTGGATGGAACTGGAAAGCATTTTGCTGAGTGAAATAAGCCAGGTGGTGAAAGACAAATACCATATGATCTCACCTTTAACAGGAACCTAAACAACAAAACAAACAAGCAAGCAAAATATAACCAAAGACACTTGAAGAGAGAACAGACTGACAGTGACCAGAGGGGAGAGAATTTCAGGGGAAAAGGGGAAGGATTTACAGGAACAAGTATAAAGGACACATAGACAAAAACTAAGGCGGGTGGAAATGGGAAGGAGGTGGGGAGCACTGGCGGGTGGGCTGGGATGAGAGTAAAAGACAGAAAATTGTACTTGAATAACAATTAAATAAATAATGTTTTTTTAAAAAAAGAGGATGCCACTGATATCCATTGGGTATAGGACAGGTGAGCTGCTGAAAAGACTAAGATGAGGAGAATAGCCTCTTGCAACACATTTTCTCACTCCAACTGTTAATAATGCCATTTTGCAAAACCCTGGTCTGTATTAATCATTTTCCAGTATTCTGTAGATTAAAGGTCTCAGTATCTTCATATGTATGAAATGGGCATGTTAATTAAATCTCTCAGATTTTTTTAGTAAAAAGCTAGGCTAAGATTCTCTACATCTATCTCATTCTGTATACAGCTCCCAATTTTTAGTTTTCCTATATCTCATCTTATACTGCACAAAATGAGTTTTATTTGTGTAATTTTCATGGTTCTGGGAGTATCTGTTTGTCCTGTGTATATAACATCAATCTCTCCCCATCAAATTTTGAAACCTTCCCAGCTCTGCCTTCGTACATACATTTTGTTTCCTTGTGGACTGAGGATTTAGTTTCTATTGTAGAATGGAGCCTTGCAGTCTCTCTTTGAATGGAGTGCTGAAGAAACCTCAGCTTTAATTAAAATGATAGTATCACCATTTAAAGGCTAAAATACCTACAAGGACACAAATAATAATGGTCCAGTTTCGTGTGGCTTAGCGGGCTGTTGGATCGTAGGAATGCTTCTTATGTGCTTGGTTCGCTTGAAGAAAGAGGAACACAACTTTTCTAAAGATATGAACTTGGATCTGATTGCTTCTGTGGAGAACAGTTAAAGAAGGTTAGGCACCTCTGAGTGAAAAAAAAAATCGCTTTGTGTTGAAAGTTTCGTACTCTGACTGCAGTACGAGTCCCATTGACTTTTCCTGAGCAGACGGATCCTGTGCTTGCCTCCTGTCAGGGAACATGGATACCCCAGAGCAGACACAGGAACAGGACAGGTAGAGTCTGCTGTATATCCCGTGGGGTGTGGCCTCAGAGCACTTGGACAAAGGAAGAGGTTGGAAGCAAAAATCTAGGTGACCTTCCTAATCCTCATTCTCAGCTAACAATCTTGATTCCTAGGTCACCAAGAAAAAGCCAGAACTTGCACGTGGCCAAACCACGCACATTCATCTTTGTGTATCCACCTGCATCCCCTCCTAATGATGTGGGTCGATTGTCTCGCTGCTCATGTGAGTTGATGCCTTTCACCAGCGTACTAGATTCTAACCCTCCCCTTCTCTAATTTTTATCACTGTTAAAATCCCCCTGTTTCTTTGCTGCATCCTAAAATGCAACACCCCTCTCTCTTCTGGTGGATTTGCTCCAAGCTCACATAAAAATGCTTTTAACCTCCACACAATAAAAACTTTTATTGCCCCCTCATCATATCTTCTACTTCATTGCTGGGTGGCCTGTTGGTCCAATTCCTAGAAAGAATGATCCTGTTAAAAATGTAAATGAAATCATGTAACTCCACTGTCCAGTTGATCCTCCAAAGTCTCTTTTCCTTTAGGGTAAAACGAGTCTATTTACAATGATCAAATGCCCACCGCCCCCGCAGGCTGGGCCTCCGGCTGCTTTCTGACCTTATTTTCCACTCTGTCTCCCAGTTCCTTATTCGCTCCCAGTCATTGACACTATTTTTTTTTTCAGTTGCCAGAAATCCTCAGGCTCTTTCCCACCTCGTGGTTTCTATATGAGCTATTCCCTCTGCATGAAATGTTCTTCCTTCAAATGGTTGGAAAGATTACTCCCTTTTTCAGCTCCCTGGTACATGGTCCCCACCTGATTGGCGAAGCCCTCGTCAAGGACCCCACGTAAAAAACCAGCCCCTTGTCCTTCAGCATTCTTACCCCCCCTTGCAACATTTCCTTGCCCTCCATTGTGTGGGTCACAATCTAATGTCATATATTCATCCGTTGATCGTTTGCTTTGTTTCTAAGAGTGCAGGTTTCACAAAAGTAGAAACCTCATGGTCTATTGAATCCATTGCTGTATCCCCTACACCCAGAAACGTATTTAGCACACGATTGGCAGGGGAGGAGATTGAGATAGGATGGGGTATAGTGAATGGACAGTAGCTCAGCAATGATGGAGTCAGAACAACGAGCACATCACTTTACGGTTGCTATGGCAATGTGACCCTGGCATTTTTATCTCCACTGTTAAGCACTAAGGTAATTTGAGTCCACAGCCATGTGTCCTCTTCATGGATAATGCTGGAAATATTGATATATTCATGTACTCTGGGGGCTCCATTTCTAGTCTCTATGTGTCTCTTCCTCTATTTATCTGTACCATATGTCTTTAGATAGAATCTGGATAGTTTGAGCTGTCTCGGTGCCTACACCATCCCAAAACCAGCCTGGATAGGACAGAGGTACGATGGACCTGCCCACTATTTAATTTGCATATGGACGCAAGCCCCCTGGAGAGACAGACATCATCCAAAACAAAGAAGCCAAAAGTTGAGGTTAACCTAAAAAAGAGACTTGGTTTTTAGATATCACGCTGTTCTGAGAGAAAGTAATCATGTTGCTCAGGATATTAGGGCTTTTGGGTGCTTTGTGACAAAGTCAAGGCCACCTCTTTGTGCATTACCATCAGTTCATGGGCTGCCAACACAACTTTGTGGACACACTAGCTTAACTCAGGCTCCCTGAAGCCAAAAGGACGCTTCCTGGCCCAACCACAGAGGCCTCCAGCTAGCAGTTTTCTCTCGCTGGGCCAGCAGAGGTTCAAGAAAGGTTCAAGAATGGTTCAAGAATTTCAATTGCAGCCCTGGCTGGTGTGGCTCAGTGGACTGAGTGCTGGCCTGCGAACCAAAGGGTCTCTGGTTCCATTCCCAATCATGGCAGATGCCTGGTTTGCAGGCCAGGTCCCCAGCAGGGGGCATGCAAGAGACAACCACACATTGATGCTTCTCTCCCTTATTCTCTCCTCTCTCCCTCTCCCGCTCTCTAAAAATAAATAAATAAAACCTTTAAAAGCACAAAAAAGAATTTCGGTTGTATTTCAATGGAGCTACTTTTACACTGGTTCCTGCAACATCCTGAGGTGACTGTTGGCAGTGGGACGGTCCTCCAACACAAACCCCAGGACCCTGGACTCCATCCTTTAAAGACAGAAGTGCATGTGCATTCTGGAACACCTGGGCCCTCCTAAGGCCCCATGAGGGTCTCAGCAGCCCGAGTGCAATCTCCAGAGGGCAGTCTCTAGCCTCTCCAGACATCTTCCTTCTACAGAGAATTATTTGGTATTTATCTATAGAGGCCTTCAACTCTAAGGGGTTCTTGACCGTGTGTAAGACCCACCCCCCACCCATGCATGTGAGAGAATCCCCAGTGAATGCATCAACAATGCCAGAAGGGCAGATGCATCAACAGACACTGTGATTAAATTGTTAGCTCGCAGCAACCAGGCCCAGGTCATTAAAGCAGAAGAAAGGGCACAAATAAAAAGCAAGCATGTTTGAAAAAGCTCCCGCAATTGCCCAGAAATTCTTGGAGCACGGACAGCTTTCTGTTGACCTAGCATTACAGGAGAGGGGCAATCATGAGCAAGTAAGAATTTACAAAGGCTGATGGACCCTCACACAAAGGAGGTCTCACTTTACCCTCAGTAAGTAATACCTCCGTACACTGGATGCCAATGGCAGAGTTAGAGTTTATGGTGTCAGTGGCCCTCTGAAGACCACCTCTGTGGCCATATTTTAATTGATTTCTATTTATGTACATTTAAAAAAATTAGTGTATTTATTTACTTTTTAGAGAGAGGGGAAAGGAGACAAAAGAGAGGGAGAGAAACCTCAGTGTTTGGTTGCCTCTCCCACACCCCCTACTGGGGACCAGACCTGCAGCCCAGGACTGTGCCCTGACTGGGAACCGAACCTTTTGGTTTGCAGGCCGGCGTTCAATCCTCTGAGCCACAGCAGCCAGGGTTATGCATGTGTCTTTTAAAAAATGTATTCATCTGTCACGTTTCCTGCAATAAATAATTAAAGTGGTAGTAGAGATACGTTGATCATCAAAATTTGGCTTGAGGAGGGTATTATCAGAAAACAGGGGCTGGGAAGACCCTAAGATGACTTCACCTCAGTGACCGTGAAACCTAAGGGTCTGTGAGTAGAAGGGACAGAGTTCGCTTCTGTGTTGGCGGGGACATGCCTGACATTAGTCTCAGTGGACAGTGAGTTTCTGTAAAGGAAAGCTCCCTTCTCCTTGTGGCTCACTGATGAGGGGAGACTTCTTCCCGCATACTTTGTTCAGTGGCTTCTAGTCACAATTTCTATCAACCTCTATTTAATGTAACAGTTCTCCTCCTGATACTTCTGGGAATGCTTGCTGTCTACAGCATCAGATTATGAATTCACGCTTTGGATTATATCTTTTTCTTACCAACCTTTCATGAGGAGGAATGCATGAAGGTGGAAAGCTTGCAAAACTCTAGTTCTACTGAAAATGGGAATACCACCAAAATGGAAGTGTGGAACTAAGAGGTGTTTTTTTATAATTATTATTATAACTTATGTTTCTTTTTCTGACACCAGAAACCTCTGTTTCCCTTCCTGCTGGGCTGCTGGCTGTCCTCAGCAGATGCCTCCTATTAACCCTTCATTCCTTGAACTCTCAGGGTTCTTAGCAGGAAGACTTCTTTCTTTTTTGAAGTTATTCTCTCTCTCTCTCCCCCTCTCTCCCCCTCTCTCTCCCCCTGTTTTCCTCCTTCCTTTTCTGCCATTTTAGTTTTTTTAATATTTGTCCATCTCTCCTTCTGCAGACTACATTAGTAGAAAAAATAGGCTTCCAAAATCCTTGGTAATTTGTAACATTGGTTTACCTGCTCCCAGAAAACTGCCTCAGCTCTGTGATTGGTTTTCTGACCTGGAGAAAAATGGTTTGACAAAAGAAATAAACTCCATTTTTTTTCTTGCATTCTAGGGAAAAACAAAGAAACGTGTAAGAAAACTAAAGGCTTGTTGAGGTCATATCAATTTCATTATATTAAAATACAATCGTTTTGCTTTTGTCATTACCACCTTCCTTAGTTACATCAGTTTCATGAAATAACCTCTGATCACTAGGCCTTTCTGTCTGCCTTGGAAATTACATGATGTGATTACATAAGAGCAGGTGATTCTGTGTCCAGCTGACCCGAGAAAACTCGCCCTGTGTCCTCATGTCTCCATGAAGGAAAACTCTTCCCCTTGGTCACAGATTTTCAAACTTTTTCATCTCATGGCATACATAAACCCATTACTAAAATTCTGCAGTGCACCAAAAATATATTTTTTGCCGATCTGACCAAATAAAATGGTTATGATTTTGATTCATTCACACTGGATGGCTACTGTTGTGTTGGCTGTTGTCATTTTTTTAAAATTTGACAATCTAAAGGAAAAGAGGTCAGTTCCCCTGACTAAATAGTCAGGTAGTGCATGTTTTAAAAATTCTTGTAACACACTGCTTAAAAATCACTGTGCTTAGGTGGAAAGCACTGTGACCCTGTGACCGTGTCTGAATCGGAAGAGGCAAGAGATACTTAATTACAACTCTGTAATCCCAGTGGAGTTTCATTAATATGCGATCTTGAGCTAATTACTTAATTTCTTTGAGACTGATATGTTTAATCTAGAAAATGGGAATTAGTAATACTACACCTCGAAGGACTGTCTGACATTGAGAAAGACAAGTTAGGTCAAAGGCCTCTTATCCACTACTTTACATATAACATGTGCTCAGTAAACTTTAGATCCTATGACCCTGTATTTTAACACGGTCTTTTGGTGCTTTTCTGTAAAAAATGGCTCCATGGTTCAAACCAACCCTTTGGACTTATTTCATTATGCACTGGTTTGTTTTGACAAGTTACAGAAATAATGATTGTAAATGTAAATACAATCCCTGATATAAATTGAATTCTCAATAAGTGATAGTTATTATATGTCATTATCTTATTATATTTTAACATATAGCCACAGCTGGCCCTCTTTTCTCCTGGATAAGTCTGTTTGAAGAGGCAAAGATTCCTCTTGAGACCGAGTTGAGCCATCAGCTGATGGGACTTCCCTGTGTCACAATCAGAAGTTTTGGCCCAGATCAGGCAGAAAGTAGGGACCAGAGAGACCCACGGCTAGAGAGACTAGAGAGAGACAAGGAAGGTCAATTATGGAAGTCAAAATTTGCCCCAATTTTTGTTACCATCACAATCTCTACAGCTCATTGGGAACATCTTCAAAAGCTTGATGTGCAATGAACAGATGTCCTGCAGTTTAATTTAATGTCTACTTAATTTTATGCAAGGACTAACCGCTTTTCTTAAGTCATTTTTATTACAGTTCATACAAGAAAGAGCTCTTGCAAGTAATTACTTCATAAAAGTTGAGGGGATAAATCAGAGAACTTCAGGATTAGTGGAAAGTAAGGGTACGAATCTCCCTCACCTCCCTGGAGACAACCCCCTGAAATCGCGGAACACTAAACAAGGGGCCAAAGTACAATAAAATAGTTCCTTCCCCAGATGCCTCATTCTGTCTTCTGGAGAAACTGAGCCCCAAATAAACGAAGCTACCAAGTCTACAGCTGATAGGTTACAAACCTGTGCTATTCTCAGGACCGAGTCTTCACCAAACCTCAATGAATGACATTAAACTCTGAGAATGGGGGGGTGTGAGGGGGAGTGGAGGGGGGTTCTATAATTTGTCAATGGAGATCAGTAGCCATTTGCTGAAAGAGAACTAAAGATAGAAATCTCAAGAGTAGTAATGACGGTGATAAAGATTAAATGATGATATTTATGTATACCCAGCTCTTAGTTTGCACCCAACACCCCAGCAGGCATGTTGAAAGCACTTGTTTTTGTCCACCACTATAGGGCCATCTCTACTGCCTTCCTTCCAGAAGCGTCAAAGTTCTCTGAAATGAAAGTGGAAAGGCAGGGAGAGTCATTACCATTAGATCAAAGCTCAGATACTGGGATTGACCTATTGGGGAAACCAGAAGGAAGCAGACAGTTGTTAGCTTATTCTAAGTTTGTTTAAAAATCGTTGCTACCCTTCAACATTTAGGATATAGCTCTGTCTCCTTAGAGACTACTGTTTCCCTTCTAAGATAATTTCCCTCAGGCACATGCAGGAGAAAAAGAGATTTTGAAGAAGCCTATCGCTCAGTTATATTTACCAGAGTATAGGTATTTGTCAAATATGACTCAACCGCCAATGTGTTCTAAAAAAAAAGGACATTTAGGAATTAAAATATAAAATTACATAAGATTGTCAAAAGCACAATGCATTTGATCAGCGTTTTCTTAGGAAACTTTCCCATTTCTAGACCTTAGCTTCCCTAGGTAGAAAAAATTAAATCATTTGGCCAAATCGGCCTTTCAAGTTAGCCAAAACAACCAGGAGGATTGAGCCCCAGTTATCCACCATGGGCACTGAGTCCTTGTCTTAGACTCAACTTTCAGGAGAGATCTAAGATACCCAAGGCACCTGGGTGACTCTTTTCATTGTTTTCCTTCATTTTCTATTGTTTTTCTGTTACAGCTGTCCCCATTTTGCCCCCTTTGCCCTCCCCCACCCAGCCCCAGCCCCAACTCCCAGTCAGTCCCTACACTGTTGTTCATGTCCAGGAGTTAGTCACACGTGTTCTTTAACTAGTCCCTTTCCCTTCCTTCCATCGTTACCCCCACCTCCCCTCTGATGGGCAATAGGGCTGTGCCCAGATCTTAGCTATTGCTAATACGCTGTAATGAACATAGGGGTGCTTATCTACTTTTGAATCAGTGTTTCAGTATTCTTGGAATATATTCCTAGATGTGGAACCATGGGATCAAAAGGCAGTCCCACTTTTAATTTTTTTGAGGGAATTCCATACTATTTTTCACAGTGGCTACACCAGTCTGCATTCCCACCAACAGTGCACCGGGTTCCCTTTTCTCCACATCCTCACCAGCACCGTAATTATTGTCCTATGTTAATTTGATACAATTACAACCAGCCTTCTAAACTTACTGTGTATGTCACTCAAACGCCAATCTTTGCACCAGACCAGAGCACTTCCCCACCCAAAGGCCATCGAAGATTTTTAGGAAAGACAAGCTGAGGCATTCTGGGTTTTTAGGGAAGGCATGGCTGGCAGAAGTAGGCAGAGTAGGCTGGAAACAGGGGTCTCCTAGAAGCAGGGTCGCCATGACAAGACAGCTGTATTCTGGCTGTGTATCGTTTCTCAGCGCAACTGCAGAATCTGTAAACTTCCCACGGAGGACCTGGCTCTCCAACCTCACCCTTTCAAAATTTATTTTCCTTCTTACAGGAAAAGCAGCCTCCTGGGTCCTACAGCTTATTGTGTTTTCCCAAGGCAGTCACTGTTTCCTGTGCAATTTCAGCAGTATTTTTGATGGCTTTGACAGTCGAACTTGCCTGACATTTCCAAAGCCGTCTGTAATAAGGAAACAGCTGAGCAGTTGATTTTGTGAGTGTTTTCAAATAAAAGAAAGGCCTTCTCTTTCAGCTTTGTCATTCCTTATCTCAAGGAACCTTAAATTGATAGATTAAACCAAGGCAAACTTATGATTTGTTGCCGTTAAACTGCATAAAGTTATTACAAATGGATTTGACACAGTATTTGAATGCCCATTTAAAGTCCTGAATCATTGGAGATCAGGAAACAGGGTTATTAAAAGAAACACGGGGGCACTGAAGGGCAAAACACCTGTGGCAAACTATTGGCAACAAACATTTACATGATGAGTAACACCAAATTATACGTACTAGAAACATGATCCATATAAAATAAGACCCGGATGACTGATGTGGATGATCGTCATCATGTATCGATTTTCCTAGAGGAACTTAGGATAAAGAAACAATAAAATAAAAACAACGTGGTTACTTTCCCCGCCGTGTTTTGTCAGAGAGTAGGTCGCATTAAATGGACCCTCTCCTCTTCTGCTGAGCTTGGGTGCATGAAGGTGGGCCCAGAGCAAACTGTAGCATAGAGAATGCAAGAGAGAGGGACGAGCATTCCTTACTGAGTGAGAAGACTCTACCAGCTCCCCGATCATCCTTGTGGGAGTGGGGAAAGAAGGGAAATGGAGCAAGAGAGTGAGGAGGACACCTTCTGCCGGCAGTGAGGACTGAAAAAGAGTTTGTTTCCATGGTGAGGTTGCCAAGGTCTATTTCAAAGGCCATCTACTTAACACACATTTCAAAGTTGCGATGGTTGTGATGTCAGCCCATTGTATATGACCCAACCCCCACAAATCCAGCAGAAGTCCGTACTTCTGTATTCTGTAAAACAAATTACCCTGCCCAGGGCCCTCTGTGACACAGGATTTTGAAGGGATCGGAGGAAAGGATAGCATTTGGTACCTTTCAGAACAGAAACAGCACATGTGTGCTGGGGCCGGCAGAGGGGTCAGGAAAGACAGCTCCCACCCTTTCCCATTCTGTACTCAACAGTTGTTTGCTAAAAATCTAGCTACTGAAGAGCTTTGGATTTCTATAGAGATTAAAAGAGGCCCTTTAGCAGATATATCAACAAAAAAGGGCCAAAAAGCCCCAGCTGACATGTAAGTTACACAGGTAATTGTAGCATGAAAATATGTATTAGCAGTTAAAAAAGAAAGAAAAGAGTAACTAACCAGAAGTTCGTCTTTTCTCTATTCCCTGCCACTATCATGAACATTAGTAGCTAAATGCAATGAGAGGTGGAAGGAAAAGAGTAGAGCCATAGACTCAGAGTGAGAAAGCTACTTAGGCTAGTGGTTTCCAAGTGTATTGCAATTTTTGTAAGAGTTTAATAGTTTACGGGATCTTACATATAATGTTTCTTGGTGCTGAAAAAAATGTAATGATCTACTCTATTGCAAAATCCTTTGCGATTTTAGCGAACTCAGCTGGAGAATTATGAATGCAGCTCAATACTCACATTTTACAGATGGAGAAAGAAAGGTCCACAAGATAACATGGTTTTCCCAAAAACATGCAACCTCTTTTTGAGGAAGAGCAGGTTGGGGAGAGGAGGGCTAGGAAGTGACCTTAGGAAATAACATACATTAGGTTTTTTTATTTTAAAGATTTTTATTTATTTATCTTTATAGGAGAAGGGAAGAAGAGAAAGGGAGAGAAATATCAATGTAGGGTTGCCTCTTATGTGTCCCCTGCTGGGAACTGGCCTGCAACCCAGGCATGTGCCCTGACTGGGAATCGAATCACGATCCTTTGGTTCACAGGCCTGCGCTCAATCCACTGAGCTACACCAGCCAGGGCCATACCTTAATTTTAATGCACCCTCTTGCTCGCATATTGCTTCATCTATCTTACCTAAGATCTATGTAGGTTGTAAACAATCAGCTCCAGGTCTTTGATTTTTCTGTTTATTGATGCACCTTAAACCACCAGCTCCAAATAAAGTTTCTTACACTTGTATACAGAAAATCTTTGAGTAGTTTTAGTTGCATTCACCCTTTAAATATAATTTTCAATTATATAACATATAATCATTATCATTTCCCGGCCACCGCCACAACTATTACCACCATCAGCACCATTTTCATCATCTCCATGTTATAAATAATGTACGGTCTCTATCCCTTTTCCACAAAGATGTTTTGACTTGTTGGCAACATATGATAGATGATGATATGGGACTAAGCCAAGAACGGATTATGTTGCTTTGCATGAGCACATAGAGCAATATGCTCAGAAGGGGAGTGAGAGGTAAGGGAGAGAAGAACAAGGATTAAGTCACCAATGGTAGTTCTAGAAATTAGATGAAGAAAAAAGGAACTTGAAAAATAGATCTAGGCAAAGACGGACTGGGATGATAAGAAAGCTGCCTAAGTAGAACTTGGGATCAGATAGATGGAGAAGTTAAAGTCATAAAGGCTGTGACTATGAGCAGTGTCGTGGCCGATACTGTCATTGTTTCTCTTCCATGTCTGTTCTTTGCTTATGAATTAGCTTTGTCCAGAGAGCAATTCTAGACCTACAACAGCTTTAACCAGCCAAGTTCATGGTTTCCCAGAAGGTGGATCATATAATTATCACAAAACAATGCAAATAAGGAAGGAACTGATTTGTTCTTACCACAATTTAAAGAGAGAGAGAGGAGAGGAAAGGAGAGTTACTGAGTACAGGAAAGAACAGTGTCTGTGCCACACACCTGCTGATGTGCTTCCTTGGTTTTCTTACTCCGCGTTGGAGGGAAAGAAGAACTAGTTATTTCATTAATATTACTGGTTGCATGGAAGCTCAAAAAATTCAATAATACTAATGTTTGTCAAGCCCCAAGTCATTAATAATTTGAAGTTAACATTATTTCTGTTTAAAAGCATGCACTGACTGCAAGGTAAAAGAAAAAAACTTGACACATTTGAGAGATCAAAAGGTAAAGGCATCTATCAAGCTTGGGGCATTTTTCACTTTGGCAGATGAAAACACTGAGGCTTAGCTTTGGGAAGAAATGCTTCTGTGGAAGAATCCCAGCTAGCATCCGTGGAGTGCGCATAAGTGACTCGAACTCTTCATTGCCTTGGCTGAAGACCAACGGCTGCATAAGGCATTATGAAAATCAAAAGAAGAGTGAAATAGCCATTAGTTATTTTTATAGGCATTATGAGATAGGTTATTGTAACATCAATGCTTTGTCCCTGGCTGATTTTTACTTCCTCTCTTAGTATCACAGGGAAGTCTAGAAAAGTATTGGGAAGTGTACTCCAAACACACAAATTCAACTCTTAAGTTGCTGAAGAAAATTAATGACTGATACTCTGATTCTCTGTAAGCTCTCAAACACTGCATTGGAATCAATCTCTCTCTGGCTTTGTCCTGATTCAGAACTAGAGAGGCCACGTGATCATTTCAGAAGATATCAATCGTTACTGTCTCCAGGTGAGGGTGGGGTTGAATCCCAGTATTTTCTTCAGAAACGGTGTCCGACTAATTTTGACAAGCACAGAACGGATTGATGTGTGAATTTTAGCTCCTGAGAAGTCTCAGCGCCACATTTTCCCCATTATCAGAGTTAATAAAGCCAAATTACGGAGAATAAAAGGCATCCTAGTGAGTTAGGACATTTAGCATAAACATTCAGATTAGGATATTTAGTAGAAATGTATAAAATGTTCCTATATCATAACCTGGTATTGTAATTCATCTCTGAAAAATTTTTTTCTGAGGGCAAAATCGGAATTACCAGTCAATATTTATCTGCAATGGCATCATTGCATCACTAAGTATAACAGGGGAACATTATAAACAACCTAAATTTACCTGTGTTAGACATAGAATACTAAGATGTTATTGAAAAGGACTTGACTAGACATTTCTCCAAAGAACATATACAAATGGGCAGTACACATGTTGAATGAGTCTCAATATCACCAATCACAAGGGGAAAAAATTCAGAATCCTAATGAGATATCACCTCACATGCAATAGAGTGGCCGCTATCACAAAAATAGAAAGTAATAACTGTCGGTGGGGATGGAAAGAAATGGGAAGCCTTGGGCAGGGTTTGTGGGATCGTCCGTGGGGCAGCCACTGTGGGCAACAGCATGACAGCTCCTGAAATCTGTTAGAAGTGTCTCATGATCCAACGACCCACTTCTTGGTCTGAAGAACTGAAAGCACAGCAACCTTTCAGTTCCCAAGCCAGTGTTCAATCTAACAGAGGAAAGAAAAAGAAGGGTCATCAAAGAACCCATGTCCATAAAGGACCCATGGACAAAGAGAAAGGAGGGAAGGATTGAGGGTGGAGGCTGGGTTGGGGGAAAGCGGTGGTGGGAAGATGGAGACCACTGGACTTGAACAACAACAACAAAAGAGAATTGAAAGTGAATTTTCCAATAGGCCCATGTTCATAGCAGTATTGCTCTCAGTAGCCAAAAGTTAGGATAACCCGAATGTCCAATGACAGAGGAGTGGACAAGCACGACGCGGCATAAACCTGCAATAAAGTATCATTCGGCCTTAAAAAGGAAGGAAATGTTGGCACATGCCACAAGGATGAACCTTGAGGACTGATGCTAAGTGAAATAAGCCAGTCACAAAAAGCCAAGTGGCTATTCAAAGCAGTCAAACATACAGACACAGAAAGAGAACCATGGCTGCTGGGGGTGGAAGAGAGATGGGGATGGGGAATTGTTGTTTCATGGGTGTAGAGTTTCAGCTGTGCAAGATGAAAAACTTCTGGAGATGGTTCCCACAACAGTGTGAATGTACTGAACACTACTAACTATATACTTAAGCGTGGGTAGGATTGCTTTTAAATTATTATGGGTACTTAATTACATTTCTAAGGGGAAGTCATAAGGTGGACAGGAATGTACTCCTTGAGGCAGGGGCTTGGGAGCAGGGACTGCGTGTGAGGAACCAGTGATGGAGAGATGGTGGGGGAGACTCTCCAGGGAGGGAGATGAGCAGGTGAAGGGCTCCGGGACAGCGTCCAGTCACTGTGCTGAAGGAGAGAGAAGGTCAGTATGCTGGGGCGTAGGGAGCAGGTGGGACACTGGAGAAGAGGTCAAGGAAGAGTTCAAGGGTCAAGTCACACATTGTAGACCTTGCCAGAGTAAGGCTTTAATTTTTTTCTTGATGTGACAAATGATCTGCCTTATTTTTTATTTCTCAGTTACGGTTTACATTCAGTATTATTTTGTATTAGTTTTAGGTGTACAGTATAGCAGTTAGAAAATCGTCTATTTTACAGAGTTGCCCCCCCCCCCAATATTTCAAGGAGTCACCTGGCCCTGTGTGTACTCGTTAGGATGTTATTGACTCTTCCCTATGCTGCATCTTGCATCTCTGGCGGGGACGAGGATCTGATCCAACATACATTTTTAAGCTTTTGCTTCTGTGGAAAGAGTTTTATAAGAGCAAGAGCAGAGAACCAGGGGCTTCCACTAGATCCCGTTTTACCATCCAGAGCAAGAGAAAGACGTAGCCATATAGTTCTTATAGGACTTGAGTAAGTCACACCCCTTGCAGGGCCTGAGAGATCAATAAGTTTGACTTTCTCCTTGGGAGTTAGGAAATTAATATTCATGAATCAAACAATCCTCTACTTCAGGAGTAGATGGGACTGACAGTTGTCTAACACTCACAGAATGAGACTTCGGAAAATATTTGTCTTAATTGACTTTCCTGGTTTGTTCCTGCTCCTGGCATACTTGTTTTGCATAGAAATTCGTATTTGACCATTTTCATTTGGCAAAAATCTGGACTCAGTGCTCTAAGGTATATTGTCTTATCTTCTTGCTTTTAACGTGAATTCCATTGCAGTTGGTGGGGGAGGGGGACTGGGGGCCACAGCTGAGCGACAACTGGGGAGACAAACTGAGTTAGAGACCCCCAGAAACAACGTGTAATGGGGCTAGTTTTTTCCAAGCTCGGGACAGACATTGTTTAAGCAAACCAGTATAGGCTTTAGATTTGGACAAAACTAATTCTAAAGTCAAGCTCTGACACCCAGGCATCAGTGAGTGTTGAGGGACCTTCAGGTGAAGAATATCGGGGCTTTTTGGATTTTAAATCCCAGTTTCAATCGTTTTTTTATTCCTCGGTGCAATGAGTGCAGCGGGCCATGTCCTTCATCAGGAGCCTCGCAGTGTTGACAAAGCGACACAGACGTTGAGAGCATTCAGATTACTTGTAATCCTAGCTGTAATTCCTCAGCTTTGTGAATGTAGGCAATTTTCTTAAACCGACTGAGCCTTACTCTGCTCACCTAACAAGTAATGAATGGTGTCCCTCTCTCACATAGTAGGTATTAACCCCTCCCTGCCCTTTACCTTATAATTACAGATGTGTAAAAAAAATGGGTCTCGGTTTCTGTTTATGAGAAACTCAAGGGACAGGGGCAAAGAGGGTTCCGGATGTTCAGTCTGCAGCTGCCTCACAGAAAAAGGAGGCAGGAAGACATCCCTCCAAGGACCACACCGGGCATGCGCTCCATGGAGTGAATGAGATAGGCGGTCTGGGACAGGGTGAGTGTGCTGATTCCCTCAGCACTTGGCTCCATCTCTGTGACCCCAAAGGTGCCAATTCCCTTCTTTGGGCCTCAGTTCTTCCAACTGTGAAGGTGACCTTGGAAATCCCTGATCTGACTGAGAGGTTCCTATAAAAATGAATTTGTATCTTATTCTCTCAGACTTCCTGCTGTGAACCATCTCCTCCTTCTGCAAATTCAATGGCTTGGGAAACAAGCCAGGAAATCCATTTCTCTCTCTTTCTCTCTCTTTTTCTGTTTCTTCCTCCCTTCTTCAAATACTCATTACTGCGGTAAAACACACGTAACGCATGTCTCAGGTACTGTTAAAGGTGAATGACTATTTAAAGACAAATAAAATGACTATTTTAGTGGTCTCTACTACAAGATAATATGGACAGGAAGTTTGGGGGAAGAATTGCAACCTGTGCCCACTAAAATTTAAAAGTAGTAATTTAAGATCACAGTGTGATATGTTGAAGAGAAGGGGAAGGTTGAGAGTTAGTTAGGGACAAGTTCAAGATTGAGGAGTAGGGGACTAGAGGATGCAATTCGAGTGTTGCGTTTTTTTTTTCTATTGACAAGACTCCAAGAAAATATGCTTTATCCCCAGTTGGCAGGAAAAAAACCCCCTATAGCTTAGAGAAATTCAATAAGGTGTCTGTTTTGCTCCTCCACGGCCCCCACTTTGGGAGGACGGTGTGTGGAGACTCAGTGAGCATTCCTATATTTCGGTTGTATTTCGGGATTGAAACTTCTCTAGTGCTTTGTCCCACATAATACTCAACCTATTTCCTGATGACAAACTGAAACAGTCAACACATTCCACTTTTATAAGGCACACTTTATAATGTGGATAATTAATCATTGGCCAATTAGGATGGCAGAAGGTAAGGGATGCTTCCCAGGTCCCCAACCTACTAAACGATTTTGTTCACTGGTAGCTTGGGTACCGTACTCATTCACATCCATAGGCATGTGCGTGGCTGTGCTGTGTGGATGTGGAAGGGGTGCAGGTGCATCCAAATTTTTATTCTCTGCCTCTTTACGAAGAGCCCAGATGAAGACTGAAGCTGCGAAACTTTTAACAACCTTTTTTGTCCTTTCAACATGTGTTGTTTACAGTTGCCTCGTAGACCAAATTGATGGGGAGAAATAAGAAACTGAAAATACACAAAGCCTTCCGTTCACGGGGGTAATGTACTTACATAAGTCAAAGTGGCAGGTCATATAAAGCCTTCTGCGATTCCTTGGGGTTTCTGTCTTATTTCACCGGCTAGCACACAGCGAAACAGTAGGATGTATATTTTTCAATTAGGTTGTCAATATTGTGATCAAACAACCTATTTATAACATTCAGGACCACTGTTCTGTTGGCCAGAACCACTAGCAGCTGCTGTGTGCAGAGAGTCAGCCTGGAGACTCGAAGCAGCGGGACTGAGGAGGGCGGGCTAACGTGCTCCCCAGGTTTCAGCTGCCTGTCAGTCATGCAGGTGTGAAACACTTATCCTCATGTCTGATTACTGTGAGAAAACACCCACCTTTTAATACCGTACCCGCTTAATTATAAAAATAACAGTAGCAGCACCAGAAGCGAGAATAGATGAGACGAAAGTGAGAGTCCTGAGTCTATTTGGGAAGGAAGTATTTCTCGGTGAGATATTTGGATCAGAGGCCTTACAAGGACAATGGATTAACTATTATAAGGCAAAATAGCAATTTATTTTTTCCAGAGTGCAGGGAGAGGAATTGGTGCATTGAGCGCTCTTTTCTCTCCCCAAATGTCAGATAGCCTCCTATGACCATAATTTTTCTAACCTAGGATTTTTGGGAAAAGTACATGGACTTGGAGATCCTGCTGACGTGTACCAAATTCCTGCTCTTTCATTTGCTAATCACATGAACTTGGTCTAGATCGTTAACACCCGAGCCGTATTTTCTTTACCCGCAAAATGAGCACACTGATATTCAACACAGGTTGCTGCACAGAATCAGCTGAGTGAATAGAAGTGAGTACAAATTGTTAACCAAAGAACACTATTCAGATGTGAATTGTTGTTCCTGATGTTGAAGGTCAATAATCTTCCATGTCACAATTACAAAGGGAGGCATGCAAATAAAAGGAAATAGATCTAAGTGAATTGTGTAACAATGTTAATAGCTTTAACAGGGTTAAACCACTCACTGCTGGGCCTCATAAACACTGAATAAGAATGTATGCCAGGTAAATAAAAAGCAGAAGGAAAACCATTGCTTCATAGTGTATCATTTCAGGGAACATTTTATTGGATGATTTTTTTCTATTAAAAACCTTCTCCTCAATTAATAGAAGGCTATCCTTAGCTTGTGCATATTTCTGCTGCTTTGTTTTCATACGATCCCAATGGAGACAATTATATCTAAAAATGTAATTATCCGGTGTAATGAAAATGCCTTTGTTCTAACTGGGCTCTGCTTATACCAAATCCCCATCGGAAGAACAGAGATATTAAGTGTCAATAATCAATTGACCCAAATCATACAGGCTCCTGGGGAACACACACATATCAAGGAGAAGAATGGGTGTTTGACTTGCATTCCAAGGAACCCCATTTTGGTTGTGTAGCATACTTTTGGGGGGTGCTATGTAGAGATCCCTAAAATTGCATGCTCGGGCTAAAGTGTGACTACAATACCTGAGGAGAAATTCGCTCAAGAAAAATGTCAGCGTGATTTAAATAACCAAAGATCACAAGAACCTTCAAAAAAAGATTTCTTTCTTTATATTTTTATCTTTATTTTCCTTTTAAAAAAATGTTAGTGCAGCCCGCAGTGTCCAGAGGTCATTGTCACACCCTCCACTGCCCACCCCGTACGTCCCTTTAAATCAACTTCGCCCACGGAAGTACGGATCTCACTCACACCACCTAAACATCTGCTGGAGTGATTGGAACACCCCCGGCAGCATTCCAACAGTTCAGCTGTTCCTCCAGCTCAGTTTTTCTGGTGTGTCGATCGCTCTGCCTCCCCAAGAGCCCTTGCTGTCATGTCCCTCCCATATTGGCAGCGGTCTTTCAGTTCTTAGCAACAGAAACAACTCTGATAAGCCTGCACAGGCAAAAGACACACATTGAAAAGTTAGGGCACCTGGAAGAAAACGTTCCCTAGCCCAGGAGTTTCTGCTCCTTTCACTTCCATCAAATGGTTGTTTTAAATTGCATTCTGTAAACTGTGTGTGACGGAGATCTGTATTCCTAAGAGAAAAAAAAATGGAATTCAACTAACTGGGAGTACAGGCTCACAGAGAGCCGTGTAAACTGGGCAAAGAGGTATAGCCTCCCTTCCCCCAAAGGCATGTTAGACATGTGCGGTCAAATACCCAATGTCATTACCACTATCTGTTCATCTGGCCCTTTTCCCTGGTGATATGTCACATGGGTATGCCCTGTACGATGTATTTGACATTCCTACTTCAGTAATTTTATTAATATTGGAATATTTAGTATTTGCAAGACATAACTAAGCCTTGAACCCCCAGTGCTTAAGATAGTCACATTTTCTGTTTTCAGAGAATACTTTGATAGTGAAATAAAATTCCACTATTAAAATCATCTTATTTATTGCTTAATAAAACTTTCTGATGTGAATAAGATTAACCAAGCAAAGAAATAGAGACTCTAGAAAGGGTTGTCAGAACACCTGGCTGGTGAGGCAAAACATGCTCGGTGTCCCGGGTGATAGGAGGGACCTAGTGAGGTGGAGATTTGGAAGAAGACTGTTTCAAGGCAAGCAGCAGGTAGATGTTCGGAGGGCAGGGTGTAGCTTTGGTCCGTTGGAGGAACCAGCGTGTCTGGAACATCGCGGGCAAAGGCAACCATGCAAGATACAAACTTGAAGAGGAAAGAGGGTGCTCGTGCTAAGGCTTGAATTCATACCAAGTGCAAATGGAACTCACTAGGGACTTTGGAAGAGGTGGCTTGATCTGCTTATGCTTTCAAAGATTCGCTCTGGATACCGTGCAGAATAGAGATTGTTGAAGAGGCAGAATAGACACAGAGACTTGAAAAAGGATGATGATCTGAAAGGGGTGAGATGTGGTCGAGTTTAAAATAGAGCTTAGGAAAAAAATAGCCATATTTTAGGGGTATCCTATTCTGTGTGTTGCTTCCAATGTTGTGGTTTGGGAGATAAAAATAATTGAGCTTATAATATTACTTTCCCATCCCTATCATTGGTAGATGGACTTGAACTTCAGGCTGACCAGAATTTTGGCTTTAATTACCAGACCTACAACGACAGCCTTTTTTTTTTTTTTTTGAGATGACGTCATATTGATTGGGTCTGCTTTGTGCCTCCTGGCCAGCTGAGGCCAGGGAGATGGATGTATTTTGTTCACGGAATGGCATTTGAGGTACTCATGTTTGAGAATTTGCTCTCTATACAAACTGCGGCCCCTTAGGCATCATTATCAACATGTTTTAATCCATAAAACTGAGGTGATAGTATCTATGACACACGTGATAGATCATGTTTACCTAACTATTTATTCATGCTGTAAAGAGGGTTCTTTGAATTCTCTGGTCTCCTCTCAAGTCTACCTGAGAAAAGACTTATCCTTTGCCTTCTCTTCAGCCTACATGATGCTTGCGTTTATATTTGGTGTAGAGCTAACATAACCAACTGTCCTGATTTGCCCCACACAGACATGGGACATGGGACATGGGACATGGGGCATTCAGTTCCAAATTGGGAAAATCCCAGCAAAGCAGGGCAAGCTGCTCACCCTACGTGGGGCTTAATGACGTGCCGACTATATATACATCACCCAATTCCTATGGTGGTAGACTTTTAATCTAGGTATACCTAACTCTGTTGTGACACCTGACTTATCACAGTGTGTCAAGAAGCCTCATGCAGAGTTGTTTCCCCTTTCAATGTGACAACAAAACCTTCTTATCTGGTCCTTATTGTGGGGAAATCTGAGTGAAATTCGCTTATTCTTCTATCACCGGCACTTTTAGAAGCGGTGAAAAGGAGTTGGTCTCTTCTATCAACATTTTCCAATGCATTTTGACAGACTATCTGAACACCATGTATTTGAAATAGTTGTTTTCTTTCCCAATGTAAAAAGAAACTTGAGGGGAAACCACAGCTAAAATCGTACACTGAGCACCGAAGAAGCCTTCACACCCTGTGCCAGGTATTGACAGGCACCAGTGGAAAAGCTGGATTTCTTTGACAATCAACAAAAGATGAGCATTTGAAATTCCCAGGCTGCTAAAGAGCTCGTGAATTTGCATTAGGTCTGAATAATAATCAAGATCATACGATATTTTTATAAAACCCCAATTTTCCATGTTCAAATGACTATTTTACCAAGTTATTCTATTCTGCATTATTAAATTGTCAAGAGACAGCCTCTGCTTATTATATTTGAGACACTTTAGAAATTAGTCATTGTGTTTCCATTCTATTCCTCAACGGCACATCAGACCTCTTCCTTTCCCCTTTCCTTTACTTAGTCCTTAGTTCAAAAAAAAAATAAATGCGATACCTGGAGTTTAGTCCACATCCAGAGTACAAAGAGATACATCATGTTAGTTTCAGGAACACTAACATGGAAGAGAAATTGATGTTTTCGGACAGGCATTGTACAACAGAAAATCTACCCTGGGGCATTCCATCATCAACCGTCAAACAGCATGGGCATGGCAGAGAGAAGAAAAACAAGAGTGAACTGTCTTTTAAGAAAATGGATATCTTTAGGCCAGCACCACACTGTGTTAATTAAGGCAATTGTTTTCTTAAATGCCCATTGATGGAAGAGTGGATAGAGAAAATGTTATAGCCTGGCTGGGCATCTCAGGGGGTGAGAGTGTTGCCCCCATACAGCGGTGCGTCAGGGTCAGTTCCCGGTCAGGGCACATACATTATGCAAATAAATGCATAAATAAGTGAAAGAACAAACGGATCTCTCTCTCTCTCAAGTGAACAAATTTTTAAAAAATGGTATATACCCACAATGAGGTATTATTCAGCCTTAAAAAATCCTGACCCATGCGACAACACGGATAAAACTGGAAGACACCATGCCCAGTGAAATAAGCCGGTCACATATGGACGAATACTGCCCGGTTTCACTAATACGAGGCATCTTAGATAGTCCAAGTCATAGAGGCAGAGAGTAGAAAGGTGGGTGCCCGGGGCTGGGGCACTCAGTACCGTAGAGTTCCACTTACTCCAAATGAGCCAGTTCTAGTGATCTGCTGTACAACTTCATAGCTATACTTAGCAGTACTGTAAGCACACTTAACATTTTGTTAAGAGGGTAGTTCTCCTGTTAGGGTGTGTACTACAATAAAAAAAAAAGTGAAACGACTTTTTCGACAATGCCAAAAAAAATAAATAGCACAAGAAAACGGAGAAGCGGCACGCACGGAAGGGTAGGAAAAGAGGGATGGTGAGGGAGGGCAAGGGCGAGAACCGAGAGTGGAGAGAAGTGGCTTAAAGGTGACCCTCGCCTGCCCTGCAGCCCAACCACGCAACTCCAAGTGCATTTACCATCTGGGGTGGGTGATACAATGGGAGGACAATGGAATGGGTGACACGTTTCCAAAGAGACGTCCCGGCTTGCAACTGCCTTGTTGTTGAATCCTGAAGTTCTTCCATTATTTTGATGTTAGTGTTATAATTTCTGAAATGGGAATATATAGAGATTATAGATATATAACATATATAATATATAATATATATATGGAATGTATAAGAAATAAGTATTCTTCTCGATAGGACTAGGGTTGGGCCCCAGTTCTATTTCAAAAGATTTATATCAAAAAAATGAAAAAGAGAAGTGAGAGAATTTTAAAGGGAAAAAACAGAGGTATCAGGCATAGGATGTTAATTATTCCAAAAGGTGAGTTTCACTCTAGCTTCTCAAAGAGTAATATTTAAATCAAGATGCTGGTATTAAAATAAACTCAAGATGTAGGGCGTTGTAAACTAATCCTATTCCCACTTATGTGTAAATTGAGTAATGCATACTTATCTTTATAATTCCCTCCCTCTTGTACCCATTGCTTCAAGCTTCCTTTTTTTCATTTCCTTTTTTATGAAAGGCCGTGACAGCTCTGAAAATTTGATAGAAACTTCTGGGCCACTTACAAAAAATACATAGGTATCTGCATAATGTTCACTATAATTTAGGAGGGTACAGGTTTTCTTCCCCCATTCGGAACACTGCTCTGTGTTTTTGCTTACACTGCACCACCCTGCACACACCCTGTCTTCCTTCCCTAGATAATTCTTTCCTCATGGCCAGCCAAAATGCCACACGACTTCTTGAAGCTTTCGCTGTTTTATTTCTGGGTGCTAAAGTTCCATCACTATAACCTCTTTGGTCTGTGCTTTATCACATTTCACACTATCATCATTATTGGAACACGCCCCTTGTTTTTTCTACCAGTTACAAACTCCTGGAAGACAGAGGCTGGGTATGTTTCCTCTCTGTGTGGCTATCACTGAGTCTTGCCCATAAGTGACCCTCAGCTATGTTTTATGAATAATCACAAAAAAATGTGGCTAACTAAATTCTGACTATATCCAAGGATGAGCCTTTTTAAGATACACACTCAGGCTTACTATGCAAGACTCCAGTGTAACAGATAAGTGGACAGTGTATCATTATAAGTTAATAAAAGCTAATAATAAAGGCAACACTAAGTGCAAATGAAAATATTCTAAAACACATCTTCATGTGTTACTAGAATCTAGTGTTAGTTGCTACATTTTGGGAAAGTAGTTTGGTTACTTTCATGAAATTGGGGGTGGGGGTAATTCCATGTGTTCACCATGGAGTTCTGAGTCGCTGCTGGCAAATTCTTAGAAACATCCTAATTGTTCAGAGTAAGTAACACTGTAGTGAGCATCTTCATCTAAAAATACCGAGAACAAAGTAATAAGCAAGGATTCCTAAAAAACATTCTTATTAGCAGTGAATTTGTGACACGTTAACTATATTGAAAATTGTACTCTACTGATAAAAACTCTGGTAATGAAGATTATAAATCAAATAGAAATGTTATTATATATGAGAGAACAACTTAGAATTAACAATTACATTGTTCGATTACCACACTGTTAGAACAGGAATAATAAAATGAAGTGAAAAATGTAGAAACATAATTTATTAGAATGGGGTACGCTGGAGAACTAATATTTATTTTTGATTTTCAGAATCACATTCAATTTAAAATTGTAATTGTGTGTATTATGTGTGTGTGTGAGGCGGGGGAGAGCAAGCAGGAGCAAGAGAGAGAAATGTGGGCCTTGGTGGCAGACAGATCATTTTAGATCATATTGCTCAAGAATTTTGGTGAGAGATGACAAGCACCTGAGTCCAAACAATGGTTGTGAGGTTAAAGAGACTATGTGTGTGCCCCTTACTGGCTCATTTATTCTATTTATCATTTTTTAGTGTCACGGGTATTCTCAAATTTCTGAGCCTTAGCACAGGCCAAGAATTTTCTGCAAATGGCACACTAAAACCACAAAGTGACCAATAGAAGAGTACAGGTCCCTTTAAATATAAACACTGTCACTTCATTGCCATGGAGACACTGCTTCCTTCCAATATGCTCTAAGAAGTTCGAATTGCCTGTTTTACTTACAAGGCTCGGAATGGCTTCCCTGTGCTTCCGCGATTGTGTGTGCTGAAAGATTTGTCTTTGTGCGTGACTTTCTCTGTCACAGTCAACATGGGCTGCCACATGGCCCTTTGGGAAGGGTTATAGTTTCTCCTTTCAATGGGCAGAGGCAGCTCCTGCTTGGGGTTTCAGAGGGAAGCCACATGTTCTTGCAATGAAACGACTTTCTTTGCAGAAGTAGTTATTTCAGGGTCCTGCTGGCTGTTTAACCGTGCGACATAATTTCCGTGTCTAAAATTACCTATTTTTCTTACATTGAAGACGCTTTAACATATCTAATTAACAAAAATCTGTTAAGTTCTTGGAGACAAATGCTTGCTATTCTATGAAAACAGTTATAAAGTACTAGCTGTTCTCACTTTGTTGCTGGGAACTTTCAATAGCCATCATTAAACCTAAAGGGAAAAATAAAACACCCGGCTTATTCTTCTGGGATCAATTACAAAAACCAATGTGAGAAGCAACTGATCAAAGATTTTTTTTTTTAAATTTGGAGTGTCCTGATCTTCCAAGAGGCCCATACCTGATAACACCATGAAGTCCTCTATCCAAGAGTTCTCCCAGTCAGCTGCCAGCTAGGGGCCTCACATCTCACTCAGCCATTAATCAAAATAACTGAAAGATGTATGGAGAATATGGGACCCCCAATAGCAGAGCTCCCACACCCTTAGTGCTGTTAACATTTTAGGTGGAAGACCCCTTTTTTGTACAGAACCATCCTGTGCATTGGAGGAGGTTTAGAGGCATCCCTGGTTTTTGCCTGCTAAATTCCAGGTGCACTCCTCTGCCCAGCTATAAGAACAAAAACGTGTGTTCAAAACTTGGCAGGTGTTCCCTTGGGGGACAACACTGTGTTCCCAGTGTAGGAACTTCTGCCCCATAGAGAATTCCGTGGGCAGAGTGAATACAAACCGGTAGAGTCTATTTGGTTACTCATCCTTTAATCCCCATGTAGCCCGTAGAGAAAGGCAAGCATGCATTTTTTAAAAAACAAGAGCTAACATACGTTTATAAGTATGAGGTTTATGAATTAGCAATGGCACCGATGGGGAATTTCACAGTTCTCTAACTGATTAGGAAGCATGGAAAGTTTATGTTGCTATCCTCTCGTAAATTTTGCACAGTTCTTAAAGCCTATTTTCTAATTAGTGTAATTAAAACAAAATTTTATATTTGGGCAAGGTGATAGATTATGTCAACTGCTCTTTCTTCATCCTAGTTTGAATGTTTAAATAACACATTCATGATGTCTTTATATTCAGTGAAGTCAGGACTTGTAAGGCATTTGATGAAATGAAATAGAGCACACCCTACAATTCTGTAAAGCAGCATTGTGAAAGAAATAAGCCTTATCTGATTAAGCTCCAGAATCTAATCTCACCTGCTTATATAAAATTTTCATAGTCTAGATGTTTGCTTATTATGCAACTTGAAATTTTTTCCCACCTTACATTCTTATAAAGGACGAGAAAGCATTATTGAGAAAGCCTTAGCCTATTCCCCAAAGTAAATAATAATAATATAGTTTATAAGATACCATGTTGCTTAAATCAATTGCATTCATTAGTTGAGGTGTTTGGGGCTTTTTTTCCTTGAAAAAAACAAGTCATAAAAACCAACTGAACTTAGCTATTTTTAACAAAACTCCAAATGCTATTATTATGATATCTTATGGAATTCAGGAGCAGGAATAGAGACAGAATAAGGAGGAGAAACTAGAAATCATGAAATTTTTCCCAACTCTGCCCACAAGAAAAAATATCCCCAAAAGAAAACATGAGTTTTGACTCTCCAGGAGAAGGCATATTGTAATATTTCCTGGTCCAAATTCGTAATTGCTGGCTAGAAAACGGTCTCGACTCAGAGGGGGAAATGTAAACTCTGTCTAAAGGTTGTGTGTGAGGTTTAATATAGTGTGGATAAGGGAACTCAGCCAAGCAGATGAAGGAACCCAGTAAGAGAGCGTGGGGAATTTCTGCCATCTGGGGAGATTCCTACCAAGATTTATTACAAAAGGTATCACTTAAAGAATAACCTGTCATTTGGGCCAATTAGCTACTGCTGCTGCTAATAATAGTACTGTCACTATTCTTACTGTTACTGCCATCGCCACCACCTAGTGGCTAACACTGTTGATTCTCATGACCCCGGAAATCACTCCGATGCTGCGTTTCATTATCCCACCAGATTTTAATGGACACGAGATATTCTGTACCTGGAGTATCACGGGTTAAATCCATAGGTAGGGTTCTCCACCACCTATGCTATCTTTGGGAAGTGGGGAAGATACACGTAGCCAACATTAAAGTAAATGTCTAGTTTTAAGGTTTGGGGTTTGTTTTTTTTTCAGGCAGAGTATGTTTTTGATCACTGTGCCACAGGCAGAACGCAGCCATAGCAGGGTCCTCAGCGCTTAGATGCGCTCCCCTCTGCGGAGGCGCCTTTGGCCGGCTCTGCCCGGGCTGCTGTGCCGGCAGGGAGAACAGATCCATTCTGGTCTCCTTATCCAAAGACCTCGGTGCCCTCTGTGTTCGGGGTGGCAGAAGCCTGGATGCCGTAGTACTTCATGACACTCTTGGAAGTCAGACTCTCCGGAAAAACCCAGAAGGAAATGCCTTGCTCCTTCCATTTTTGAAAGTGACAATGACGTGTCACTAACTCCTCAGTATAATGATAGAGGGGGTATTCCATGTACATAATCACATCCTGTCCGTTCCAAACCTCTGGTTCAACCGAAAAACAAAAATATCAGTACTAGGGACTTTGTTTATCCTCCCAAGCCCCAGCTGTTTCTATTACATCATGCCAGCAAATAGGCAGACATTCAGGTTCACCATTAACACTGTTACTGAGTATTTAAACATATTTTCAATGGGACACATCTATAAGGGACTAGACTAAACCTGACAATTGATGTTCAGTGAACGGTACATTCAAACCTTCCCTTTTAAACGTGTCACCTGTAAAAATGGGGGGAACAATGATACTGCCGTCTGTGCAAGCAGAAGCCAGTTTGGGATTCGGTTTGGATGAAAATGGAGGGCATTGTGGGTAGTGCAACATAAATAACCCGACTCTGTTCCCTGCTTCAGTCTTTGTTTTAATTAGCATTACAAAAGAGAAACGTTGCATATATTAAGCATAATTTCTAACCTCAGAAAGAGAATGTTACCTTAAGTTCCGCAGCGAGCATACACTGAATTACTGCTGCAGCTCGAGGGAGGATATATTCAGGCTTATTTGTAAAATGTAAATTAGAGTAAGCATTATGGTGTCATAAGTTAGTTGAATTACCTGCTTCGGAACTCGAAGCCGCTCCTCTCCTTCTGAATAATTAAGAAATCCGTTAAAAAGCATGCGTGCCCGTGTGCGACCATGTGTGAGCGTGAATCTGTCATTCTGCATGCATAAACATAGACATATGTGTACAGATGTACACGTTGAATAAATTCAAGCTTTAACTCCCAGGCATGAAGGCCTCTCGAGAACATTTGATCTCTTCATCTTTTCCAGTTGTGATAAAATAAAAACAATAATAATAAGGAAACCTCTTTAACCTGGGGAGCCTAGGGGAAGGTAATTAGCACTAATTACAGTTATTGTTGAATAGACCTATTCTTGCTAATTAGCAGCGTTTCAGAAGGCACTCATTTTTGTGGTGCAGAGGAAGGGGCAGAAGGTACTAGAAGAAGAACAGTGAAGGAAGGGAGTGTCCGGGTTCAGCTTCTGAAACCCAGGGGTGCTGGGGGTGGACTCAGCAATGCTGGCAGTAGGGAACTGAGCATCTGTCCTGTAGAGTCCCACCTTTTGACCGACTACTCCACGAGTCTCATTGTCTTGCTTTCAACGAGCTTTAGCTGATAGTTTTTCATCACAAATTAAAAATCATCTGTCTAATGTGAATAATCATTGAAAGAGCAGTGTTTTGGAGAATATGCTCAGGGAGAACAGGTTCCATCACAACTACAGTGAGATGGAAGCAGGGAGCCTGTTTGTACACCTACACTCAACCAGCACCAAATTCCCTCCATGCTGGGGATAAAACCCCGATTTTCCTTAGGGAACAGTGGTTCTCCCCCTTTAAGCCATGTAGCTGGTTTGAGCTCTGGACCTGTTTTTACACCCTCTTACTCTCTGTGAATTGGTTCAGTGATAGGCAAGCAAAACTGATGAGACTAAAGGAGCACAATTTCAGATCACCATTGGAGCTACTGAAAAGGTTAGTTCTCTTCTGCTGAGCTTGCTAAACTGTGTGACTGCAAGTAGGGTCTGCCTAGGTAGGGGATTTGTAACTTCGTGTTTGGGAAGGTAAGTAGAGTTAAAGGACAGATAGGGACCTCTCTCTGCCCCTGGCTATATCTCTTTTTAAACAATTATTGGGATGACATGGATGAATAAAACCGTACAACTCAAAAAACATCTACATGCTTCGTCATGCCCTCATTGCCCAGAGTAAAGTCTCTTTCTACCCCCACCTTGCCCATTTCCACCTGCCCCCACTCCTCAACATTTCCCTCTGGCCATCAATATACTGTTGTGTGTGTGTGTATACATAGGCACATACATATCTTAATCCCGTCACCTTTGTTCACCCAGCCCCCAACACCCATCCCATCTGACAGTTCTCAATCTGAAAAGTACAATAGCTGAATGAAAATTTTACTAGAGATATTAAGAGGCAGATTTGATCAGTCAGAAGAAAGCATCAGTGAACTCTGAAATGAGACAGTAAGAATTATTGAGTCTGAGCCACAGAAAGAAAATGATTGAAGAAATGTGAACAGAACCTAAGAGGTATAGAACATCATCAAGAGAACCAATGTATATGTTGTAGGAGTTACAGAATGAGAAGAGAGAGGAAAAGGGTCGGAAATAATATTTGAGGATATAATGGCTAAAAATTTCTCACATTTGGTGAACAATATGAATAAACACATCCAAGGAGCTCAATGAACTCAAAGATGGGCTCAAAGAGACCTACCACAAGACACATTACAATCAAACTTTCAAAAGTCAAAGAAAAAAAGGGAATGTTGAGATTATAAAACTCAATACCAAGAAGCATACAATCCAATTAAAGAGTTGGAGCCCTGGCTGGAGTAGCTCAGTGGATTGAGCTCGGGCCTGCGAACAAAAGGATCGCAGTTCAATTCCCAGTCAGGGCACATGTCTGGGTTGCAGGCCAGATTCCCGCAAGGGACGCATGAGAGGCAACCACACATTGATATTTCTCTCTCTCTCTCTCTTTCCCTTCCCCTCTAAAAATAAATAAATGAAAACTTTTTAAAAACGTTGGAAAAGGACCCAAATAAACACTTCTCCAAAGAGGACATATGGCCAATAGACATATAAGAAGATACTCAATGTTACTAATCATCAAAGAAATGCAAACTGAAACCACAATGAGATGTCACCTCACAATGGTCAGAATGGCTATCATCAATAAATCAACAAACAAGCACTGGCAAGGATGTGGAGCAAGGGGATGTGGTAGGAATGCAGAGTGGTACAGCCACTGTGGAAAGCAGTGTGGAAGACTCCTCAACATTTTAAAAATGGAATTGCCTTATGACTTAGTAATTCCACTTCTGGGAGTATATCCAAAGAAGCCCAAAACACTAATTCAAAATCATGTAATCACCCCATGTTCATTTCAGTTTTATTTACAATTGCCAACACATGGAAGCAGACCGAGTGTCCATCAGTAGATAATAAAACAACTATGGCCCATTTACACAATGGAATACTGCTCAGTTGTAAAAAAGAAGAAAATTTTACCCTTTACAACAGCATGGATGGACTGGAGAAAACAATGCTAAGTGAAATAAGCCAATCAGAAAAAGACAAATACCATATGATTTCACTCACATGTGGAATGTAATGAACAATCTGAACTCACAAGCAAAATAAGAGACTGACTCATAGATAAAGAGCAAGCTGACAACTTTGGGGGATTGGGGTTAGTGGGTGGAAGGAAAAGTCAAAAGGAAAAAGGATTCATAGCCCTGGCTGGTGTAGCTCAGTGGATTGAGTGCGGGCCTGTGAACCAAACTACCGTAGTTCGATTCCCAGTAATGGCACATGCCTGGGTTGCAGGCCAATTAGGCCGATTCCCAACAGGGGACGCATGAGAGGCAACCATACATTGACATTTATCTCCCTCTCTCCTTCCCTTCCCCTCTAAAGATAAATAAATAAAATCTTGTGAAAAAAGGATTCATAGGCATGGACAACAGTGTGGTGATTGCAGGGGTGGAGGGGAGTATAAGGGAGGGTAAATGCTAATGGAAAAAATACAATAAAAAAGAGAAAAGAAAGCAGGAAGAGAGAAGCAACTTGTCAAACACAAGGAATCCTCAGTAAGTATCATTACATTTCTCACCAGAAATTTTAGAAGTCAGAAAATACTGAGCCAATATATTTAAAACACTAAAAGAAAATAATCTGTCAACCAAGAATATTATATCTGGCAAAACTATCCATCTTCAAAAATGAGGGAGAAATGAAGACATTCACAGATAAACAGAAGATGAGAGAGTTTGTGTCCACTCTATCTACCCTGTAGGAAAAGTTCAAGAGGGTCTACAAGGTGGAATGAAATGCACTAGAGAGCAAATAAAGCTCAAAAAAGCTTTGATGGGCTCAAAAAAGGTAAACACGTGGGCAAGTACAGGAGGCAGTGTTATTGTGACAATGGTTTGTAACTGCGCTTTCTGTTTTTACATGATTTCAGAAACTAATGCATTTAACAAAAAGATACAATTATAACTGAAAAAGCTAAGTATTACTATAGTACTGTAACTTTGGTTTGTCGCTCCAAATCTTGTTTTTTTCATAATTCAAAAGGTTAATGCATTTAAAAATTAGTTTATGTTTCTGAGCACACAATCTATATATAAAGATGTCATTTGTGACATCAACAGTGAAAGGGGTGGGGACAGAGCTATAAAGAAGTTCCTGTCTTATTTTAGGAAGACTATTCTTTACCTCTGAGTATAGAATTATTTTTCTTAGTAAGTTTTATAGTTTTATAGAAATTCCAAAGCCTAGGTCACAAGACTTCTGATATGTGTTTATGAACAATCATGTCTCTAATTGAATGTGTCTCTCTTAAGTAAAAGTGTGAATTTGTGAGTTGTTGGCAAAACAATCCTTATTTTTAATGTCATATACAATATCTCATACCTTTTATATTAGTGTGTTCTTATTTCCTTCTCTTTCTGATCATGGGCACCCAGAGTTCCAAACATTATTGCCTAAAGCTTTTTCGGTGGAGTAAGACTCGAGTGTTCAATTTTGGGTGTGGTGACAATCCACATGAATTGAGAAAGATACAAATTGTCACCATGGGGTTCTTGAGTCCTCATCACCATCGAAGAATAATTTCACTTATTCAATATGCATAGGTCAAAGTTTCAAACTGTTACTTAAAGTGGTTGAGCATCATTTGCAAGTGAAATAAGAATCTATGGGATGGTCCAGCCATTTTTATAGGAAGCATGTTGCAAAAATCTCTCCTTCCTTTTTCCACTGCACCCGCCCTCTGTCACACATGCCACTGGTTTTCCCTCCAGCTCAGCCCATCACATTCCCATTCAGGAGGCGAACTGCACCAGTGGCTTCACTTAGAACAGTGCCAGATGTTCCGGTTGCTCCTGGACAAGGAGGAATTAACGTTTTAAGGACTAGGTAGTGGAAGCGTTCAAATATCTGTAACATCTGATTTGTAGAAAGGCAATTGAATGCAACTGAATGGATATCCTATACTTACAATGCACTGCAAAGCTAGGTAGGAAGTAGACTGCCAAAATTGGTCAAGCTAAGAATAAATTTTGTCAGCCTGAGGACAACACTGACGTGAACAGTTTGATGTTGTTGTTTTCTCAAGCTTTGCGTATTGTATTGGTTGTAACTCCCCAAAAGCAGTTCTAAGTAAGGGTTGCCTCTCTAATTCACTAGAACAGGGCAACATCCTCTACAGTGGTGAACCCATCATCTAGCTGAGATGTGTCTGAACTTTTTGATGATTTGAGTGCCCAATTCTGTTTGGTAAAGACATACTGAGTTCACTACGAAATTGATGTCTTGTTTTATGAACTACCTTTTCATGATAATAGCTGAGAATCCTAAGTCCATTAAAATCGTATCTTATGAATGTGGATATGGACAAAGTGGGTATTCAGAAATACTTGCTAACATACAGTTTCTCCCTTCTTAGAGTTTAATAAGTTGCATAAAATTAGCATATGTGGCACAATGTGATATATAGTTATTTATGAAGAAATATATACAGAACATCATCAAAATCCATAGAATCTATGAGTTTTACTAAATAAAAGTGCTTCAGGTACTTTAGAGAGGGGTTGATATTAGACAGATGAGTATTTATTTTAAATGTGGAGATAGACATGCCAGGAGCAAACAAGGAGCAAAAAAATTAGAAATCACTTTGAGGAAACTGAGTTCAGCAACAGTGCTAAATTAAAGACAGTTAGAGATGAGGTTGTGGAGCACAGGAGGTATTCCACACTGGGAGGACAGGACTGTCACTGCATTGGAAAGAGAATAGACCCTGGAGGGGACATGATTCAACCTGTGCTCTTAGGAAAATCCATTCAAGGAGAATCACCAGAAAGGGACTTGACACAGGGAAGCTTAAGAAGCCAGCACTCCTACCGAAGTGACAGGCAAGGAAAGCTCCAACCAACCAAGACAATGGCAATGAAAACCCCAGAGGAGATGACAACTTCCAAAGATTCTGTAGAAGTATGATTGGCAGGATGTTGAAGTCGAGGCTGTGTCCAGGGAGAGAAAGCAATTGATCATGGCTCTTAGATTTTGAAATTGTATGGGAGAATGGCAGTACAGTTAACAGATAGGGGAATGACTAAATAATCGTTTTCAGTAGCTAGGTCAACTGCAACTATATAGGAGTAGCTTTTTGAACCTACTCTGATAAGTGTTTCCAACACTCTGACGAGTGTTGTACGGTCAGATCTAAACTCTTTGGGAAAGAGCAGGGTGATGGATTAGGGGGCACAGGGTGAGATTACCTTTGTTTCGATTTCAGATACTTTCCTCGGTGTCTTATATGGGAAAAAAGGGAGCAATAAATAAGACAAAAGAGAAAGAAGCAAGAAATATACTCGTTTATTTGATTTATCCCTAATTGGTTTATTTCTGATTTTATCTTCCAAAGTTGTTATCGTATCAGAATAGAGTGCAGGAACAAAGATATTAAAGTCATAATGCACTCATTAGACACTACACAGTTGATAATTAGGAAGGAAGCTACCATGGAAGGATCATTCTATAACAACAACAACAACAACAAAATGTTCTTTAAGTAAAACAAAGTCTATACATGTGACTCCAGAGTTTCCCATATTGACTTTACTTCATGAATCATATTTGCATTTTATGGGACAATAGGCAGATCTAAGGAGATAATACAGTGATAGCAAACACATATGTAAAAGAACATAGGTCATTTTCTGACAAATGTGTTTTTTATGAACTCAGTGAATGCTCACAATAGTAGTATTACCAGCCCCATTTTGTAGATGAGAAAACGGAGGCAAGAGTTGTTGAAGAACTTGCCCATGCTCACACCAGAATTTGAATCAAAGTGGTCTGACTCCAAAGTGCACTGAGATATTGGATAATATGGTGTACTGTATGCAGAAGCATTCTGTGTGGAGAGGCAAAGTGAGTCTTTCCAAAGCAACACCCGTGTGACACGGAGTTGGTAATATGAAACCTGAGGGAATATCAAATGTCAGTGCCAGGCAAGTAACTGAAATGGATGAAGCAGGCTGGGAGCAGAGGGGGACTAAATCATGCATTTCCTGTCTGAAGAGAGTGGGTACACCTCAAAGCCAGCAATGCTGGCCCCCGGCTGACAATGTGCATTCATCTTAGTGAGGCCAGAGATCCAGAATTTTATGGGCAATCCATCTATTTTTCAGTAATGGCACCAAGTAAAAATAGTTCAGTGATGATGGCGGGGGGGAGAGGAAAGCAAGCAGAAACAAAAACAAAACCACATCATTGGGTACATTTTAGCCACAGACTTCTGAGCAACTCTTGCTCTAGGCAGGGAGCCGCAGACTGATTGATCTAAACACTCGAGCCAATTGGCACCTGTGCTGGACGTCAGGTTTGGCGTAGGCCTCGGTGTGTTTTCTTATTTGTCACACCCTAAAACCAGATAGTAGGGCCTGGAGATCTATTCGGTCATATAATTAGTTGCGTGACCCTGGGGAAATTGCCTTTCACTCTCTCAGCCTTTGATTGTTAGTGAAATTTGTAAGGGAGAAGGGAGATGTTTGAAAAAGTATCTGAAGAATCCTTAGGGTCTCAAGGTTGGCATTCTTTCCCCCCATTTCTCTTTCACTTACTTTCATTTTTGCATTTTTAGTGGAAAATCAAATTGTGAGAGTGTGTCAGACTTTAATAAACCACTGTGTCATCTGTGGATAGAGACCCAGGGGAAGAGTCAAAGCACCCGGAATGTGAAACCTTGACTTGACAGCAGATGGTTGAGATTTTCCAAAACTTTAATATTTCTTAGATCCTGGCTGTACTGAGTCGTGGAACTCCTAGCAACTGGGTTCTCGGATTGCTTCTGAGAGTTGGTCAAAGCTCTTGAACATTCACTGTGACCACAAGACATTAGAAACACAAAGGCCCTTTGAGTCTCTATGGTCATACTCCTACAAAGGGTCTGTATTCAGAAATTTTGTTTAGGACACGGCAATGCGACAGTGGAAAAAAAACATAAAACAATAAAAAATAAAGAAACAAGTGAGTTCTTTGGGTTTTTAGAAAGACTTGCATTTGATGCACCAAAATTCACAGGAGGGAATCCCTGGGTCCAATATTCCATTCATAGAACTTGCCTCTGCTTTGTGTGGACAAGTCTACAATCTGTGTTTTCTCTGGGGTTTCTATTACATGATGAAGAGCCCTCAAAAACCCCAGACAGGTTTAGAGGAGCAATACGAAGTTTAGTGTAACAGAAATTTGGGATATGAGGAAAAATGGTGTATGGGGGGGACACAGAGAATGTCTGTTCCAGTCAACTCTATTTTAAATAATTTTTAAAAGACTTATTTATTTATTTATCTTTAGAGGGGAAGGGAAGGAGAGAGGGAGAGAAACATCAATGTGTGGTTGCCTCTCATGAGTCCCCTGCTGGGAACTGGCCTGCAACCCAGGCATGTGCCCTGACTGGGAATCGAACCGCGATCCTCTGGTTCGGAGGCCCTCACTGAATCCCCTGAGCTACACCAGCCAGGGTTTCAATCCACTCTATTTTAGTACCAAAACTACTAACTCGTGGAAGCTTACTCAATTACTCGTGTGGGAATGTGGTTTCAGGACAGAGTGTCTGGAGAAACAGCAGGACAAGCAGGATTCAGAGGGACCAGGACCAGAAAGCGCCTCGAAGCTCCCTCCTCTGTCTCAGGTCTCATTTTTCTCACACGGGACTCTGCTTGGCTGCAATTGACTCCTCTCTCGCTGCTGAGCTGGTTTCTTCGTGTTCGCATTTTTCACCCCACGGCCCAGCCAACACTTTTATTATTATTATTTTTAATTTTAGCTTCTGGTCCTGGCATAAGCTTTGTAAAGTTCAGTTTTCATTCTCAAATAAGAGAGTCCTATTTTCTTAACCAAACCTCCTGAATTTTCTCATATGCAAAATGGTGGGGGCTAGGAGGTGACTGGAAGGCCTTCCACTCTGGGAATTATTTAGTTTGTCGTTCATATCCTACTGTCAATACTATTGCAATGGACGAAGTCCGTGTCACATTCTATTTTCTTGTGTCTATTTTTAAAGCAAATTAGCATGTTTTTATTCTGCTTTATGATGTGATTTGTTTATTTTTAACACAGTAAAGTATACACATAGGCACACATATGTGAGTGTATACATATGAAAACATTCATATATGTATGTGTACCTTTCAAAGTTAAAGCATCTTCAATAAACATTTTGGTGGAAACCCCACNTCCTCTCTCGCTGCTGAGCTGGTTTCTTCATGTTCGCATTTTTCACCCCACGGCCCAGCCAACACTTTTATTATTATTATTTTTAATTTTAGTTTCTGATCCTGGCAAAAGCTTTGTAAAGTTCAGTTTTCATTCTCAAATAAGAGAGTCCTATTTTCTTAACCAAACCTCCTGAATTTTCTCATATGCAAAATGGTGGGGGCTAGGAGGTGACTGGAAGGCCTTCCCGCTCTGGGAATTATTTAGTTTGTCGTTCATATCCCACTGTCAATACTATTTCAATGGACGGAGTCCGTGTCACATTCTATTTTCTTGTGCCTATTTTTAAAGCAAATTAGCATGTTTTTATTCTGCTTTGTGATGTGATTTATTTTTAACATAGTAAAGTATACACATAGGCACACATACGTGAGTGTATACATATGAAAACATTCATATATGTATGTGTACCTTTCAAAGTTAAAGCATCTTCAATAAACATTTTGGTGAAAACCCCACATTCTGTCCAAGAAATAAAGTGTTGGAAGAACACTAGCCTAAGATAGTAGTCTAAAACATTTCCACATATTTCTTTCTGTGTGAGCACAGCGTTTATCTAAAATAACCCTAGATTGCCTGAAAAGAGGTATTCTGAAGGACTAACCTCAAAATGAATGTTTCTCTATGAAAGTGTAAATTCTTTTGTCGGTTCTATAAGACATTCCATGGACAGGTGGAGAGATGGCGGAGGGTCCGGGGAGATTGCTTTGCTGTATTTAGAATGGAGCCCTTTCCCGTACTAGACTTACATTTTTACAAATATGTAAGCTGTTAGGTCTGTTTTAGGTCTACACTTCCCCATTTTAAAAATAAAATGTTTAAAAGGCTTATCACTCAGGGTATTTAAAGATTAAAGAAGTCTCTGGTCCCATTTATAACAATATTATCTCCCACCACATTCCAGCATGAAATCCCTTATCCATTTGGGACTGTATATCCTTCTTAGGGTAGAGCATTGATGTTCCTGGTGGAATAAGAATGAGAACTTGAATATACACATTTGTGAATATACAATGTGCTGGGGGGGTTGGGGTTTTGTTTTTGTTTTTATGCCCCTCCTGATCCACTCTCCAAGCTTTTCTAACCTGTTCTGGGCCCCAGAAAGCTAATGCCTGGAGCCCTTATCCGCTGGGCTCTTGCCCTTTATTTTCGGTTGGGCTTCGGGCTGAGAGGACTGTTTAGTGAGAGAAGAGTGAATTTAAGGCTCCTTTCCTACTAAGCTTCACCTTTTTTATTTGTTTGTTTTTATTTTAACTTGCTAAAATAATGTACATATTTTTGTATAATCTTAAATATATTGGGGTGACATTGTTTATTGAAAGAAGACATACAGATGGCTAATAGACATATGAAATGTTGCTCAATGTCACTAATCATCAGAGAAATGCAAATTAAAGCCACAGTGAGATATCATCTAACACTGGTCAGAATTGCTATCATCAACAAATCAACAAACAACAAGTGCTAGCAAGGATGTGGAGAAAGGGGAACCCTAGTGCACTGTTGGTGGGAATGCAGACTGGTGCAGCCACTGTGGAAAGCAGTATGTAGGTACCTCAAAAAATTAAAAATGGACCTGCCTTTTGACCAGCAATCCCACTTCTGGTAATATATCTGAAGGAACCCCAAATACTACTTCAAAAGAACATATGCACCCCTACATTCATTGCAATGTTATTTACAATCGCCAAGATATGGAAGCAGTCCCAGTGTCCACCAGTAGATGAGTGGATAAAGCAACTATAGGACATTTACACAATGGAATACTACTTGACTGTAAAAAAGAAGGAAATTTTACCCTGGCTGGTGTGGCTCACTGGATTGAGTACTGGCCTGCAAACCAAAAGTTCTCTGGTTTGATTCCAGGTCCCACCATATACCTGGATTGTGGGCCAGGTCTCAGTTGGGGTGTGCAAGATGCAACCAATGGATATTTCTCTGCCACATCTGTATCCCTCTCTCTATTTCTTCCTCCCTTTCCCCCACTCCATATATACATAAATGAAATCTTAAATTATTTTAAAAATTAAAAAAGCTGCAAGTTTTAGCCTTTGTGACAGTATGGATGGACCTGGAGAACATCATGCTAAGTGAAATATATCAGTCAGAGAAGACAAACACCTATGATTTCAGTCATATGTGGAATCGAATGAACAAATTGATCTAACAAGCAAAATAGAGACAGACTCACAGATGGAGAGCAGGATGACAGCTAAGGATGAGGGAGGCTAGGAGATGGAGGGATTGAGTAAAAAGGAAAATGGACTCACGGACATGGGCAACAGTGTGGTGATTGCTGGGGAGAGGAAGGTATAAGGGAGCTAAATGGTAATAGAAAAAATATAATAAAGATTAAAAATACTGAAATAAGCTAGAAAGCAATTTATAGATGGAAGGTATAGTGTGTACTGTGACTATTTAGTACAAAGGAACAATACTACTATGAAATGAAAATGTTGGGTATTTAGCTAGGCCTCAAAATTAGCAAAGTGAGTTCTTCTCACCAACCAAGTAGTAATTTACAATTTTATAGGTAGGACATTGAATTTTCTCAAACTGGCTTCATACTATACATTTCAAAGTAGGAATGGTGGATTTTAGGTGGGTGAATATTAAAAGTCTACTATATTTTCATTCGAATAAGCATTTCTTTTAGAATAAATGATGCACCTGATTTTTATGGTAGTTATGAATGCTCATATTTACTTTGTTGTCAATATATTCATTACCTATTTCTATGTGACTAATATATGTGACTTTACCATTAATATATGTGACTTCAATTCTACCAAAACCTTTTGAGCACTCTCACCTGGGGCACTGTGAACACACATAGTACACTCATTTCTACCAATAATTTGAAAATCTCAAGTCTTAAGTGCAAGGTTCTTTTTGAGAGCCTATGGAAGTATTATTCTACTAATCCTCAAACACCAAGTACTAGTTGAAATTTAAACTCCTCCCTTTAGTCTGCAGTAAACATTAATTATAGCTACTGAGCATTAAATCTATATCGTGTGTTCAACAATTTCTTTTAGAATAAATGATGCACCTGATTTTTTATAATAGTTATGAATGCTCATATTCACTTTGTTGTCAATTTATTCATTACCTATTTCTATGGAACCATTAATATATGTGACTTCAATTCTACCAAAACCTTTTGAGCACTTATATTTACAAAATAATGTGCTAGACACTATGTGGATATAAAGACAAATAAGATAACATTCCACTGTCGTAAAATTTATGGCTAGTATTGAGAGGATGTGAGAGATTGTAAAATCAAATTGTCCAATGTTATAAGAGAGAGTTCCTGGATTCTTTTAGTGTCTGGCATTGGGTTATGCTTATTAAGTTTAAAACATGTTCCTAAGAAATCTTCTATAGTTTTTTCAGATTTTTTGTAAGAGTTCTAAATTTAAGTAAATTTGAGTTGATAATAGAGAGTTCCGTATACTTTTCACTCTTATTAACATCTGCCATTATTCAGACAAATTTGTCACAAGTAATCACCAAAGTCCATAATTTAATCATATTTCAACAACTCTTCCCTGCTTTTTGTTTTCTGTTCCTGGGTCCTATCCAAGACAGCACATTACGCTTCGTTATTAGGTCTGTTGCTCCCCTTAGCTGCAAGTTTCTGAGATTTTTCTTATTTTTGACAACCCTGAAAGTTGTGAGAAGAACTGTTCAGATATTTTGCCAGGAATGTTCTTAAGCCAGGATTTCTCTGCTATTTCTCTTCAGTAAACTGGAGACTGATTTAGAGGAGGAAATTCATAGATGTGAAGTGTGATTCTCACCGTATCATATCAAGTCCCCATACTATTAACATGACTCATCACTGTTAATGTTGATATTGGTCCAGGTGTGTGTGTGTTGGGGGTATGTGCTTCACTACCTTGAGAAGCTATTCTCTTCTCTCCCATTTATTAATTTTGTTATTCTACTATTTATTTATGAACTCATGGACACTTATTTTATTCTTTGGGTTATAATCCAAAAATGTATTTACTTTGTTCAGAATATCCTAATGTTGCCATTGGGAGCTCTTCCAGCTGTCTCCAGCATCTCTTGGTCACCCACCCATCCCCAGGTGCATCTGCGTGGGATACTTTTTTGTGGCATGGTAAGGTTCTCCAAGTTCATCTTGTGCNCTGATCAGGTATTTTGCCAGGAATGTTCTTAAGCCAGGATTTCTCTGCTATTTCTCTTCAGTAAACTGGAGACTGATTTAGAGGAGGAAATTCATAGATGTGAAGTGTGATTCTCACCGTATCATATCAAGTCCCCATACTATTAACATGACTCATCACTGTTAATGTTGATATTGGTCCAGGTGTGTGTGTGTTGGGGGTATGTTTCACTACCTTGAGAAGCTATTCTCTTCCCTCCCATTTATTAATTTTTTTATTCTACTATTTATTTTTGAACTCATGGACACTTATTTTATTCTTTGGGTTATAATCCAAAATTGTATTTACTTTGTTCAGAATATCCTAATGTTGCCATTGGGAGCTCTTCCAGCTGTCTCCAGCATCTCTTGGTCACCCACCCATCCCCAGGTGCATCTGTGTGGGATACTTTTTTTCTGGCACGGTAAGGTTCTCCAAGTTCATCTTGTGCATTTCCCTCCCTAGGACTTAGAATCAGCCATTTCTCCAAGGTTACTCTGAGTTCCCTTTTGGACAATGGTGCCAGAAACAGAGTTCTGTACACTGGGCGTGCTCATTGTTACTGGGATGTTGTTGCATCTAGGATCTCGTATGAATAAATATATCTATATTAAACCAAACAGTAGTTGATGTCTCCAACTCTAACTTTTCCTACCTGGATCATTGTACCTGCTTTTCTTGCTGATGGTAATCTCTAAGGCCAGTGGTCAGAAACCTGGATCTTGCCATTCACCAGCCATTCACTTAACTATGCAATTCCAGTACATGTATCGTGTATAGTGTTTTCAGAAATGTTAACCTATACCACTGGGGAGGGAAATTCTCAACTATGGTACAGTGCGCACTGACAGTAAGTACTGCCTGCCTTCAGTCTTACAGACTCTGCTTCCCTCCAAAGTTACTGTGGCCAGAATCCTTTTCTCCACCCCTGTAATGAGGTTGTTCGATACATTTCTACTACAATTTGACTCCTTGGTCCCATTCTACATTTCATTCTGGTGTCCCCCAACCTCCTCAATAATTTTGTTTTAATATTCAGACATTAACGTTCACTCTTTTGCTGTAAATTCCTACAGATTCTATAAGTATAGCATCATGTATCAGCAATACAATGCTACAAGGATAGTGGCATATATCACAATACAGCATTTCATAGACTAGTGTCTCCACCCTTATAAAATCCCCGTGTTTCACCTAATTCACCTCCTCTCCCTCCTGATCTTCAGCAACCACAGTTGATTGGTTTACATCCCTACAATTTTGCCTTTTTTAGGATGCCTTGTCAATGGGAGCGAACAGTATGTAACCTTTTCAGACTGGCTTTTTTCACTAAGTATTGTGCAGTTAAGATTCATCCGTGTTTGTGTATGGTATCGTGGCTCCCTTCATCACTGAGTAAGATTCTGTTGTGTGGATAGGTCAAAATTTGTTTTACCCATTTACCTATAAAAGATATCTTCCTGGCTTCCATTTTTTTGGTGAATAAGTACAGCATTTATCAATATTTGCACAGAGTTTTTGTGTGTGGACATTGTTTTACTATTTGGGGGGGTTCTTTTTATGCTTAAGACAAACCTTGAACTTTAAGAAATTTTCTTGGTGTTTCACTGTATTTTATCTTCTAATGCAAGTGAAGTACATAAAAAGTGCTTTTAAATGCTTGCTTGTCTGGCTACAAATGCATTGTAAAGTTTAAATTCTGCCATCACAGGTACTGTTCTAGTCTAATTCTTTAATCTTATCCCCTGTTTGATGGTGTCCTGTTGGTAATTACCTATTTTATTGTCTGTCAGTCAGTTTTATGGAGATGGACGTTCATAATTTCAATCAGACAGGATGCGTCTAAATTCTCTATTAGATTTTCCTGCCCAACTTTTTGAATGGCTTACTAAACTCTATGCATTAATTTTTTTAAGCCCTATAAATGAATTCCACCTTCTGAATGGGTTTCCAGCTATAACAAGAGTCAAAGAAGGCTATTAGTTGTGTCTGACATGCTTGAGTATTATTATCAAACAGTGTGCGTCAGCCAGCAGACTCTTTGTCTCTGAAAAGAGGTCATGATACATTCATTGAAGCACCTGTGAACGTTGATGTACTCTTAGGAAAAGGGTAATTTTTTAAATGTGTCTGGATGGACATTGTTTGGGTATGAGTAAAGCTCGCCTTTTTCTTTTCTCTTCTATAAGGAAGATTCCAGCTTTATCTACCTACCTACACTGCTTATTCTCATCACCATTCTCTGCACAGTACTTTGCCAGTTGTTCCTTGTGGGTATTTTGATTCAGAATCTGGAGACAGGGCAGAGGTAAGAAGAGAAGTAACATGATTGCTGTGATTGACGGAGGGGGCACACAGACACGGGAATTGCCACGGATTGTAGAAAAGGGATGAGAAGAAAAAAATGGCAATTTTTAACTATGATGCATTTACACAATGGAGTAACCACAGAGCAGAAAGGAAGAAGGATCTCCTACGTTTTGCAACAGTATGGATGGAACTGGAGAATATTATGCCAAGTGAAATAAGCCAGTCGGTGAAAAACAAGTACCATATGCTCTCACCTATAAGTGGAACCTAATGAACAACATAAACTAAGGAACAAAATAGAACCATAGGCAAGGAATCATGGAACAGACCAACAGTGACCAGAGGGGAGAGGGGAGGAGAATAATGATAGAAAGAAGGGGAAGGGATGAGACAAAGAACATGTATGAATGACCCACGGGCATGGACGACTGTGTGTGGATTGATTGTGGGAGTGAGGGGTGGGCTGGTCAGAGGAGGGCAGCAGGAGAAATAGTGGGGCAAATATAAGAGAATAACAATAAAAATGATTTTTTAAATGGTGGTTTTTGAAGAGTCTCTACATCATGCTCAAGAAACGGAAGTACAATCCTTGAGCTGACTTGAAAGTATTTCAGCCTTTCCGGTTGTGTTTTCTAGAAAGTGGCTGCGCTGAGTCTGGATCGAGTTCCACAGCGTCAGGGGGGGCTACACAAGTGTGTCTGTATCTCACTCAGTCAGAGCATGTACACACACACCAGTAGCCACAACAAATGCAACCACAACCTAAGGACCCCCTATGTTGGTATAAAATTCAGGTTTTAAAGGAAGTAGAAGACCGAGATCATTTTCTGAGTGATTTCATTGAAGAAAATAAAAGCAAAAATAAAAATCAGGCCATCAAGTTTAGGGACTTCAGAGCTGGAATCGCCCGTACTGGGAACCTAGAGCAGTAAATAGCTATTTTCATGTTTCTTCCTTTACAAAATATATGCTTGGGGGCATTGTAGGGTTGCAATATACATTCAGCAGATGACTGAATAAATATTTTTTATGTACTCGTGTTTATTTTTCTAGGATTTTAATGTTTCTCCCTTCCTGAGATAACTCTTCATTTCGCCCCACCCCAAATATTTAAAGCAGTGAAGTTCTGAGCTGAGCTATTTGAGCACTTTAAGTAATTGTTCGGCTTCCTGCTTCGTATTGTCTTTTATGACAGTCTTCGGATTTCTTAATTATTGCGTTTTGTCTTTCTCTGGAGCTCAGATAATAAAACCATCGTCTGGCTCACCATTCCTCAGACAGACGGAAAAATAAAAAAGCTTGCTGCGTTATTTTCTGACATTGCTACATCACCATTTCTCTCTGTCTTTGGAAATAAATTGTTGGCAGATCTGCAATTTCTTCTGTCTGCTCCCCAGAACCTGTGGCAACATGTCACCTGTTCCAGCAGATTTTGATATTCAGGGCACAATTTGGAGCTCGGGAAGGATTCTTCACTGATTTCTCGCAGTCATTCATCATTGCCTACTGCCTCACTGTTAGGCAGGCATCTCAGTCTACACGTGTGCATTGAGTGAAGAGTTGATTGTTTAGTTCATGGATTATCTAGGTATAGGGTTTGGGGTTTTTTTTTTACTCTGCATTCTTCTCCAATCCTTAGTTCCTAATGCATTTCTTTGTGGGCTTTTGTCACGGACAGAATGGAAAATGGAAAAGGTAAAAATGAAGTTAGCCCTTAGATCTCTGTTAGTAAATCTACTCAAACATTTAGAAAAAATCCAATTTGTTTTGGTGTGAATACATTATATGGTCATTGCATTTTCTTCCATTCTCCCCCCTGTTCTTTCATGCTAATGTTTTAAAAAGCTGCAAAGAGGGATAGAATTGCAGTAACCTGAGAAGCAGACACCTTGGCTTTGAATCCTGGCTCTCCCACAGGCCTTGATCAAACACCTAAGACTCAGTTTATACATCTGTGAGATCAGTTAATGCCATGACTTCCTGCCTGTGTGAAACAAATATTGGTGGATTATCATGAGATCACTGATTTAAAAGCTTCATGATATGTTATAAGCACATGTTACCATATAGTGTCACAAGGGTTTGGCTGTATCAACCTGTGTGTTGATGAGCTAGTGCCGTAATGTTGCTGCCTAAAGATCCATCTCAAAGCTCAGTCACTTAACCATTATGCAGGAACATGGCTCTCTGGGCGTGACTGGGGAAGGTCTTCCAGCCTGAGCCCAGCTGCTAGCTCTAGGCCTTGTGTGATTCTTGTGCAGCCCAGACTAATGGCATAGAAGCTAGTCTAGGAAACCTATTCTCTTGCCGATGGCAGAAGTCAAGAGGCCAAAGTTCAATGGTGCACAAGCACTTTCCAAGCTCCATTTTATGTTACGTGTGCTAACATTTCATTTGCTAAATAGCATTACAAACCTAGCTCCAAACTGAAACAGGGAAATACATCTTCATATCAGAGGGAAGGAAAGACTGCAAAATTGTATGGCAAAGAACATGGGTGCTGGGAAAGGTGAAGTGTTTGAGAGGTTTTCTTAGGCTCTGCCGAGAAAGAAATGCCAATCAGACATAAAGTAGGCAATAAAGAGCTTTACTGGGGTTTGTGCCCCCGGGTGAAGTTCTCCCGGTCTGCAGGATGAGGCCGGGAGAAGTCGCACCCAAGCAGGGAATGTAGTGGGGTTTTATTTTCATTGGCTCCCCATGGGAGCTGGGGACTGGTGCCCTCTGAACAAAGCAGCAATACAGCACTGGTGGTCTCTTCCTCAGGCTCAGGTTACTGTGAGGATGTCCGTCTTGGCAAAGTCCAGCCAGAGCTTCCTCCTATCCCCACCCACCCTAACAGTATTGGTCACAAAATCCTATCTAGTTCTAATGACTGACCCCAGGTTTTGCCCATTTTCTCTAGCTGTCTGTTCTTTCCCTGACCATCTATGATACCATGCCCTCTTTGACATTTTTCATGTAGGAGGACACTCAAAATGCTTTATTGGACGTTTCAGCCTACATTGTGAAGATGAACCTTATAAATTATGTATTACATACTTATATTTGCAATATACATTTATATGCCAGCAAGTTTATATAAAATACCCAAGTGATGACTAGTTTTTCCTTGTGATTTAAAAGGACGTAATTCCCTATATTTAAATTATTTATATAAACAGGGCTATTTGACTAAACCAATTTGAGAAAAAAGTACTTTGCTTGCAAACATTTCTGGGCTATTGCACATTTATTTGCCTTCTTATATGTAGGGCAATTCATAGACTCATATCTGAACTTTTATGATTTAGGTCCTTGTGATAGTGTGATTTATAATAAAAATATGTAGATTTGGTCTGTGTCCCTGTTTTGGCACCAGACTCCTAAAACCAATGGGATTCCCGGAGTGATAAGAATGGCAAAAGTGTTTTTGTTGTGTTAATGAGGTGACTTTGCGAAAGAACTAGGCAAAGGAAGGCTGGGGCTGGGGGCCAGTGGGCCCACCCATGTGATGAGAGGATTGTTGCAACCTTTAGTACGAACCTCCAACATAGGGCAACCGGAGGCTGAATCAGTGGTCAATGGCCAATGGTTTCCTCAATAATGAGTATATGATAAATCTGTCATAAACACTTAAAAGGATGGGGGTCAGAGAGCTTTGGGGCTGGCAAACCTATGGAGTTTGGGGAGAATAGTAAGCTGCCAGAGGGTATGGGAGCTCCATGCCCCTTCCCATTCTATGACCTATGTACCTCTTCCATCGGGCTGTTCCTGACTTTATCTATCTATCTGTCTGTCTGTCTATCTATCTATCTATACTGATAATAAACCAGTGGTCTAGTAAGTAAAATGTTTCTTTGAGTTCTGTGAGTTGCTTGAGCCAAACCACCCAAGGAAACCAACCTTGGAACCTCTGCTCTACGGCAGTTGGTGAGAAACACAGGCGGTAACCTAGGCTGGTGACTGTTGTTTGGGGCATGTGAGGGGGTAAGTCTCGTAGGACTGACCCCTTTGCTTGTGGAATCTGACCATACCTCTGGGTAAATCATGTCAGAATGGAGTTAAAGCCCTTCATATAACAGCTGGTGATTCGAATCCCTGAGTCCCCAGTGAGAACATGCATTTCTACGCAGCACTGGAAGGGATACTGGAGATCCACTCGGAACACCCCTTCTCTGTATTGGAATGACCATCTGTAATAACGATATTCTCAGGAGCTACTGATGTACCTAAGTCTGCCTCTGCTCTCAGCCTGTGTTAAGGTGGGAAACCTTAGAGGGAAAAGGGGGGCTCATTTGATGTCAGCCTCCCTGGATCTGTGCCTCACAAAGGGTGTGTGGACAGGGTGCTAGAGTATAGTTCACGCTAGGCAGAAGCATTAGCAAGACAAGTTTTCTGGTACGAAAGTCTAGATTAAAAGAAGTGGGGTCTCTAGGTCTTGGAAAGAGAGCGACTGGAGAGAAAGGTTTTTGAGATTCCTAAGAGTTTCTACTTTAAGTATTTTTCCTTTAATTTTTAAATGCAAACCAAAATTTATGCAGTGCCCACGCAAAGCCTTTCCAATGAAGAGCCTTTCAAATCTTCAGCCCATTGTTTAAGGTATGATGTCTGTCTTTGTATTACTTTGCAGAATACTTTTATATATTCTAAAATAGAGGCCTTTGCTATTTTTGACACTTTTGCATTTACCTTTTTTGTATTTTCTCTATGCAAAATACACATAGGGTAGTGCACAAATCACAAGCATGAGTCCAATACTTTTTCACAAATTGATCGTGCTCCCTCCCATACCAACCCCCCAAGAATCCCAATTGTACACCCCCACCATGCTCCTGCAGCTCTTCCCAAAGCACTCACTATATTATTTTAAATATAGATTGATTTTTTCTCCGTTTTGAGTATGTAAGTAAAAATCACATAGTATGGCCTTTTTTGTCTCTGGTTGATCTGTTCATAAGCATGTTTATGATATGTACCCAAGATGGTTTGTATATTTATTGTTTATTTTTATTATGGTATACTAGTTAATTATGTAAATATACTGTCATTTAACTTTCCAAACTATCGTTCATGATAGCTTGTGTCTAGACTTTTGGCAAATACCAATAATACTAATATGATTATTCTTGTACATGATTTTATGTATGCACACAGGGTGGAGCACAAGTACATTTACATTGTGAGTATGCAAAACACAGTGTGTATTCTTGTATTATTATTCATTAGTTATTGTGATATTTTCCATATGAACACCTGTACAGTTACTTTCGCCCCACCCTGTATTCAAGTAGACACATTTTTGTTGTGGACATAACTAAGGGTAGAATCCCTGACTTGTCGGGTATGCCTGTGTTTAACTGTCGTAGTTAATAAAACTGCTTTCTGATGTTACAGCCCTCACTCTGTACAGCTTCGCCTGACTTTTCCTCAAATCCACCAAGCACCGTTTAGCTGTGTCTTATCTACTGCTGTACCTTTTTTTCCTCCAAGTGTCTTCTTTTATTTAATTAGGTTTTTGTTCTACTTGTTTTTGATGGTTCTTGTCTTCTGTCATGTGGTCTGGTTTTCTTTAAAAACTCCTGTTTTCCTATTCCAAATTAAATGCTGGACCTTGTATATACAAATATAGTAAAAAGAGTTCGATAACTATAGAGGACAACTTGTTTTTCTAGAGGGAATTGACATTTGTTTCTGGCTACCAGTGGGTCTGTGGGCGCCCATAATTCCATGCTGTTCCATTCCAATGGAGACTGGGTGTTTTCCGAACCTGTTTACTCCTGTTGTCTTTCACTGAAGGGTCCCCTTGGACATTCCCACCACAGCCGCGCAGTCGTGAAGGTCCAACCACACCCTCCCTCCTGCAGGGACCCAGAGCTCCGTGGGTCCCCACGCCCGCGCAGCTGTGGAAAGCTCCGCCCAGCCTGGCCTTCCTGCTGGCGTTTGGAGGTCCCCGGCACCCCAGCGAACACGCCGTGGAGATGAAATACTGCACTCCCTCTCCAGGCCTGCTCTTTCATCTCAAAGGTGATCCCCGATTTGGTGTTTTCCCAGGAACTTCATTTTTTTTAATTCAATTTTTCTAGTTACTGAGTGAAAGGGTTAGTCAGAATCACCTAGCCTCCAGTGCTTGGAGCCTTTAACCACTACCTTAATCTACAAAATGTTTAAAGAAAAAAAGAAACGAAATAATATTTTCTAGTTCCCCTCACACCACCACTCCATTTTGCTGAAGGCTCTTAAGCAATAGAGTCAGTTAGACTTAATAAGGAACAAATTAGGTGAGTTATTTGTTCCTGGCCCAGTAGATAATACTGTATATTTTTCAAGGCTTGTAATCCTGTTTAAAGCTATAGGGTTTTAATTATTACTTTAATTTGGTCTTTCAAAAAAAAAACAACTGCTGTGAGCTTTCACATTATTTTTGCCTTTAGACCCAGATGGACTTTATTGATCTAAAAATGGAGAATGGCATCATTTATTCAACGCTAGTAAAGGAGATATGTCATCACTGTAAAACAGGTAAACAAGTAAATAGTTTGGCTGCACATCTTTGTGCTTTTTGCATCTGATACGAAGGTGGTAAAATTACACATCAGATGTCGATTTCTTTTGGGACAGTCCCTTGAATAGAACCCAATTATTGGGAAGGGATTTTAACTTTGGGTTTGGGGAAATGTAAATATTGCTCTTCTTCTCAGGAAAAGAGTTCCTGGTTCAAGCTTCAATGTACCTTCGTATGGTTCTCCTTTTTATCCCCCTCATCAAAACAGTATGACACAACATATACTTCATACTTCATTGGTATGAAAATTGTTTCATTTCTTTCCCTCCTTTCACACACACACACACACACACACACACACACACTGTGTATTACAATTCCTACATTTCCCATTCCACTTCTGTGAAAAGTTTTCATTGGCTTTGCCAATAAATGTTTTACAGTCTATGAAGTAAACCTTTAAAAAAGAAGAAGAAAGGATAGTAAGCTAGTGCTTTTCTCTCTCCCTTCATTAGTAAATTTTTTAGCTACCATTCCAACATGTATTAGTTTATAGTAAATGTATTCCTCTGAGCCTGTGTGCAGTTTCAGTTTTTAAGATACGTGATTTGAACACCATAGGAAGAGATAAGATGAACTTTAAGTAAAGGACCCCAGGTTGCTGTCACTTTGTTCAACACATCTTTTTTTCTCTTTTGAGAAAGAGGGCGAGTGGAAGAGCACTAAATGTCCTCATGACAGGCTGAACATGCCCTCCCCCCCCCCAATTCATATGGCGTATTGGATTCTAAGCCCCAGAGTGATGTTATTAGGAAGTGGGAACTTTGGGAGGTGATTTGGGTCATGAGAGTGGGAGCCATCAAGAATGGGTTTAGTGCCCTTATTAGGAAGGCTCAAGAAAAGGTCCCCTGTTCCTTCTGCCATGTGAGGGTACAGCAAAAAGACAGTCATCTATGAAGGAGTAGGCCCTCCCCCCACCTTACGTCTCCCAGAGCCTTGATCTTGTACTCCCCAGCCTCTGGGACTGGGAGAAATACATTTATTTTGTAAGCCTCCCAGTCCATTATGTTTTAGTTATATAGCCACCGCAGTAAGCTAAAACTACCTATTGTCAAATAACCTAAAGATAATAAAATGTAGTTTAATGGACATCGGATTTGTATCTGCATTTGTGGGGACATTGGAAAGTCAAGGGGAAAAATTAGCAAACTGCGAGCAATGTCTTAAGTATTCATTAAAATGAGGCTCGGGAATTTTAATCGCAAGGTTTTCAAAATCTATCTTAGGTTATTTATTCTTTTAGAGAAGTTTGATTTTAATGTCACCAGAATTTTTTCCTATTATCATTAGCTTGGCAAAGGGAGAACAGAGAAGAAAACAAAACATGTACAAATAATAACCAACACTGAATATTACCCGCTTTGATATTTTCTAGTGGAAAACATTGACTTGTCACCAAAGGAGACACTTGATCGGATGGCGAAGACCCCAAGACAATTAAATTTGATGTTGAATCTGAAAAGTATTTTTTCTATGAATTCTGTGCTATTCTAAAAGCTGCTAGCTAATGAGGTGATTGACTTAAATGTCATCTCAGTAGCTTCCTAAAGTTTGCTTAAGCATATAATTTTTAAAGAGATATTTAACCATGAATTAAAATTCTACATGGTATGTTGACATGAATTCCAGGTGGACACATAAACATGAATATGTGCTACCCAGTCTTTCAGATAATATTAGTCTTTATGAGAATACAATGTAAGGGGAACACCCCCAAAGGTCACCCATGTTGAACTACCACCTGGTAACCTATTGTAGTCAAAGAGCAAAACTTGTCAGGTGGACCTACAACAATTTAGTGGACTTTTAAGGGACACTCCCAATCATATATTTGCATATTATTATGATAATATAATTTTACATTTTTATAATGCCAATTATCAAGAGTTCACACATTGTATTATAATTAGAATACCTAGTATGGAGTTGGAGAAAAAGAAGAAAAGGAATGAGATTTTTAAAGAGAACATTGTGAAGGCTTTCAGATTTATTCATTTTTTACTTCATTATTTAGCTATTTGTTCTGTATATATGTAGTAAGTTTCTACATATCACATATGATGGGTGACCGACTGTCTCTCCAAAAATAAAAGAGAATTGTGTTCTGGAAGGCAGGCTCCTTGTAGAACAGGCTTCCCCTTCTAGGTGAGTGTTCTTGGAACCCATCTGTGCCAGCATACCACCTGACATTGGGGGAGGCTACCTGTGGCCTCACTGAATTTTTCTGAAGACTCTTTCAATGCATTTGCCCAGTTCGTGATGGGTGATTTGCCAGCACACTACCCACAATGCACTGAGTGTTCAGCAGTGTTTGACCAAAACGGCATGACTCCCATGCCCCACCTCCCTATTCACCCAATCTCATCCTGAGTGATTTTTTTCTGTTTCCCCAGATGAAAAAGTCCTCAAAGGGAAACGTTTTGCCAATGTGGAAGAGGTGAAACAAAAAACTACAGAAGCACTACAAGGCATCAAAGTCGATGACTTCAAAACCTATATCTGAGCAGTGGAAAAAATATCTCTATAGCCCTGGCTGGTGTAGCTCAGTGGATTGAGCGCGGACCTGTGAGCCAGACGATCGTGGTTTGATTCCCAGTCAGGGCACATGCCTGGGTGCAGGCCAGTTCCCTATAGGCCAACTCCCAGCAGGGGACGCACGAAAGGCAACCATACATTGATGTTTCTCTCCCTCTCTCCTTCCCTTCCCCTCGAAAGATAAATAAAAATAAAATATTAAAAAATATATATATATCTCTATAGGTGAACTGCATCACATGGAGAGTACTTTGAAAGTGGCTGAAGCTTCAACATGTAAGAATAAATACATAATTTTTATAAATAAATTTCGGGTGTTTTTTTGGGGGGTCCCCCTCACACAGTATTAGGTGCAGGAAATACCGAGGTGAACCAGGCAGTTGCTGCTAACAGAGCTTTCGGTCTCACTGTAGGACAAAGTGACCATACCAAATGACAACCCACAGATGCACTGTTCTGTTTTTATGAGTGTCCTGCATTTTTATGCGGTGGCTTTGCTGGCTGATGGACTAAACAGAGAAGATGTGTTCTTTGATAAGACTTCAGGTGAGAATAGTCTTTTGTCTACAGACTCCTGTCCCCCTCAGGATGTAAGCAGCTTGTAGGATGGTTGCAGATACTACAAAAGCGAGTACAGGAGTAAGGCTGAAGTATAGTTTGCAAAATGGAGACATGCAGGCAGTAAGGCCATGCAAAACAGTTAATAACTGTGGAAACAAAGAACCATTGAAATGTTGACAGGATAATGTCAGGATCAAATTTAATTGTTCTACTAACGACTCTGCAGCCCTCTATAGGATGGATTCGTTAGCGTGCCAGTGAATTGTCTGTGTGGTTTCTAACCTATTCTCTTCCTTTTCATTGCTCTGTTCTCTTATTCAGGGTACCTATATTTTCCAGAATCTTCTTTTCTCTGGCTTCTGGTCTGCTTCATTCCACAAGACGGTAGAAGTTATACATTTCTTCCTTTTCGTTTGGCTTCCTAGGTCGCCTCTGAGAGATGCTGCCACCAGGCAACTCTGTCTTCCCCGATCGCCCTTGACACTGAAATACCCAGTGAGGGCTCTGGCTCCTCTTGGCTGATTCTGCGTTTTGTGATCTGGTATACCTACTCCTATGGAATACTCAGCTCCGTGGGCCATCATTTCGTTCTGCTCTTAACTTCTGAGTTTCCAGTTTCTTCATTCCTAATGTGAGAAAGTAGCTAATTATCCTGTTTACAGGGTGGGGCAAAGTAGATCTGCAGTTGTTTGTATAGAAAGTAATACAATAGTTAATAAATAGTAATACAGGAATCAACTGGGTTTCGTGGACTCACAACTGTAAATCTACTTTTGCCCCACCCTGTATAATTCAAGCACTTATATGTAGGGAAGGGTCTAGAGTTGTAACTTGCCTGTACCTGAAATCCTGCTGACATCTCTAAACCAGAGTCTGTAGCACGCACAATATCTCTTTCATACTTTGAAAGCCAGCATGTACTACTGGAATACAGAGTTTTCAATGGTAGGTACAGTGTATCCAAGGAGCTAACTTTCTTCTCATATTGTCAGATCTTTACCTCTTAGAATGGACATTTAAAAAATGATTGACTGTAGGCAGACGGGTGAGATGTCAATAGTTCTGCTTGTCTATATTTTTCTTTTTAATCAGTGATGTAGCCTTTTGAAAGCTACCTTGATCTTAGACTATTTCATGAGTCTCCATACTATTACCATGATTCTGCTTCTCTGCAGTGATGAAAAGGCTATTTGCTTAGGTTTCTTCTTCTCATGACATCATTGTGATCCATCCTCTGCAGACACAGAGGTCTCAAAAGTGACTCATCTGCCAGATTTCAACCACAGTTTCCTTTCTGAGTGCCTGTAGTTTCACTCAGAAACAATCCCATTACACACAAACATACACCTGCTATTTCGGAGGGCACAGACCTCTCTTGACACATGTGTCGTCTGGGTCATTGGAGCCATAGTCCCTTGTTAATACTTAGAGGGAATTAATTATAGTAATTACAGAGCACAAAATGAATGGTATTTTCATCTTATTTTCATAATGTTAAAATGAAGAGCTTTTGTAGTCATTCTAAATATGGCCCATCTATTTCACATTAGCCAGAAAATAACAACAAAAAATAAAGAGGAACAGCATTAATTAAGCACATACAGTGCAGCAGATGCTGTGAAACATGTTGAATACAATACCTCAAATTCTTCTTGTTTAATCTAAGGAACTGATGCTCAAGGAATTAAATCCATTTCCTGAGGATAAAGCAACATATGAGTGCAGTTGTCCTACATTTCCAGTCCCGTCCTTTCTCCTCTGAATACGTATGGGTTCTCTCTCAATTCTGGAATTGCTCAAACATATTTGTTAAAAATATTAGTGAATTAATGAAGAATTAAATTCTTCATTAAATGAAGAATTCGTGAGTTAAATGAATAAATCATGATGTAGTCTAAAGCTTAGACCCTTAAATTCTATATAATATGCTTTTAAGCCCTTAGTATCATTGTGTTACATTAAATAAATTTTCTTGATAACAGGGACCTATGACCCATATAAGAATGTGTTACTTAATTAGGAATATAAAGGGGAAAAAAGGAAAATTCCTGGAAGAAATGGTCACATGGGAAGTCATATTGAAATCATAAACTCACTTCTTCATGCAGGAACAAGAGAGAAGGTCGTCAGATCATTTAGGGAGTGAAGATGATGTACATTGGCTCCCAGCTATTCCCAGGTTCTTACTATGGTTGTATAATAGCAATGATGTTGCAGACCGCTCTGCCTGGTTTTAGGAATTATAACTCTACCCCCTGTGGCTAAGGGCGAGGGATGACCTCTGGAATGTGGAGGGATGACCGCTGGAGGAGACAAAGCTTGTCTCTGGTAGCAAATGCTGCCTCATTTGCTCTCCCTGCCCCCAAAGCTTGGTCTGAAGTCAATGACGGGTGAGACCCCTCACAGCGGGGCACAACCCAAGTCATACTCAATCACTTGGGAGGCCTTCATGGAAGGACTGGGGGGCTGCAACAAAGAGCAATGGACTCTCGCCCCCTGGCTTTGACATAGCCCAAGGCCCCATGTTCACTGGGAGAAGTGCTTCCTGGCTCGAATCCTCATAAGCCTGAATACCTGATGGGGAGGGGTGCAGCTCCTTGCCTTGCTAGAGTATGTCCTGGGGAAAAATCTGGCATCACAAAGACTTCCTGATAAACCTGTGAAATCTGCTCTGCTAAGAGTGCTTTTATTCAAATGTTAAGGGTTCGAGCAGGAACCCCTAAAACTCTGTTCCTGACAGACTCTGAATCATACTAAGCCCTCAGATTTCTTTGAAGTGTTATCTACTGTTTGATCCTTGCCATTCTATATTCCTGTGTATTAGAACCCAATAAAAGGCCCTGGAGGAGGGGACTCGAGGCCTTTTTTTCCTCGGAGAAACTGGCCACTGCTGGCCTTTCCCCCCTGAGAAACTAGCCACTGCTCATGCCTGAAGTGGCCATGAGGACTTGGGGGCTGCAAAAAGCCACTTCTCCTCCCCAAGCAGATCACATCATGTCTCAGTCATGATTACTCTCATCCGTGGCACACGGGAGGACTTGCGAGGAAAGTCGTCCGCAGACAATTACGAGAGATACTTGGAATTAAGAACAAAAGAAATGGGAGTAAATTTAGAGGAAATTAATGAAAGTTAAGAGTTTAGAAAAATAGGGTTGTAATATAAAAAATAAAAATATATAAATAATAATTAGCAAAGGCATGGTAAATTTTGTTCATTTCCAGGACTGAAATTATGAATTAGTTAGTAGTCTACTGACCTAGGAAAGTTTTGACGTGAGTGGCTAAGAAGAGAATGGCGTGGTGAGGAGACATGCCAGTTGTGGGAGGAAGGGGTCATAGCCCATGACTTTGACAGAGGAGTGAAGTGTCAGATGCAGAATATCTAGGATACATCTCCCTGTCTACCCTCTAGGTCAAGACCACCCCAAACTGAAAAAAACAAGAAAATAGCTTCAGTAGTAACCACAATAAACACCAATGATGGAGCCTACTCGTATCAAGTGTGGCTGTACCTTGTTAAGTCAATGATTGCATTCAGTTCTTCATGATCATAAACACCTGGTAGAGTTCATCTATAATAATTATTACTATTTTATAGATGAACAGACATGCCCCAGAGCCTCTCAGATAATTGGCAGAGGAAAAATTCAAACCCATATCTGTCAGACTCCACATATCTTTCTATTATGATACTATTTTATACCTACTTCCTTTCTGACCAAATCCCCAATAAAGAAATCAAAGTATTTAGCAGATACAAGTTGAATTTAGGTTTGCGCTCACACCTCTGCACAGGCATCAGAGTCCTTAAAACATAAGAGGCATGTTTACAAGTTGTCACAGTGAAAAATTTTAGGATGTTTAGGGAAACGAGCTATCATACTATTTGAGCATTCTTGTTTTGTTTTGTTTTTCTTTCAAATGTTTGTTCGCTATATTCTTATTGGACCCAAGAAAAGAAAGCTGAGAATGCATTGGATTATTTTCCATATGGATGGCAGGAGATTAATGATGACTGAATACCTGCTGTATCTCAAGCACTGCATAAAGTGTTGTTATAGATTACCCCTACTTAATCTATAAGAGTTATAAAATCTCATCCATTTCACAGATGACACGGGGGGTCATAGTGACTTGCTCTAGGTCTCACTTCTAATGCCATAACAATGAGGGCAGGCTGATTTCCAAGCCTGAGCTCTTTCCATGAGCTTCTCCATGACTGGGTGTCCCTTAACTGAGAGAGGACATGGGCAGCAAGGAGCTGTGCTGATGGTGGAACCACTGTACTTTCCCCCCTGTTGCCAGTGTGTCGGCCATTGGGGATTGTTTGTAGGCTCGAGAGAAGCAGAGAACAGCATGACAAGGATAATTAGGACTTGTCTGATGAATGTGGACCCCAGGTCTCTGGGAACCTAGCAACTGGAAATATTTACATGGGTCCTCTGAAGAGCTTTATGGCATTTTTATTTGGAGAGACATGATATATACAGGCTATGACAACAATAATAGAATAACACAATAAAATGCCATTCAAACATCACCCAATAGATACAATGCCCGATAAGAAGCTAGACATGGATTAAGCTATGCACAATTATCAGCACAAATATATGCAAAGAGACAGAGTGCAATTTGGGTATCAAATGAATTATAATATATAAAACATTTCAGTAAGGCCAATGGGTTAAGTTCTAAGATTAATAAAATTATGGGGGGACAGTCATATGTGAAGATGTTGACCCCCACCTGCATAGTATCTTGTTTACCTTGTCCACATGGAAGCCTTGGAATTATCTTGGCTTTATGTCAGATATACTCCCCTTATAGAGAAGAGCATATGAAGTGTCTTACCCTGATATCGTTGAATAATGAATTTCTATAACTAACTCTTCTGGTTCATAGTGCACGCCCATCAAAGAACCATCTTAATTACATTTTTAACAAAATATATTCAACTAATGGAAAGAGAATGTGGAGGTTATTTCAAGTGAGCTTTCCAGAAAGCTAAAGGGGCTAATTGTTGTTGGTTGATCATCATTCCCAAGGTTTATGGTTACCATGAGTCCATCTTAACAAATCCGAAGAATAGTAAAGAGTCCAAGGCACTGATACTGCATCGCTGAAGTTCATAGTCTGAAAGATGATGAATAAATGTATGTTATGTTGTCCAGAGGGATTTTTGTCTTAGCAGCTATTAGAACATTAAATGGGGCCTGAGAAACCCATTGTTATATTTTACATTTTTTATCTTGTCATCAAAACAGATAATATTAATAGATGTGTCTGACATTCTTAACTCCCTGTTCATGATACACTCTTCATACCCTAGCCTTCATCTCCCTGGTGTGATTTGCAATCTCATTTGATCAATAGTATCAAATCCCAGGAAGGACTTTGTATGTAGAAAGGATAGGACCTTTAATAGGGACAGTTCCCTTAAGTGCATTAGGCAAGATCCAATCAAGAAAAAATAGCACTGCTCTGAATTTCTAACACAGAAATAACAAAGGAAACTACTCTGTTGATGAACACTTGGAAAGCCAAAGAGCTAACCATAAGGCATGCCAGGTATTAGCAACAGAAGGAAGCTTTTAGCATCACCAGCTTCAAGGAAAAAAAAAGCAGTGCTAACATTTCAGAGGAAAATGAAGACAGGTATATCACTGAGGGTCACTAGGGCCCTGGGGGACATACGTCACTATTTGGGAGGCCTACTGTTGAAGGCAGCAGGTAAGTATCCTGATTTTTTATTTACTACCTTTTTAAATAAATGCTTTATTTTTTAATAATTTAAGCTCACCAAAAGAAATTCAAAGATAGTACGTAGGGTTTCCACAAAAACTTTACCAGGTTTTCCCTAATATTAACAAACAGAACTGTGGTAGGTTACCATTAGCTAATCTTTGGACTTGATTCGGGTGTCACCAATTCACCACCGATGTCCTTTTGCTGTTCCAGAATCCGGGGGAAGACACCGTATTGCACTTCATTTTTACTTTTTCTTCTTGTCACTTCTTTTCACAGAGGTTTCCAAAGCCTGAGATCAGGTGCAGACCAGCCTAGAGGGGAGAAATACAGCCTGTTCAGAGGAAGTTCGCCCGCAACACACAGTAGAGCAGGAAGGGCAGGATGTAGGAGGGAGGCCGAACAGCCATGAGATGAGCCTGCTGCGTGATACCCTCTCTTTTTTATTCACAGATTCTTTAAAGCTTCATCTATCTTGTACTCCTATCACTCTAATGAATCTACACATGCATTATTAGTTATCAGCACAACAGCCATAAAAGTCAGGTATTGTGCTGTCCTCAGGTCGAAGAACCACTCATAAATATAGTAGTGAGAATGTAAATTGAAGTTTATTGGGCACGTCCCACTTGCTACGTTGAAGTTCTGAAATCAGCATGGTCATTCCTCAACACATACTGATACCAAAAGTCCGTAGGCCATGCTGAATGCATTACTGTTTTATGACTGTAATAACATCGGGCAATTCTCTTCTATTCTAAATTAGGACATTCATCTACAAAACAGAAGGCATATCATACGGTCTTAAAGTTCTCCATTTAAACCCACGCTTAGCTGTGTTTGCCTTTTGACAGTGGGTGAAGTCCAGCTGGGTAGGACTCGACTTTATCATCTTCTTTCATTCCTGCTAAGTGGTTATGGCTCATGTTTAGACTGAGAGTTAGTTTTGAATGGCACACTTTGATTTATTCAAGGCATGTATAACAAAACTCAACCCTGCATCCTCTCCAAGAGAAGGGACAAACTATAAACCCATTACAGGTTAATGAAGCTTGATATCTATGTAAGCTCACCCTCCTCCCCCCCCCCCAAAAAAACATGCTAGCTTCACGTTAATTTACTTTATTCAAATGGTCAACTACTGGACTAGAACCAAAAGAGTCGCAGTGGCCCAGAAAAAGTTTCAGATGGCGTCAGAGCTAAGCAGAAGGGACTGCATTGTCTGTGGTTAACCACATACTGTGTTTCGGCTGCTTTGTATCTATTTTTGTGGAATCCAATAAAGTTTTCATTTTTAGTGAACAAGCCTTGGACTTGTTATGTTTGTTTCCAGCACACCACGAAGAATGGAAGTCAATTCACACAGTCTGAGAGACATGAAATTTTCATGTACAGATTTCTCAAATGTTCGATGGGCCAAGGTGGTCATTTAGAATTTCATAATCACATGCTCTACCCCCCCCCCCCCAAGCCCCTTTCCNAGACATGAAATTTTCATGTACAGATTTCTCAAATGTTCGATGGGCCAAGGTGGTCATTTAGAATTTCATAATCACATGCTCTACCCCCCCCCCCCAAGCCCCTTTCCCTGCAAACTTTTGCTTGTAACTATCATGTGGCATCAAGAAAAACCACCAAGGGTAATATAATGGACAAGGAGACTCAATTAAACGTGTGCACATTCTATCTGTGCCCAAGTTTCGTATGCCATTCGAGGCTGTATATCACTCGTAGCAAACACAAGGCCCGTGGGCCAAACCCAGATGCCTTGTTTCACCTGGCCCAGCACCTTGTTTCTAGCCCGTGGCAGCACTGAGCTCCTTGCCCCTTAGTTAAGGGGTAGTTACATTTTTTACATATGGAGTCGTTACTCTGTCATGTGGCCTCCGGTGGAAATGAGTTTGACACCCCTGCTCTACATCGTGAGTGTTAAAAGAAGCAGTGATTCTAGGATATGTTCATCATCTCCTGCCTTCCCCCTTGTAAAATCCCCATTTTTTGCAGGTGCCTTTCCTCCCCCAAGCAGTCTAGTCTTTCCCTAAAGAAGTCAGTCTTCATTTATTGGAGTCAGTTATGATGTTCTTGTTTGTTCTGTCAAAGAGCAGTTTAGTAACATGCTTCGGACATGACCTCTCCAGTGAGAGAAGATGCCAGAGGTTTCTAAGGGATTTTTACCCAGGACAGTGCTGCTTCTCTTCTGCTAGAATCTGTTGTGTTTGGATGAGACACATAAAATTGTTGCATTCACCTTGGCCCAGTGGCTCCGGGGATTACAGTGACATCCCAGGGCACTAAGTCTGTGGGTTCGATCCTTAGTCAGAGAACATGCAAGAGTCAACCAATGAATGCATAACTAAGTGGAACAAAAAATCGTCTTCTTTCTCCCTAAAATCAACGTTAAAAATGGCTGCATTCTTCCTGAAACCATGAAAGCAGCCAGCCCAAAATTGTATCCTCAGTAATGCTGTCAGGTCCTTAATTAGGAAAAGAGGGGTCACATAGGCATTGGATACATGAGGACATTTGTATTTTTAATCTTTGCTTCATTTTTTACACTTACATTAAGTCAACTGTAGGATTTGGAATTTCTTGTTGGTTGTGATTGATAATAGATAATGCCATGAGGAGAGTCTAGTACCGTATCTGTTGCGTGATGGGATGTTTATAAGTCTCGGTTGTCTTTTCTGTTTCCCCCGCTGAACACCAGGCAACTCAAAGACAAGTTGTATCATCACAGGACCTAACAAAAGGACCCTAAAGGGTGTGTTTGAATAAATTACTTGGGGGATTATATTGCAGCTACTAAGGGGAAGAAACGTATTTTAAAGGAGTTTTGGTTCTTCTTGCCAGTGGAAGGGAGACTCCGATTTCTAGGAGTGACTTTTTATTTTCTCTGAGGCCTCAATATCAATTTGGAGTTCAAAGACAAGAGAGAAACTAAGATGAATCTCACCACTCTCCAAAGGAGGCGATAAAAAGGGGAAAGGACACACCAGCCCCCAAAGAATGACAATCCAGGGCATTTATTATATGCAATTACCGTTCCCTGCTTACAAACACCACTCTGAGAGCACCCCATTTATTTCCACTTACTAATGTCAAAACTGTAATTTTCGCTTGTCCTCTTCTCTTCTTTCATGTATGACCCCTTTTGCCTGGCTGTTGACTTCCTTCTCCTTGTTGTTCCACTAATGGCATTCTATAGAATTTCTTGACAGGGACACCTGGCATGACTCAAAGGCTGGAAGATTCACTGTGACTTCAAGTCTCTTTTGCCAATTTGCTCCTCAGCTTCTGGTCACATGACCCACCAAGGTCAACACTTATTGCCTTCCTGTGAGTGGAAGCACGTAAAGTTCTGTTTGTTTGCTCGTGGTCATTATTGGAACTGGATGTCTAATCCAGGTGAAGAATCACAGTTTTCTGCCATAAACAGGGACGGACTCTCTTCTTTGGGCAGGTCCTGTTTTGTTGAGAATTTACTGTACTAACTTTGAGTGCAGAATTTCCAACTGTGTGCCGCAGCACCTACATAGCTTGTGAAAATATGTCCGCCGTTGCCCAAACCAACCTGCAATAAACTGAATCTGACTCTTTCCAAAGCAGCAAGCAGTGTTTCTTGCATCTTTTGGACTTTTGTGTAGCAGCCGTATGTGACCAAATAGTGTAACTGGCCCATATTTTATTCTGGAAAGTTGATGAATTTGCCTGAAGACACTCCAGATTAGTATAGGTTGCCTTGCAAAAACATAAGCAATGATATGAGACTCACAAAACTTTTTTTTTCAGGCCAACTGCCCCCATATTTTCTGTTGGAGGTGTTTTGAGCATTCTGATATAAGATCTCAGAACAAAATACCTTGGTGAGCATGGCCTCCAGTGTCCAATTACCTTTTTTTGAATCCTGAACTCATATGCGATGTTTGTCTCATCTTGAGAAAGTTTTCTGGGAGGTTGTTTCAACCTGTCCCACCAACTGAGGAACTTAGAAATCCAAGTATCTGTGGCTCCAACTTAGAACATTTTCCTGGACATCTTAAAAGTATATTTTGAGATCTGTAATTAAACACATTTGGGTAAAAATACTGGGTCGTTAGGTTATTAGTTCAGAAATCTGGAGCAAGTTTCAACATTTCAGCATCTCTATTCCTGTTCTCTGGGTAAGGAATCTAATTGTCTTGAAGTCTGCTGTTAGAAGGAAATGACTATCAAACACCCATAGCAAACAATGGACATTCAGTACGTGTTGCATACAAAAGCCACTTACATTCACATCAAAAGTTCTTGAAAGACTGGCCAAGGAAATTTATGTTCTCTTTGGGAACAACTGACAGGAAAAAAAAAGTACCTGTGGAGGATAGCATTCTAAATGAGAAGCTAGAAGAACAGTAATTTAAAAATAGTAAAAGCACATATATAATTACTTTCTAATCTATTGAGCACTTACATATGGTAGAACCACTGCTTCTGGATTAAATGAAATTGAAAACAGAAGGTTAACAGTTAAGGTTAACAAGGTTAACAGTTTTTATTATCCTGTGGGTCCTTGTATTGCTGGATCTTATCTAGTGATGCTACAGACACTTGTGTACACGCATCCTATTGGTTCTCATTTTGTGAAGAACCGTGGCTGATAGAGTTCTGCACTACTAGGTATACCTATTTGTGATTCACAGCTGTGTTGTTCATTACAAGTCATTCAATACTTTTCTTATGGGGTAAACAGCCCTGTTAGTAGGTAGGACAAGCATTTCTGTCTTATCCATGAGTACGTATGTGTTCATAGCTTTCGTGTCCCTCACCAAAGCCAATAATAGAGTGTAGAATTAGGATTCAAGTTCTCATTTTCTTCTCTCTCCAAAGACTGCAGCTTGCATGCCTGTTGCTAAATCAAACTCTGTGTTGTGACATTTTTTAAGAAAATCACATCATTTGTCATAGGTGCTCTATCAGAACACTGAGGTCTAGAAAGTCTTGCTTTAAAAAAAAGATGAACTATATGTAGCCAGTTTCTTTCTTCAACAGTTAAGAGGTGCACAGAATGTGGAAATGATTTCCAGGGGAGTGAGCAAGGAGGCTGAAGGCAAGTTTAAAGTTCAAAGTCATCAAGATCATTTTCCAAGAGACAGAAGACCAAAGGAGGGAAGCAGAATCAGGTATCTCTCCACAACAGAAGGACCTGAATACTAGGATGACTAGATCGTAGAAGCACTGAATGATTCTGTTTAAAGTAATGCAGCGTTAGAGACCCAGCTCTAATCCACTCTTTGAGAAGGGTTCTATTTGTCAATCTCATCAAACATGAAGTATTCACAGTCCGATTCTCTTTTATGTAGTAAAGCAGGGAAAATTTGAAAATTGGCTAAAAGGGAAGGTCATATTTTATTGGGAACTGAAAAGGTCACCTCCCCTCAGGAGCCTAAGGACCAACATGACTCACTATGAGATCTGGCTTCTGTACCATCTTGCCTGGGGCAATTACATGAAGCATAGATGCTTTGCTGCACTGGTTGCTACAGAGAACGATATCGGAGGGCATGGTGGTGCGGACACCCTCCATTCTCAAAGTACATACCAATGGCTCTGGTGTCCTTGAGATTCATCACTTCACAGAGGCAACGTTTTTAAAAGCTGGACCCAATTACTCCTGTTCTCGTCTTTTGGAAAGTTTGACAACTTCTCCCAAAGATGGCAACAATTTCATTAATCCCTCTTAGTCAAAACGCAAGTATTAATTTTTCAAATCTTTCTCATGAATCGTTAACATTTTAATCGAGACCCAGGTTAGTCAGCCTTGGCATGACTGAAATTTGGAGCTGAAGAACTGTTTGTTTGGGAAGGCCTCCTGCACCTGCTAGGATGTGTAGTGCCTTCCTTAGCTCTTCCTGGTGGTCTTTGATTTATTTCAAAAACTATTTACTGAGTATTTACTACATGGCTGGACTTGTGCTCAATTCTGGGGATAAGGCAAATAAAATATTCTCTCATTTCTCAAAGAGCTCTTGAGTTCATTACTTAGAAAAAGACAGAGAGAAATAGCTGTAGTGTTTTGATTTGATGTTTATCTTAAATACTTTCTCAGTGTAAAAATGTTAAGTGTGAATGAATGTCAGCGACCAGCTTTGCCAACGTGTGGTGCACCGTATGCCATAGTTAGACAGATAGGTAGATAAACATTCACCTAAATAGTATTTTGTAAGCTTCTACTTTAAGACTCCTATCTTTCAATATCCCACCCGGACACTTGCTCATTTATTATTTCTTTGTTCAATATTTAACATTGTATCTTTTAGAAGGATAACTGAAAGCCCATGTACTATGCACAGTGAAGTTCACTGCATACTGGAAAAAATTGAATGGTGCTAATTTCCCATCGCCCCAATCCCAATAAGCAGTGCAGGACCTCACTGAACAGAAGAAGCTCCTCCATATCTTACTCAGAATAGAAAACTTACCAGGTTGATAATCCTGCCCCAAAGAGCTGCACCTGTGGCTGACTCCCGGAACCCTGCTGCCCTGAGCCTTTTTTTAAGGACTTCAAAGAATGAGCAACACTTAGTATTTTCCGAAGGATGTACCAAAACTGAAGCAGGTAGAGGTTCCCCGTGGGGCACTTAGGTAAGGAGGCTTGTGATAAAGTTGGGTGTTCCCATGACTGTGTCAAAGTTGTTCTGGAAATGTCATATACAAGAATTATGTATTCCCTGAAGGTTGGGGTTTCAGGGGGGGAAAAGAGATGATATAGGGATGTACAGACCAAAGGTTTCATAAACCTGACAGATCATACTAAAGCCCTGTAGTGGGCGGGATCTAATTATTAACCAGGGCCATTTGTGCAAGACAGATCATCCGAAACATGCTTGCTCATAAAAATTTCAATTGCAGAGCTTAGCACGGATACAGAGATGACGTGGTTGATTCTATGTGAAACATGGTGGATTTTAGTAAAACTGCATTACAACAATATAAGATTATGTATTAAGAATCCTAAAAATGTCACTGTGTTAAAGCTAATAAATCATTTTTTGAGACATGCATGCCACTAAGACACCATCTAACACACACACCAACATAAGTTCCTGGCCAGTACTATATGCATTTCTAACAAAGTCCATGGAACAATCAATCACCTATTATTTGAATTTTAGGTTAAATAAGCTCTGGTAAGTTTAGCTTATGAATTATAGTATCATACAGATTTTAGTTAGGTTACAATAAAACCACAAAACCATCTCAAACATTATTTCTAGAGCAATTGAAAAACATCATGGTACATATTACATATACATGTGTATGTATACTCCATAATACTCACCTATGTTAGAAGGATGCATACCATCATGGGGAGAAAACACTGATTGTTGTGGAGTGTTTTCTTCCCATAATCTCCCATCAATCTCCCTTTCTGGATCTTAAAAAATGGTATGTAATTGCCATCCATGTCTGCTGCGGTGAAGAGAAATAATAATGCAATCGACTAAACAATAACAAGGAGAGTGATTCTGGGGAAGGACCTATAAAAAGTGTCCGGACTCCGCTGAAGTCAGTGTAAATAAATGTAATTACCAACTGTCTGGAGAGCAGCCGCAGTGTGTCGGGTGATTGATAGCCTTCGTTATCTTCCCAAATTAGGAGAGAAGGAGGAGAAAGCATTTAGGAAAACAGTGAAGGGGTGAGGGGAAGAAAGGCAGAGCTTGGAGGAAGAATCCTGCCCAGAGAACCCGGCAGCCTAGCAACACTCTTTCTTTCTTCCTTCCTGATCCAGAAAGAAGGGATTATAAGGGGGAAAAATCCTTCTTATTTTTCCCTGACAAATTTTATGGTTCCTGGGATTTGGGTGATTATTACTATTTGGTTTGGAAGAAGGAAATCGCTTGAAATAAGCTTGCGAGCCGAGTGAGAACCTTGGGTTAAAACCAGGATTTCTGCTTCGAGGCCATTCTTTATCTTTTACTAATCTCGTAAAACCCAAGCAACAAAAAAGGCCTGCTATATATAACTCATCCTTAGTGTTGTTTTGCAAAGAAAATGAAATTATGGTTATGAGCTTCCAAATGGTCAAATATTCCTGGGGCTGCTTTTTTTCGGGACACCCAAAAGCACAGCCCACTTTCAGGCTGTGGCAGGAGACCCCGTTTTAACAAAGCTTTAACAGACACTTTTCTTTGTTCCTAAATGGGCCCTCTGAGTACCACAGAAAGGTTTTCAATGGGGTTTGAAGTTGCTCAATTACAGGCTTTCAAATGAATCAAAGACAAGGTGTGATCATCTTCGGGGCATGGTCAGAGGCCCTTCAGCAGGAACAGGAGAACAAAGGGCAAGTCTTTCTCTATGGGTTATTACATGAGAAAAGGCACCACTACATCACAGGCATTGAGCAAACAAGCTCTGCTCACCCTTCGCTTGATTCAGTTGGTGGTTTGGGTTTTTTTTTTTTTTTTTTTCAAATAAATCCAGAAAACACACAGAGGTTTTTACTTCCAGGGAGTTGAAAGAATGGCATGTTGCTCTTTGTTGCTCTTGGCCTTTGTTCAGTGGACAATCAAAGAAGCAGAGATTTTTTTTTTGGAGTGTTAGATATCATCTCTTAAATTAACTACTAAAAATGTAAATATCTGAAAATGTGTCTAAGGAAACACACTTTTGTTCTGTGAGTGTGATTATAGGTGCTAAGTATCTGTTCTAAGTGCTTAAAGATAGGGGCAAATTCTCCCCAACTACACACACACACACACACACGCACACGCACACGCACACACACGGGATGCTCCTTAGCCATCCCTCCAGTTTGGTACCTATCTGCTGAATTACAAGACACTCCCAAGTAACCAACATGCAGGGATTAGCTGTATGCTAATTCTCAGCCAAACCTTACACAAAGCCTGTCTCCAAAAAAGGGGTGACAATTCCAGCAAGAGTGGCCTTGCCCTCTCCTGAACTTCCTCATGACCTTGTCTGTCTCCCAAAACACCTCTTGTCTTTTATTTGGCCAAGAGCACAAGTAACTATGATTTAATATCCATTTCTGAATTTCATTAACAAAGTAAGGGTGAAATAAACAGTATTACTTTAGCATACATTCTTCTTATTCTTCTTTTAATTCTCCTAATTAAACAGATATATTTTCTTAATTATAACAACAACTGAGAGTTTTATCATGCCCTTTTTATCCATAATGAAATCTCAGGATCACAGAGTTTCACTCATATAAGATCAGATAACCCACAGGTGTCAAAGCTGGGATTTGGACCTAATGCTGTCTTCATGCATAATAATGGTAACAAACATTTTAAAACGGAAAAAGACACCAGTATTCGGGCTGCCTGTCACTACCAAACCCAATGAGCAATGACAGCAATTGATTCTTTATGGGCACTGTATTCAGATGGCCAGTGATCTGAGAAGAGGGCGGGTTCATACCCTAACAGACTGTCTCATCTTTTCTTTCCAAGCCAACATTTTTATATCAAGGAATAGACAAGATGCAGTGAGGGCTTTGAGATTCAGGAAGGATTGGGTGAAAGAAACTGCAACATTCCTGTCCTGGGCAGTTGGCTGTTCCCAGGGGAGGGTGGTGATCTGTCTCTCCCTGGAACACAAAGGCCTCCAGTTGCCCCCAGGCCCTAATCTTTAGCAGTGCCCCAGGAAAACAGTGGGCTGTTTTCCCAGGAACCAGACGGGCCTCATGGGTAGTTTCTGAAACAAAAGCTTTAAGATACACATTACTTGCTAGGCTTATAACTTTTTACCTTACACTAAAATTTTCCAAATCTATTTATCGTAGAGGGGAAGGGAAGGAGAGAGAGAGAGAGAAATATCAATGTATGGTTGCCTCTCGTGCGTCCCCTGCCAGGAACCGGGAACTGGCCTGCAACCCAGGCATGTGCCCTGACTGGGAATCGAACTGCCATTGTGTGGTTCACAGGCCTGTGCCCAATCCACTGAGCTACACCAGCCAGGGCAAAATTTTCCAACTCTCGAGTCCCCTATCACTTTCACTGTTCTCCACTGAAGATGGAGACTATGTCTTGTATTCGTGGAACATTATCTATAAGCCAGGTCTTCCAGGATCTTTGCCTCAGAAAAGCAGTGGTACCTGAGAATGAGATTCCCACACACTAAAAACTACTGAATAAGAAGATGCTGAAAGGCCTGTACATGCACACGTCGGCATTCAAATGCAGCAGCGTCCAATTTAATGGGGCTGAAACAAAGCCTCTGCCATGCAGTATTTTATTACGCCACTTGGAAAAGATTGTTGCTATTTGCTTTTCTTTTTTTCCTTTTCTTCCTTCCTTTCTTTTTTCCTTTCCTTTCCTCCCTCCCTCCCTCCTTTCTTTCTTTCTTCCTTCCTGTCTTCCTTTCTTTCTAATTTTTATCTTGTGTTCTACTCAGCAAAACTCTACAGCATAGTACAATGAGCTCAGGATTTGAAGTACAGTTGATTTAGGTTGCAGTGCCTCAGTCACATAGTATGTTACTATATCTTTCATGTTATTCACTTAACCTTCGGATGAAAATGATAACTGCTCCACAGAATTGAATGCGATAATGTACAGGGTGTGCCAAAAGTAGGGTAATAGTTGTGAGTATGTGAAACACAAAGTTTATTCTTGTATTATTATTTATTTATTACTGTATTATTTTCCATATGAACAACTGTAAACCTACTTTTGCCCCACTCTGCATGTTAAGTAAATTGTGTTTAGTAAATGTTAGTTTTTTCACACTTTACAAATTACAAGGACAATATTTATTAATGTTTAAGTACAGCATAAAATTCCAGTCTGTTTATTGCCAAATAACATGTTTCTTCTTGCAGTTTCAAAAATGGTGTCTTATATGCTCCCATTGCCTGTTACAATAAATATTGGAGAGTTATTCAGTAACTACTAAATGCATCTAATAATGTTAGACTTCATTCAATATGGTTGGAAAAGAGAAAATATTTGAGATAGTGCCTGCATTGTTACAAAAATGATTGTCTCCATTCTATAGTTATCATCTCCCATCTATTTAGACAAATCCATGTTGGGGCTCACATCTACCTAAGCTTCCCAAAATTAAGGGGATTTTTCTTAGGTCGGATTTCCCTGAAGCAGTCCCAGAAATGAGGACCATTTATTAAAACTGTGTTCCTAAGAGAACTAGGTAAAATAGTGGGGGGACAGGACAAGAGAAAGTGGGAAAAATTTGGCATGAAGAAGCCAAATGTAAAAAGAAGAAACAAAGGTAACAATTTAGACACAGTCCCAGCCTCAGCCCAACACCCAGGTGAGCACTGAAGTGTCTGAAGTCCAGTAACTGAATTTGGGTTTTTCTGTTTCTGAGCTGGTCTGTCACTGGTTTTGAGCTCTCCCTGGCTCGGGGTAGGGGGGTTAGAAACCATCAGACAATTCTAATTTTTGCGCTTTCAGGCAAAAGTAGCTCTAATGGCCAAAGGCTATTCTATAAGAACAATGCAGATATCAATACAAGACGGGACACACAGATTGCAGATGGTCACACAGAACTGGTAAGAACGCCCTGGGGTAGGGGCTGGACAGTACATTGCCAATGCCACTACGGGCCCCCAAACAAAGCCACGGTTGTTCCGGTGGCAGACTCATGTTTATCTATGAAAAATTTCCACCAGAGTCCTACACAAAGTCTAACAATAACAATTTTTTCCTAAAAACTCATTCTTTTGGGGAAGGAAAAAAAAAACAAACCTTTAAAGCAAGAGGAATTTTGGTGTGGAAATGCAGGGAGATTTGAAAGTTAAAAGTCAGAAATATCTGTTTAGTCATTTATGTTTATTCTAAGTCTTAACCTGCTCAGTCCCAGATTTTCTAGGCTGGTTCACATAGCAACAGTACAAATAACAAAATGCACATAGTCCTTGATGATTTACCAAGTATTTTCCGCTTTACTGTCCTAATTGAGCCTCTCTCAGCCCTTAGATACGTCAAGTTAGATATTAGTGCTCACATTTTGTAGCCGGGGAAACTCATGTTTGAAGAGTTCATGTGATTTATTCAACGTTACTCAATGGTAACGTGGCAGCACTGGATCTTATATGTATCATTTTGCCTTCAAATCCAGTCTTCTTTCCTTTCATATATAAGCACGCATGAACCTCAGTTCTAAACACTAGGTCTCCACACACACACAAAAAAATACTTTCTGTATTTTACAGCACTTTTTCCAGCTCTGAAGTCAGTCCTTATGGGCCAGTGGAATAACCCCAACGAAAATGAAATGACATTAGTCTTGTACATTCTTCCATGTCTCCAGGCTGTCCTTTCTCAAAGCCTTTGTCCACTTCAGTAGGTTGATGAGTAATTACCTGTCTTCCAGCTGGTCGGCGAACTCTGTGATGTCAAAGTCTTGATTGGATAGGTGTCATTGACTTCCGAACCCCCCCCACCCAGCTCCATGCCAGGTACAGGACAGTGCTCACTAGGAAGCCAGTGCTGACTGAAGCACAAGGTCAACAAACAGTAGCCCGAATACCTCTCCTTATTTCCCAGACTCAAGTTTGTCACAGTATCTGTCTCCTATGTATCAAAGGAAATTGCCCCATCCAAGATCTGCCTCAGGTGTGACTCCTCCACTCCTAATGTCATTTCCCAGAGTCACTTTTTACTCTTTGCTGAGAGACTCATTTGCCTTGCCTGGCAGATCTCTACATCACTCCAATGAAAGAAAGTAGTCTGTTGGCATCTCGGTAGGAGGGGAGTGCATGGACAAAGATATTGGGAGCCTCTAAAAGGCGGTGATGAAGCTGAGTCTAAAATGGTAAGTGGAAGTTGGTAAGTAAAGGTAGAGGTGAAAGAGAAAAGAGCAAGTGTAGCGGTGTAGTGGTGTGAAAGGCAAGGTGTGTAGTTTTTTAGGAGTAACAAAGGTTCAATTGGGAGCAGCTGTGACTGGAGTTGAACCTAGAGAGGAGCTTGCGTGTTGTGTCTGGCAGAGTTTGCATGCCGTGCTAACCAGCTTTTTCTTTATCTGGGGTGTCACAGAACATTGTGCTTCGTAAACAGATTTTCAAAAGGATTAGCGAAGTGTCTCTAATACTTAAGGCAGCCATGGGTAAGTTAATGCACCAAATTGCAAACAGATACATGCACACACACAGTCATTGCCCAATGCATGAAAGATTTTTCTAGTCTTACTGAAGTGCAAATCATTTCAATATTGACTCATATGTATCAGAGTTGTTGGGGTGACATTGGTTAATAAAATTGTATAGGTTTCAGGTTACAATACTTCACCTGTATATTGTATTGGGTGTTCACCACCCCCAAGTCAAGTCTCCTTCCATCATGATTTATCCCCCCCTTTACCCTCTTCTACCTCCCCTCAACCCCTCTCCGTCTTCAAATCACCATACTGTTGTCTGTGCTTAATCCCTTCGCCTGGTTCACTCAGCCCTCCGACCTACCCCGCCGCATCTGTCAGTGCTCTGTATCTATGTATCTATGTATTTATGAATCTGTTTCTGTTTTGCTTGGTAGTTTATATTGTTCATTAAGGAACTTGGGATAATGCAAATTACAGGGTTTAGAGTGGCTGTTTTGGGTGTTCACAGGAATATGAGGAAGGAAAGTCCGTGTAAAAGCGGAGAGGGATGAAAGGAGAAGCGTGGCTGAAGTCCGATCCAAATTCTGCTGTCACTAGAGCGTGGGTGGGACTGGAAAAGCTGGTGTTTGTGCTGCCTGGCGCTATCAGACCCAATAAGCAGAGACGGGGATTGAATCTTTATGGTCACTTTTTTCAGATGACCAGCGATCTGAGAAGATGCCAGGTTATGTACCCAGCAGACTGTCTCAAATTCCATTTTAAACGGACCCTTTCATAAAGAGAAGAAACATGTAGGTAAGGGGTTTAGAATTCAGGGGGAAAGTTAATCAGGTAAAAGCTGTAGCATTCTTTATCTGTGCCCCGGGCAAAAGTCTTTAGCTGTGTCCTGGGTGGTGGGCTCTCACCCTTGAACACAGTGGCTCAGATGCCATCTTCAACTGCTTGTAGTCCTCCTGAGGCACAAAGGTAGAACTGCTTATGGTCCGCTAGAGTCAAGGTGGGTCATAGCTTCAGTTCCTGGACCAATAGCTTTTTACATGCATTGATTACTAAACTTACTAGCTATTACTCACACTAAAGTTTTCCAACATTTGGGTCCCCCATCACAGAAAGTGCTGCTAGGTGACCAGGCACAGTACATAGGGCCATGTGTATCCTAATGAGAAATATCACTTTCTTGAAGGAGGATGTGTTTCAGAACTAGGAGAGGACAAGTATCCAGCAATGTAAATAGACATAACCTGAGTCTCGTACATTCTTCCAGGTAATAGTTCATACTTGAATTACAGAGAGCCCCTGACCACCTAGAGATCTGGAGAATGGGTAGCCTGGTATTTGACAGGAGGCAAAGATTCTCATAGATTTGCCCTTAACATTGTCCAGATCAGAAATAATCAATTCTGAATTAGAAGAGGGGTGAGCAGGGATGAAGAAGACATGGACCATCTCACTTACATGGGAGAAAAATGGTCCATATGTGGGGATTGAGTGACTCTGGGGCTATTGAAAGAGAACATATAGATGAGGCTCAGATAGGCACCTGGACTGTGTCAACATAAGGAACGTCCAAACCTGTAAGAATTTCTATGAGTTTATTTGAACCAAACTGATGACAACTACCAGGAAGGAGAATGTCAACAGAGAAAATGCTCCAGATAATGGCAGTTTTGCACCTTAATTTACACAGTACAATCAAAACAGGAGGTATAAGGGGGTTACATGAAATCCTTTGGTGATAGATAAGGGAGGTGGGAGAAGGCAACGGTGGAGAGCCTTTGGGATTGGGTAAAAAGGTAAAATGATAGGCACATACTTTTTTTACACAGGTGGATATATGACAGTTACCAGTCAACAGGTAACACGATAATAATACAAATGAGAGAATTTGTGGTCTCTGCTCTGGTGTGGCGGTGGTGTGCCCCAGGGGTTTGGAGAAAAGGGAAGTTACCTGACATTCCAAAGGTGTGTTATCATAGATGCAAAAAGACAATTAAGGCTCAATTAAGGTAAAGATTGATGTTTTGCCACAGAAGATTCTAACTTAGGGCAATGACTGCCCACCATGACCTGCTTTTAGTTAATTAGTTTTAATTTCAGACCATCCTTTGTGGTTACCTTAGATCTCTGAGTTTGCAAGGCTGTCATGCAGGCCTCCCCTGAACTTGTCATGTTCTGTATGTGTCCCCTTTTCATCCACAACTGCCTATGTGGTGCTTTTTATCAGGATGCATAAGAGCAAGATGTACTAGGGTTTATGGTACAGTCTGGTATTGTTTAGTTTGTGTACAGCTAAGAGGCCAGTATATAGATCTTAGCTCAATCCAGCTACTGTTCCTCCCTTGAGACCCTCATGGGAGAGATATCATGATTCACGTCCAGTTGGCAACATGGTTGCATTTTCCTAATATTACTGAGAAAATGCTCACTACAGAACCCAGATAAATGGGGGTGAGGGGTATAGTTTAGATTTGAGGCAGAAGGTCATTGCCATTTCCCAGAACTTATAGCCAGTGTTAACCTCCTTTCTCTGTAGAGCTTGGGGTGACTGCATGGCCAGTGCCCAGGATGGAGGAACAGGGGAGGGAGAAGTGAGTATGAATGATCTGACGGCTGTGTCTGATCAAAGACAGTACGAGGTGAGAGAGACCCCCACGTAAAACCAAGTTGGGTGAACATCAAACAAACAAACAAAAACTAGTCAAAAATTGTATGCATGCACAAAGGCAGAGAGAATCGCTTAATGAACGCTAGTGTGGTCATCAGGGAGCTCCATCAACTATCAAAATAAAACCACTGATGTTTCATTTACACACCAAGCCCTAAACAAGTATAACAAAGATCAAGTGCGTCTTATCTGTACATCTGTAAGGTCTTCAGAATGTATATCTAAGGGCTAACACCCTATCCCTAAGTAAGATTTTCATCTCTTGGAATTCTGATCCAAACAGATTAGCCTGGTTCTTCTCTTTCAATAAGGGTGGGACCTGGGGATAATTTTTCCTTCTCTCACCTGCAGAAACACAGGACATCAAGTAGCATATTGTACATGAGTCTTGGTATTTCAGCTTTACCTGAAAGAATTTTAAGTCTTATATTCAGTATCCAAGTCTTATATTCGAAATGTATGCTGGGGAAAAAAGGGAACACAGGAATTTGCATGGAAAACCTTTTTTTCAGAATACTTTATAAGGTTTTACAGAGCAATATTTCTCAGAAGTGAAAAATTAACCACAGTATATTGCCCTAAAAGGCAAAACAAAACAAATTTTCAGTTCTCAAGCCTGTTAGATTTTCTTCCTCCCAGTATCACAAGCAGGAGATTGCCTTTTTCACAGCTGGAGAATTTAAAGTGGGTGCAGAGGGGGGGCAGTGGGGAGACTGGCGGCAAAGAAGTGAAATCCGATATGATTGAATCTCAGGTACTTGGCTCTTTTTATTGATGACACAGCAGATTTAGAGGGCCAACTCAAGTCATGCTTAACAATGTAATTNTTTATTTGAACCAAACTGATGACAACTACCAGGAAGGAGAACGTCAACAGAGAAAATGCTCCAGATAATGGCAGTTTTGCACCTTAATTTACACAGTACAATCAAAACAGGAGGTATAAGGGGGTTACATGAAATCCATTGGTGATAGATAAGGGAGGTGGGAGAAGGCAACGGTGGAGAGCCTTTGGGATTGGGTAAAAAGGTAAAATGATAGGCACATACTTTTTTTACACAGGTGGATATATGACAGTTACCAGTCAACAGGTAACACGATAATAATACAAATGAGAGAATTTGTGGTCTCTGCTCTGGTGTGGCGGTGGTGTGCCCCAGGGGTTTGGAGAAAAGGGAAGTTACCTGACATTCCAAAGGTGTGTTATCATAGATGCAAAAAGACAATTAAGGCTCAATTAAGGTAAAGATTGATGTTTTGCCACAGAAGATTCTAACTTAGGGCAATGACTGCCCACCACGACCTGCTTTTAGTTAATTAGTTTTAATTTCAGACCATCCTTTGTGGTTACCTGAGATCTCTGAGTTTGCAAGGCTGTCATGCAGGCCTCCCCTGAACTTGTCATGTTCTGTATGTGTCCCCTTTTCATCCACAACTGCCTATGTGGTGCTTTTTATCAGGATGCATAAGAGCAGGATGTACTAGGGTTTATCGTACAGTCTGGTATTGTTTAGTTTGTGTACAGCTAAGAGGCCAGTATATAGATCTTAGCTCAATCCAGCTACTGTTCCTCCCTTGAGACCCTCATGGGACAGATATCATGATTCACGTCCAATTGGCAACATGGTTGCATTTTCCTAATATTACTGAGAAAATGCTCACTACAGAACCCAGAAAAATGGGGGTGGGGGGTATAGTTTAGATTTGAGGCAGAAGGTCATTGCCGTTTCCCAGAACTTATAGCCAGTGTTAACCTCCTTTCTCTGTAGAGCTTGGGGTGACTGCATGGCCAGTGCACAGGATGGAGGAACAGGGGAGGGAGAAGTGAGTATGAATGATCTGATGGCTGTGTCTGATCAAAGACAGTACGAGATGAGAGAGACCCCCATGTTAAACCAAGTTGGGTGAACATCAAACAAACAAACAAAAACTAATCAAAAATTGTATGCATGCACAAAGGCAGAGAGAATCGCTTAATGAACGCTAGTGTGGTCATCAAGGAGCTCCATCAACTATCAAAATAAAACCACTGATGTTTCATTTACACACCAAGCCCTAAACAAGTATAACAAAGATCAAGTACGTCTTATCTGTACATCTGTAAGGTCTTCAGTATGTATATCTAAGGGCTAACACCCTATCCCTAAGTAAGATTTTCATCTCTTGGAATTCTGATCCAAACAGATTAGCCTGGTTCTTCTCTTTCAATAAGGGTGGGACCTGGGGATAATTTTTCCTTCTCTCACCTGCAGAAACACAGGACATCAAGTAGCATATTGTACATGAGTCTTGGTATTTCAGCTTTACCTGAAAGAATTTTAAGTCTTATATTCAGTATCCAAGTCTTATATTCGAAATGTATGCTGGGGAAAAAAGGGAACACAGGAATTTGCATGGAAAACCTTTTTTTCAGAATACTTTATAAGGTTTTACAGAGCAATATTTCTCAGAAGTGAAAAATTAACCACAGTATATTGCCCTAAAAGGCAAAACAAAACAAATTTTCAGTTCTCAAGCCTGTTAGATTTTCTTCCTCCCAGTATCACAAGCAGGAGATTGCCTTTTTCACAGCTGGAGAATTTAAAGTGGGTGCAGAGGGGGGGCAGTGGGGAGACTGGCGGCAAAGAAGTGAAATCCGATATGATTGAATCTCAGGTACTTGGCTCTTTTTATTGATGACACAGCAGATTTAGAGGGCCAACTCAAGTCATGCTTAACAATGTAATTTTCTGCATATCTACGATATCTCTACTTATGAACAATTAAAACAGTTCTGAGAAATAATAGGCATTATGTTGGTAATTCTCATAATCATTATCATAGGGAAAACATGACCTTTTTCCACAGATCTGTAGAAACTTATAGTGTTTTCTTTCATATTTTAATACCTCATTCACGACAAATTTAATAGTGACCAAGTGAATAGCTGCTACCTCATTACCATCTTGGAATTTTTAACATTCTATACAGGGGTTGGTTGTACTTGAATTATATGTACAGTGTGTCTCTTCAGGACTTTAATGACAATGTAAGACAAACCCATTCTCCTGGATATCAACAATAGTAGATTAACCTCCTTAAGTAACCCAGCTGTTATTGAGAACTTTATACGTTTGCCACAGTGTCACCAAATGGTAAGTAAAGTTCGGCGGCCCACCAACACCCTCTAGGCAAAATTCCACAGGCAAAGTTTTGCCGAGAAAGGAAAGGAGTCTTTATTCAAAAGCTACACAATTTTGGAATAACTGCTTTCCACAGGCATCAGTCACTTAAGCTTATCAATTAAGGCTAAAGTCTTTGACTCCTTAGATACAGCTTTAATCATGTAAGCTTGTCCATCAAAGCTAAATTCTAACACTTGAGTTTTCCTAGGATTTTTCCCCCTGTTATTTTTTTTTAAGATTTTATTTATTTATCTTTAGAGGGGAAGGGAAGGAGAGAGGGAGACAGATATCAATGTATGGTTGCTTCTCATGTGTCCCCTGCTGGGAACTGACCTGCAACCCACGCATATGCCCTGACTGGGAATCGAACCGTGATCACCTGGTTCGCAGGCTCGCGCTCAATCCACTGAGCTACACCAGCCAGGTCTCCCCCTGTTATTTTTTAATTATCTTATTTCTATAGGTTAGTTTACAAACTAAAACTACATAAGATACTAAAAGAACACAATTTGAGGAGAATGGCAGGCTTCTGCCTCAGAGCTTGTCCCCTGTAAAACACTGAGACAGAATAACCCTGTCACCCTCTGTCAGGCCAGCCCAATCCTAGGCTGCACCTGGAGCTTCTCCTCTCATCCCAAATCCATCCAAAATATCATCCTTTGGGAAATACAGGCAGCAGCAGTGCAATCAGCAAGGCATATTAGAAGAAGAGAGAGCCCAAGAGCCCTCTTTTTATTATAAATCTTCTGGCCCATACTTCCATGTGATCTGGAGGCATTCGGCTTCTCAGCCGATTCCATCTTGGACTCTTTACCATTGCTTCAGGCAACCTTTTCTCAAAGTTTCTCCTTTTCCTCCCCTGTGATCTGATGAGATCTCTGTCAATCACACTTAACTCCCATTTAGCCCCAGGAAGTGGATTTTAATATCTAATTGTAGAGGTGAAAACACTGGCCAGAGGGTATAATACTGTATCACACAGTCCTGGCTTAACATCTCAGCTGAAACTACTTACTCTTTTGCTCTAAATCAGGTATTTCCTTTTGTACACCAATGTCTTAATGTTGTTCTTTCTAGAGGAATAATCTCTCTTTGCTTTAAAAAGCCCACTCTTCCTTCAGATAGATTAACTTTCATATTATTTATGTTGGGAACGCTTCCTGACCTCTATTCCCCAGGCTGTTAGGTACATACTTGCACACTTCCATATTCTTAGTAATTTTATTTATACATGTTCACAGAAACAGTAAAACTCTTATAATCTTCTAATTAACCAAAATATTGGTTTAACAAACACTGTACATTTCCTGGGTAAAAAAGTAAATGCAAAGCCAACAGACTTTTCTATGACGCCTGGACACTTTGACGCCACTATTTGTGTTGTTTGTTTATTCAAATGTGTTTGTTTCCAACCCCGTTAGTTCCATTTGTACTTGCCATGGCAATTATTTGCTGTATTTTATTGTTTATATAATATTTAATTAGAGTGCAGAAAGAAAGAATTGCTGCATTTATGAAAACAAAATAGAATGTTTTACAAAGACACAATAAAGAGCATTGCAGAAAAAAAGCATCTGTACTTCAGGTGAGCAAGAAGCAATATAAAAGAGTGGGAGAAGTTTCAAATGGATGTTGTACTTATTTCACGAGTGCGAGTTCTCTTCTCCGTTTGACGGAACTGAAGTTGAAAATTGGACAGGATGCATTCATTATATGTGAGAATCGTGCAATAAAGGCAAGTTTGACTTTTAATCAATAAGCACATATTTCCAAGAAGTATATTTTCCTTCAACCGAAAGACCGGTGAGTATAAATTTATATGTTTAAATCAATTTTTTTTTGTTTAAGATTGAATATTTATTTTGATTGCCAGTTTAACCACATTAGTTTTGCTAACCGTATCATCAAGTTTCAACAGATAGAACACTGAGATGATTTAATTCACGAGAGTTTAATGAAGGAACACTTGCAGAGGTACAAGCCAGTTTAAAGAAACAGATGATGGGCAGTAGAACAGTTCACTTCCGCCAGCTGGATGGAACCCCTAACCCATGTAGAACCCATGTAGAAAATTCAGACCTCAAGAGGAAAAGGAAGAAGTGATGTCACTAGAGCCAAGTACTCTGGAAACTTGAAAGAGACTTTGCTTCAAAGGAGCTATGGAAGAGCTAGGAATTAAAATAATTCAGCCTCCTAGGAAGAGCTAGGAATTAAAATAATTCAGCCCTTGCCAGAACCGCAGCCATGCAAGAACACAGATGAGAAAGGAACACCCTGACATCTCCTTTCTTGGGCTCTCTAATCTCTGGTTGGTGCCTCCCATTGTTTCAGAAAAATGAAGCGACCAGACACTGAGGGTTCAGGAGCACGATCTTTATTTACGTGCACGGGCCCACGGGAGGGTGATCTCCAAATTCTGAGCCCCGAACAAAGGGCTCCTGGGGTTTTTATAACCTGTAGGACCTTCCTGCCTACAGAGCGGAAGCAGGTTACAGAAGCGGAATGCGGAAGTTAGACTCTCCTACCGGGCATTCTTAGGTTAGCAGAAAAGGGGCTTTTCTCTATCATTATTGCCCCAAACTCAGTTGGTATCCAAGGAGCCTGGGTACTTCTGTCCAACAGTGACCACCCCCTACCCCACCGAAGGGCTCACAGCAAGACCAAAAAGGATGACAATGATTGTGGGTGGTAGAATAACCAACCCACTGACAAAGTTCAGTTCCTAGGGTGATGAGCAAGTAAGTTTCCTCCTAATTCATTGACCACTTACCTTCTCTACGAGATTGGAAGTTCTGTAAAAGGAACAACATGGTCGTTTTTGTTCTGTGCAATGGCAGTTAGTAAATATCTGCCAAGTGTAGCAAATCAGTCAATGTGAGATACCTTACTGATGATTTAGGAGAAAGAGAAATTCGACTGTAAGGCTGAATTGAGTTGACTTTCTCTCTTGATTTTTTTTTTTTAATTCAAGATCAGTGTATGAGTTGGTGACAAGCAGTGGCTTAAAAGATTGACATTTGCCCACGTATTTAGTTTTTGCAGACACTGAACACGTGATCTGCTAGATTGGGTTTTGATTTCCAACAGGATGTGCTGGATTTGAACCAGTAACCCAGATGGAAGAAGAGCCATAGCCAAGGAGCTCAGCTTTATGGGCCCCTGAGAAGGAACGTTAACTTAATTAGTCCTCAAGACAACACTGCATGTTTTATTATTCATTTTTTCTTTGCTCTTCTACAACCGTATGCTAATTTTTGCTCCACACTCACAAAACAGCTTCAAAAAGTAAATTATATATTCTGACTATATGTTTGATTTATAATGCTTTTCTAGAAGAACACAACTTATAAAACTCTGAGAATTAGATGTTTCTATGTTGTCTCTCAATTTGTTTGATTTTCTCACCTTTGTAATAGCCTGGTGCCCATTCACAAACATTTCTCAGTAAGCATTAAGGCCTGGGAGAGTATTTTTATTCTGTAAATTGGGTAGAAATGTAACACAATGGATAAACATTCTGAAAAAAAATAGAACAGGTTGGGAGACTTTTGACTATCTGACCTCAGAGATATCTTAGATACTTCTTATCTGAATTCATTGCTTTTTCAGTAAAGTTTCCAAGGCCCAGAAAAGAGAATAAAATTTCCTGTGAGAAGAGAGAACCCATATAGAAAATTCATTCCCTCTCTGGCCTATTTCATGGGCAGGATTTCAAAGTGTCTTATTTTTAGCTGCCTTCTTCCATTTCCAGACCCAACTCTCAGAACACTACCCAAGGTACTGGGATGGGATTTCATTTGGCAACATGTTGTCTTACTGTAATGTGAAAATTTGAAAGCTGTTTGTTCCAGCATCGAATTATTGCAAGCATCTCTTTCTATATCATCTTTTACTTCCTACCTCCTAGGATCTGTGTGCCATTTATAATCTTCCCAGGAAACTTGAGCTTCTAGAAAGTAGGGATTACATTTTAATGATCTATCTGCTCAACAATAAGTGAAGTGTTTAGTACAAGTTGTCAAACACATTGCATTTGGTGGGGGGAAAATATCACAATAAACATATATTCTGGTTCTTTACCCAAGGCTCTTTTCATTATCCTTTCCATTGGCTTTTTTTAGCACCTTTCTAGAAATTAAATGATGGTTCACATTACATATTTTGACGGAAAATGCCTAACACCCATATGAAATAATTGTGCTCCTATCACTTCATCTATGTGTCACTAAATGAGGAAAATGTTCAAGCATGGAAACCTAAACCTCAGTCACATTACAGCCAAGTGTTATTTTCACAAAATTAAATAAGTTAAAATAGTCATGACTTCTTTACAATTTCAAAGATTAGATAGGGGAGTTCTGACTCCCTTTGTTTCTCCCCATTGTATTCAGAGCTACAGAAACACATGTTTACAAATTGTTCTTTTGTATTTTCTGCTTTCTAAACCCCCCAGGTGGGAATTCCAACAAAGGAATTACAGGGAAACCAACCTACTCTGACAGCTGAGCCTGCAACTGAGTGGGGCTGGGGGTGGGAGTGGGGAAAGTCATGCTCAGTAGCCTGGAATGGAAGACCTTTGAATGTACGAAGGCAAGCAGAAGCCATTGTTCCTTTTATAAACCTCCCCAACCCCCAAAGAGAAACAGAGCTGGCAAACTGGTGCCATAATGAGACTCTATCAACCTAGCTAACTCTGTTTGACCTGCCTTGGAGATCCCCACAGACTCTGCTCCACCCACTTACTGGCCCACTCAACCTACTTTTCCATATGAATGGCTGGGCTTGGCTCAAACCACATAATTTACTAGATCCTCTCAAACAAGTAGTGAGCCCTAGGCTCAGCACTAGCAGCAGCCAGCCTAGATTTACAAGTTTGACTTTGCCTGGGAATCTCTGAGCCTAGCACAAGTAGCAGCCATCTCAGATTGCTTTATAGCTAAGGAAGTGTGGGCAAAACACAGGTAGGGGCTGAACTTGGCCTGCACTACCCAGGAAACACACCAAGGTAGCACACCCAGGGGGTGGCTATAGACCATGAGGGAGCAACACCACCCTGCCCCTGCACAACTGATCTTCCACAGAGGGTGGAGATTGGAGGTAAGTGATTACAGCCAATCCTTGCAGTTAACTGGCCTGGGTAAATCTCTCCTATTGATCTGCCAATCACAACTAAGCCTCAACTACAAGAGGAGGGTGTACTCAGCACACACAGAGGGCACATCAAGAGTACCAAGCTTGGTTGATTGGGGAGCTTGTGCCATTGGACCCTACAGGGCCTCTACTATATTAAGCTATACTACCAAGATATGGAGTCAAAGCAGTCCTACATAATACATAGAAACAAACACAGGGAGGCTGCCAAATTGAGGAGGAAAAGAAACATGGCCCAACTGAAAGAACAGATCAAAACTCTAGAAAAAGAGCTAAAGGGAGTGGATATAAACAATCTATCACATGCAAACTTCAAAACACTGGTTACAAGGATGCTCAAGGAGTTTAGTGTGGACCTCAGTAGCATAAAAAAGAACCAGTCAGAAATGAAGGGTGCGCTAATTGAAATAAAGAACAAGTTATAGGGTAACAGCAGTAGAGTGGCTGAAGCTGAGAATCAAATCAATAATTTGGAACTTAAGGAAGCAAAAAACAACCACACAGTACAACAAGAAGAAAAAGGAATCAAAAAAAAAAAAAAGGATACTATAAGCAGCCTCTGGGACAATTTTAAGAGGTCCAACACTCACATCATAGGGCTTCCAGAAGGAAAAGAGAAAGAGTGAGAAATTGGAAACCTATTTGAAAAAATAATGAAAGAAAACTTTCCTAATTTGATGAAGGGAATAGACATGCAAGTCCAGAAAGTACAGAGAGTCCCAAACAAGATGAATGCAAAAACCCCACTCTAAGACACGTCATAATTAAAATGGCAAATGTTAAAGATAAAGAAAGAATCTTAAAAGCAATGAGAAAAAAGATGTTAGTTACCTACAGAGCATTCTCATAAGACTGTTAGATGATTTCTCAAAAGAAACTTATCAGGCTAGAAGGGACTAGCAAGAAATATTCAAAGTCATGAAAAGCAGGGACTTACAGCCAAGATTGTTCTACCCAGCAAAACTACCATTTAGCATCAAAAGGCAGATAAAGAGTTTCCCAGACAAGAAAAAAACTAAAAGAGTTCATCATCACCAAACCATTATTATGTGAAATGTTTAAAAGGCTTGTTTAAGAAGAATAAGATCAAAATATGAACAGTAAAATGGCAGTAAATGCATATCTATCAACAATTGAATCAAAAAAACAAACTAAGCAAACAGGAAGAACAGAGACAGAATCATGGAAATCAAGAGCTTTTTGTTGGTTGCCAGAAAGGAATGGGGGTGTGGGAGAACGATTGAAGAGGTAAAGGGATTAAGAAGTACAAATAGGTGTTTACAGAATAGCCATGGGGATGTAAAATACAGCATAGGAAATGGAGTAATGAAGAGCTTATATGCATGACCTATGGACATAAACAATAATATAGGGAGACTGAGGGAGTGGAGGATGCTGGGTAGAGGGGGGCAAAGGAGGAAAATCAGGACCACTGTTATAGCAAAATCAATGACATATAATTTTAATAAAAGAAATATTCTAAAATGTATCACAGGACTTACAGGACAAATACACCCACACAGGCATTTAACAACTCCTGTTGTTAAATGCTTTCTATATGCTTGGCCTGATCCTAAGGGCTCCATATATATAAGCCTGTTGAATTCCCTGAACAACTTGTGATGTAGATACTATCATTACCATTTTAGAGATGAGAATACTGGAACAGCCAAGGCTGCATAGTTAGGAAGTAACAGAATCAGATTATAATAGAAGCAAAGGCTGGGATACCTTTTTGAAAGAAGAAGGGAAAAGGGCAAAAACCAGCTAGTATTTATAGATGATAATGATCAATTCTTAATGGTAAAATCCATTTTACAGTTAGTAATTGAATTTGGAACGGCAATAATTCAAGAGCTAGGGACTTGGAGTTTTAGACCCTGCTTTGTAAACTATAAACCATGTAATCATTTCACAGTGAAACAAAATGAAAAAATTGCACAACAGGATATTTACTTAGTTTAATAAGACTAAATTTATTGCTTTAACAGATTTCAAAAATATCCCAATAGGCTATGCTTCATTTATTTAAACCTAATTGTTTCCCATTAAATTGTAACTGGTGGAGACCACATCCATCTTTACTGAGTCCTCAGGTTCTAACATATAGTAGCTATTCAGTAAATGTGCTAGGGGATTTTTGTTAAATTAACATAGGCATAAATGAACAGATGAATATAAATGAAGAAAGAACAGAAGGGAAATATGAACTTGTTTTAAACTTTATTTTTGGGATCAAAAGATTATAATTAGTCAGTGATTTTATGAGCTTAGGTCTCCAAAACATGAACTATAATTTTATGTACCTCCCATAAGATTTCAAAATGCTACATTTAAGATACTGTATCTGAAGTTTTCAGGTTTTTTGCAGGTTTTGTTTTGTCTTTAAAGCATATTTGCCACTTCTTTTAAAGTCTATCTATTAGGTACAACTTTGGCCTTCTCAGGGATAGTTTTTATTGGGTGATTTTTTCTTTTTTTGTATGAAGGCCATACTTCCCTATTTCATTGCATGTTATTTTTTTTGTTTTTGTTTAAAACACTGTGTATTAAATGATACAATAAGTATACAAATTAGATTCCTCAATTTCATCAATGAACTTCTTGTCTATGGTGAGATTGGAGGAGAAGACCAGTGTTGCTCATGCAAAGTCAACATTTATGCTCTGTGCACCATTTGGGAGGCTCTCTACTAGGTCTTGGGAAAATCAGCACAACTCGTTTCTCTAGGAGTCAATGGTGTAGTGAGTTAGCAGGAATGGAAATACATGATTGTACTCATTCTGTCTTTGGCACTTATCACCTGGCTGTGAAATATATCACCACAGTATCTCAGTTGCCGCCATCTCTCCCCCTCTGTGTTGGGAGTGGAGGTCCTGGGACTTGGAGAAGCCTTCATAATAGCATAGCTCTCTGAGGAAAAACTGGGATTTAACAGATGCGCAAGGAATGAGGTGTAATTGGGGAATTCAAAGTAGCAGGAAAGTATGTATGCAGAACCATAGAGGCACAAATGAGGAGCCATGGAAAGTAAAAGGAGATGGATTTGGAAAAGCAATTTAGACCGTGGACTTGATGTATTTCACGTAACACTGATAGTCATTGGGGTCCTCATTTTTCTGAAGATGAAGTTGCGAATTTCACCCGTGCCTTACTGTACTTTATATAGAAAACAGACAGTTTTTGAAAATTACTTTTACTGAGAAAATGTCGAGTTCATGTCACTTATGGAGAATTTTTACATAAATTTGAAAATGTGACAGGTCACTTGATGTTTTGCTATGTTTTACTTTTCTCTTTTACTGTTTCCAGATGGTCTGAAGAAGAGGGGCAGAGTGACATTGCCATTGAAAATGTACCTGGTTAGTCTGAGCAAGAAACGAAGGAGGCAGGGGAAGTTGAAGCCTTCTAATAAGACGTTACAGTAATTTTAGTGTAATTGTATTATGGGCATATTTTTAGAGACTTGAGGGGGAGGCTCTGGCCCCTAAATTGCACACTAACACTGTTAATACCCATATATATATTTTTTTAGTAAATAGCTAGGGAACAGAAACAACTTAGAAAACCTAAAAAATGTAAGGGTGGTTATATGGCATAAGAAAATCATTTTATTAATTTATTTTGTGCTGGCAAGATTATTTAAGATAGGTTCCCAGTGAAGGAAGATCCATGGGCTCACTAAACAAGATAAACATGTCCAAAACAAATATTTTCTGAAGCGTCCACTGTATATAGTATCTAGCTCTGTGTGGAGTTCGGGGAAGGAGCTGTCCAACAGGGATACTGTGTTGAACACCTATGTTCACGTGTGTCTATGCCTGTGTGTAGTGTCAGGAGATGATTACCTTCCTCATAGACTTTGTTCCCTAATCCACACCTCTTAAATACTAGGTTGTATTTTATCAGGCAAGTATATAGGAAATTGCCAAAGACTGTAAGTTTTCTGCATATTTCGTGGGATAGCAAGTCACTTTAAAAACTCAAATGAGGCCCTGGCTGGTGTAGCTCAGTGGATTGAGCGTGGGCCTGCAAACCAAAGTATCATGGTTCGATTCCCAGTCAGGGCACATGCCTGGGTTGCAGGCCAGTTCCCAGCAGGGAACATATGAGAGGCAACCATACATTGATATTTCTCTCCCTCTCTCCTTCCCTTCCCCTCTAAAGATAAATAAATAAAATCTAAAGAAACAAACAAAAAAAACCCTCAGATGAGGAGATACTTGGACTGGACTCCTGAAGATAAGATGGGGAGGAAGGATTGACATTTTATTTTAAAACTAAATAATATGGCCCTGACTGGTGTAGCTCAGTGGATTGAGCACAGGCCTGCAAACCAAGTGGTTGCTGGTTCAATTCCCAGTCAGGGCACATGCCTGTCTCTCTTTCTCCTTTCCTTCTCCTGTGTCTATCTCCTGTGTCTAAAAATAAATAAATAAAATAAAATCTTAAAAAAAATAATAATATAGAGAAAGGAAAATGACACATGAGCTCTCACACCATGTTAGGAGATCTCTATAACCTATGGAACTATAGTTTTCACTGCAAAGTAGAAAATGTGTGTCTGTTGTGTGTTTGCGTATGTGTGTGTGAAACTAAGTACAGGTTGGAGCCCCATTGCTGAAGTTCAAGAATTCTCAGTGCAAACTTTACCTTGGAGGGAAGAGGAGCCCCTGAGGATTTCTTTTTTCAGAGGGTGAGAAGGTGAGGGTAATAATGTAAGAAAGGCAAGAAACAAACAGAAAAAGAAAATTCTTCACTTCTTTTTCTGTGAAAGACACGGCTTGGAGATCTGGCAAAACCAAAATAATATAAACAAAAATCTGTATATAATGTTTTAAAATATATTTTATCGATTATGCTATTACAGTTGTCTCATTTTCCCCCTTTATTCCCCTTTGCCCATCACACCCCCTCCCACTCACATCCCCCTCTTTAGTTCATGTCCCTGGGTCATACAAATAAATTCTTTGGCTTCTACATTTCCCACACTATTCTTAACCTCCCCCTGTCTATTTTCTACCTACTGTTTATGCTACTTATTCTCTGTATCTATTTGCCCTCTCTCCTCCCCACTGATAACCCTCCATGTGATCTCTATTTCTGTGATTCTCTTCCTGTTCTAGTTGTTTGCTTAGTTTGTTAACATTTTGTTTTTTTTTAAATTTGTTGTTAATAGTTGTGAGGTTGTTGTCATTTTACTGTTTGTATTTTTTATCTTCTTTTTCTTAAATAAGTCCCTTTAACATTTCATATAATAAGGGCTGGGTGATGATGGACTCCTTTAACTTGACCTTATCTGGGAAGCACTTTACCTGTCCTTCCATTCTAAACAATAGCTTTGCTGGATAGAGAAATCTTGGATGTAGGTCCTTGCCTTTCATGACTTGAAATACTTCTTTCCAGCCCCTTCTTGCCTGCAAGGTTTCTTTTGAGAGATTAGCTGATAGTCTTATGGGAACTCCTTTGTAGGTAACTGTCTTCTTTTCTCTTGCTGCTTTAAAAAGTCTTCCCTTCTCATTTGTAGGAGACCATTCTGTGGGCCCAGCCTCCAGTGGCAAACATTTACTGCACAATAACTTCCTAAAATTCATGAGAAACCTTCCAAGGACCAGTGTAACTGGCTCAACCACTTTTGCCTTTTCATTTGCAAATATCCCTCTTCTGTGATGTGATTAGCAATATTGGCTCCTTTGTTTTCTGTAAAAGGTAATCACGTGAAGCAACCTGTGCATAGTAAATGAGGACCACCAAGTAATGTTTATGTTTATTGTGATATTTGCTGAGAAACCCAATAAAGGCCCACTGCAAGGGCCACAGCAAGGGCCTCAGCTTTTGCTCCCCTTGAGAGAAAAGCCATGCTGTCCCTTTTCCTTCACCAGACTCCGTAGTCTGTGTGAATGTCTCATTTCATCCATAATGACCTGGACACTGCGGGCCAGTGTCTGCATCACTCTTTAATCTTGGCGAATGTAATGATGATGTGCCTTGGTGTGTTCCTCCTTGGGTCCGACTTCTCTGGGACTCTCTGAGCTTCCTGGATTTCCTGGCAATCTATTTCTTTTGCCAGACTGGGGAAGTTCTCCTTTATTATTTGTTCAAATAAGGTTTCCACTCGTGGCTGTTCCTCTTCCCCTTCTGGCACCCATATGATCTGGATATTGGAATGTTTATAGATGTCCTGGAGGTTCCTAAGCCTCTCCTCATTTTTAAAAAATTCTTGTTTCCTCATTCTGTTCTGATTGAATGTTTCTTTCTTCCTTCTGGCTCAAATCATTGATTTGAGTCCTGGTTTCCTTCCTATCACGTTGGTTCCCTGTACATTTTCCTTTATTTCACTTTTCATAGCCTTCACTTTTTTCTCTATTTTGTGATGATACTCAACCAATTCTGTGAGCTTCCCGATTACCAGTGTTTTGAATTGTGCATCTCATAGGTCAGCTATCTCTTTATTGCTTACTTGTATTTTTTCTGGAGCTTTGATCTGTTCTTTCATTTGGGCCTTTTTTTTTTTTTGTCTTCGTGAACCTGTTACATAGTAAGGGTTGGAGCCTTAGGTATCACCAGGGTGGGGCAACACGTCACTGGGTTGTGACGCTGTATGTGGGGGAGGGGTCTGAGAGGGGAACAGTGAGTCTTGTTCAGCTCTCTGCCAGCTTTCAGGCACTTCTTCTGCCACCCACAAGCAAACTGGGCCCCTCTGGTGCTGATTCCCTGGTGGGTGGGTTTGTGCACATTCTAGGACCCTGTGGGTCTCTCCAATGAACTCTCCCGTGAGGCCGGGAGTTCCTCCCACTGCCGCCTCAACCCCCACAGGTGTTTTTCAGTCAGAGGTTTTGTTATTTTCCTGCACTGGAACCTTGGGTGCTTCTCAGTTAATCTGCATGGGAATGTGGGACCACCAGGTCTGCCACCACCTCGCCTGCTCCCCCTGCCACCACCTTGCCTGCCTCGGCCCTCTGGCCACCTTGCTGTGAATTCTCTCCACCGCTCCTGCCTCTGTCCACCCTTCCTACCAGGCTGGATGAAAGTTTCTTCTTTAGCTTCTCGGTTGTCAGACTTCCATAGAGATTTTCTGTCAGTTCTAGTTGTTTTCTGTTTTTAAATTTGTTGTCCTTCTTTCGGTTGTGTGAGGAGGCGCCGTGTGTCTACTTACACCTCCATCTGGGTTGGAAGTTCTGTATGTCATTTTTTAACCAAATTAATCTTAGTGACCCTGAAGCTTCCTTTTTATTTATTTATTTTTTTAAAAAAAAAAGGAAAAAAGAAGGGAAGGAAAGTTGGAGGAAAGGAAAGTTTAAGGAAGGAAAGAAAGAGTTAGAAAGAGACTGAGGAGGGAAGGAAAACAGAAAAAAAGGAGAGAGAAAGAACAAAGAAAAAAGAGAATTGCTAGTTAATTTTATTCAGAAACATATAATATACAGGAAAATGACATTTTAAAAAAATCCTGCATTGCTGTGGCCTTGTTTCTCAGGGGTAGTGTCCCATATAGAACAGAATGCCTTCAAATAGACAGAATGGCTGGAACCCTACCTCTCAGTTTCCTTGTTTATATATTAGCTCATACCTGAATTTAAGTGAATTGCTACACTTGTTACCCCTTCTTCACACACACACACACACACACACACACACACACACACACACCAATTGGTCTTTTACAAGTGCTTTAAGAAAGTAGAGTTTTGTGGGTAAATAGATCCAGAGAGGTTTTAAGAATAAGAATAAGATTGACTTTCAGTAAATAAACATCTCAACCACAGAATATTTTTATACTTATTGTGTATTTTCTTCATAATGCTATAAACACGGGGGAAAGAAGAAACTGTATCTCTTTTGTTTAGTGATAATACCCAATTGTCTAAAACAGTGTCCACCACAGAAAACAAACTGGCAACAAATGCTAGTTAAATGAGCGAATGAATGGATAAATGGATAAAGGGGACTAACGTTGAAATCACAATTTTTTGCTCTGTTAATTATGTTTAAAATCAACAATGACAATTTTACACTATTAGAAGGCAAAATATTTTATTTCAGTAACTATAAAGGCTCCGTTTTATATTTTCCTACAGGAGGGGAAAAGAGCATGTGCAAGGAACGTACTCTCCAACCATAAGCTGAGATGGTTTGGTTGGAATTCCATGTGAATATTGATTGCCCACTGACCTTTGAATTGGCCTCTCCTCTAATGAAGAGTTGGATGGTCCCTCTTTCTAACTATTGACACGAGTTTCTTGTTTTTCTACAGCTGGGGAGGCGATTCAGCAAGACTGGCTTGTCTAATGAATTCAAAACAGTTCTCCCTGGAATAGACCCAGATTTTTTATCAGGCACATATCTAACAGATCTGGCGCCATACCAGGTCCAAGTGAAATCTCTCAGATCGCTGCTCACTGCTTAATTCATGGTGGAAAAGCCAATTTTGGTACCCCTTAGTGAGGGTGAAGGAAGAGGTGTAAGATGCTTTCCTATGCTGTGGCAAATGTGTCCAAGGACCCACCTAGAAGAGAGATTCAATTAGGCTCCCTTTGGAAGAAATTAGCGTTCTCGAAGACTCTAAAAATGGCAGGACATTAGGACTGAGATCTAACCATAAACTTAATTTAGAGAATAATCATAACTTGCATTCCTGAGCGCATGTCTCCAAATGTGAAGTATAGAATTTTCCACTATTGATGGAAAGACTTCAAGCAGAGTCATTTCAGACCTCCAAAGAGGACAGAGGGTTTTTTTTTTTCTGCCTCCACCAGGAAGCTCTTGTGTGAAATATTGTTCTCAGGCCTGCTGGGCAGCCATCTGATTGGACACTTGTAGACCCTATAGTGGGAAACACAGGAGCAAATGGAAGTCTCATTATTGAATGCTCTGTGCTTTGTTGAGTTTTGGAAAATGCCAAGGTATTTTCTTTCCTTCATAATGATGATGTGTTCTTTTTTCATTTTCACCAGTAACTATTGATTTGGATATTTTGAGTATGCCAGTTATCTCCCCTGTGGTAGAACATTGATTGTTCTCAATGTCTCAATTTTGCTGTGTTCTTAATAGAGGTGGTAGATAAGAGAAAGACAAATTCACACAGAGGATTGTTACTGAACGTACTGGTTGTTTGGGTATTATTCCTCTGTTGTTATGGTCTGAAAGGATGGAGACACCTTAGTGATTGAGGAAAGGACAACGCATCTTAATAGAGTCCATGGCAAATATTTGTCAGATGCAAAAAGAAGGGGTGGGGGAGGATAACAGCCCTCGATGTAACGACGACAGTGGCTGACATAAAGATTGGCTGATTTAATCAACGAAACTGAGATTATTAAGATTCTAAGTACTTCAAAATGCATACAAAGTTCTCTTTTCCCTTAGTGGAAAAAAATAACTGCAAAACTTTCAAGCAAGAGTGGTCACTTTGAGTAACAGCTGAGGGAGAAGGAGGGAGATAGAGAGGAAGACAGTCTGAAAGATTGAGAGATATGTCGAGAGTAAGACCCCCTGTAAACCTGTGAAGGTATTTTGCGAGTCATACATTAATAATTTCTTATTTAAAAAAAGATCGATTTATTTATTTTTAGAGAGAGGGGAAGGGAGGGAAAAAAGAGGGAAAGAAATTTCGGCATGAGAGAGAAACATCAGTGAGTTGTCTCTAGTACGTGCTCCAACCAGGGACTGAACCCACGGCCCAGGCATGTGCCCTGGTGGGGAATTGAATCCGTTGACCTTTTGCTTCGTGAAACAATGCCCCATCAACTGAACTGCACTAGTCAGGATGGTAATAATTTATATTAAACATTAATTTCTTTTTAACCAGCCCTAGGAAGCTAGAAGAATTTTAGTATCTCACTTCCCTGTATTTCACTGAGATGTGTGTAGATTCATTTCGCTTTATTATAGATAATATGTATGCCAGGAGGGAATTTGCTTACTGTGGTTGGTCTTTCATTCAAAATTATGACATCTTTCTGATTTTATGGGCCATGAAATATAGTTTCCACAGCCACCTCCTGCCTCTCTCAGCCTCAGACTTTTGGTCCATATTCTCTTGTGGGTATCAAAGAACATATATTTTTTCTAATTTTCATAAGTCATGGTTACTGGAACTAAAGTTCTCAAGAGATCCTAAAAGAATTGCCAAAGTAAATTTTTACATAAATTTATCCTTGTCTACACAAGAGTAATTGGTACCAAAAATTTTCCTTGTAGCCTAAAAGCCATATAACCACCCATTAATTCTCATTATAGTTAATGTAAAAATGCACTGTTACTGTTAATGGATGCAATTACATACTGTAGATAACTGTAAACTCTATCATTACACTAATGAAATGTAAAACATTTCAAGAACCAAGAACTTTGTAAGCAGGTTTCAGTAATTCACCAGTTATCAGAGAGACCAGCTACACTTCTCATATATTTGAGAACAAGTTTCACACAATGCCCAGGTAAGTCTTAAAAATATTAAACTGAATGTTGAAAGGATGCAGTTGTTACATACACTGAATCCATCCATGTCTCCTCCATTGATTGGAGTTTCTAGCGATTTCGTCAACTTCTCTTTTAGGGACTGAGAAGACACCATTGGAGATTCCTTTATAAATGTAAATGCCTCTTCAAAATGGTAGCTCGTCTTGAGTTTTTAACACTTTTTTGTGTCCATTTCTTAAAAATAATCAGCCTGAAACAACCCTTATTCCAAAGAGGCGTGTTTTGGGTGGCCAGTTCTGCTCCCCTTCATCTGTCGCCTGAAACTGAAGGAAAGCTTCCTGAGGGCAGTGGCCACACTGGCCTTGCTAACCTGCATGCGACGAAATGAGACAAAATGCCCTAGGTTCAGATTTTTATGGCTCTGGACCAAAATATGGGCCTCTAGAGCCATGCAAACTAGAGCCCACTGTCCTCAGCCTCCAAGAAAAGCAGTCTGTCTCGACTCCCCCGTGAGGATCCCTCGTCTCCCTCCCTCTTCTCTGCGGCAAGCACGTCCTGCTGATCCAGGCATTCCCACGAACGGCTCCTTTACCGCCCCCTTCCCTCACCCCAGGCAGGAGCTCCTGTGTTGTATCCACCTGTACTCCAACTTTCTACCTCAGGGCCTACTGTCTCTCTCTTATATTTGTCCCCTCCAGCTCTACCCCAACCCAGAGTTAGAAAATAAGAACTTGGCCCAAGAAATTGGGGCTAATCAGCTGTGCCATATTCAGGAAGGGAGGCCATTGGAAGGGAGAATGTTCCTTCTGCCCCCATGGTGGTGTCTTTAGTGGCCTCATTTACTGCCCGTAAGTCCCGTACTATCCAAAATTATCCCGCCCTGAGAGGGGAGGGGTGCTCCAGGCTGGCTGGCAAGGTCTTATAAGCCCCTGCTTGATGAGCTGTTGTATTATCGGGGCTATTTCTTCTAAGGCCTCTTGACACGAGGGATGTTGCTGTTCGTTAGCTCAGCTGCGTCCTGGCTCTAATCAGACAATTACTGAGCTCGCCCCTTTGTCAGCGGGGTGGGGGGGTGTCTCCACAGACTCCCTGAGATAAACAGCTGTTGATGGCCCAGACGGACGAAGGCTGATAAGGCCCAGGGGCTCTTCAGTTGTCTCCCGAGAAAATCCAAAGAACTCCTGAGGAGTCCCAGCTGACACTGGACACAGGGAGGACAGCTGTTGGCTTTTCACTTGACACAGAAGCCGCATGCTTGGTTTTGAACACCAGACCAAGCAAACTCATCAGTAAAAAATGTAACATTAGGGGAGTGTCAGGGAACTCAGAAAGCAAAGAGTTCATTGAACCCCTTAATTGTAAATTGGACAGAAGGGAATCAGTCACTCATTTCTGTGCATCCTGGAATGTCGTACACTTCTACTAGGAAGGGATTTACTGCATAAACCAGGAGCAACCGTCCGTCTGAATGGAAATATAATGGAAGTAAATGTCCCTTTTGGAGAAAGAAACAAATTGGTCATGTTCCTAGTTAATAGGGGACAAAAAGAATCTCCAGTAAATGAGGAGGTTGAATTATCAGGACCAAATGTCCATGTACAAGCTCAAGAGCTTTGGGGATGATAGGATGGGACAAAGGAGCGAGCTCAATAATTGTCTGATTAGAGCCAGGACGCAGCTGAGCTAATGAAAAGCAACATCCCTCATGTCAAGAGGCCTTAGAAGAAATAGCCCCGATAATACAACAGCTCATCAAGCAGGGGCTTATAAGACCTTGCCAGCCAGCCTGGAGCACCCCTTCCCCCTCAGGGTGGGATAATTTTGGATAGTATGGGACTTACGGGCAGTAAATGAGGCCACTAAAGACATCTACCTGGTGGACCCCAATCCTTATACCTTACTATCTACCCATAATCCAATAGAACTTGGTGCTTTCCTAGATCTGAAAGGTGCCTTCTTGGTACTCCTTTGGACCCAAGAGAATTCCAAGAGAGCTTTGTGTTTAAGTGACAAGACCCCTTAACTCAATAAAAATGGCAGTTCTGCTGGAGGGTCTTACCCCAAGAATTTAAGAACACTCCCATCCTTTTGGGGGAGGTCCTGGCCGAAGACTTAAGGGACCCACATTTGGAGGAGGGTTCCCTCCTTCAGTATACAGATGACATATTTATTGATAGCCTTACTACAAAATTAGCAGTCAGGAACACTACAACCACCCTAAACGACCTGGCTGATAAGGGATACAGGCCTCAAGGAAAGAGGCTCAGATACCCCAGACCAAAGTTGCTTATCTGGGATTTATTGTAACTGAGAGAGACGCTTGCTTCAGGAGAGGGAATAGACCCGTTTGCAGCCTCACCAGCCCCATCACCCCTACAGCCTCAAAAAGACAACATAGAGGGTTCTTGGCGATAGTGGGATTCCCTCATATTTGGATCCTTAATTTTGGTTTCTCTGCCAAGCCTCTCTAGAAGGCCTAAAAGGGAAGGGCAATGAGCAATTCGAATGGAATGCAGAATGTGGAAAGGCTGTCTGGGAACTCAAGGGACAGCTGTTTCAAGCTCCAGCCTTAGGTCGCCCAGGTTTAACAAAGCCTTTTGATGAGACAGAGAAAAGCACTGGGGGGGCGGGGTCTTAACTCAATTGGATATCTGAACAATTAGATGAGATAACCAAAGAAGGGCCTCCTCCCCTTAGGGCTGGGGTATTGAACTCATTTTCACTGGGGGACCACATCAGCCTCAAGGTTGCCTTCAATTTGAAGCCTGTGTAAATGTAACTACTCCTTAACAGTTAAGGAGAGCTCAGCTCTGCCTGGACCAGGTGCCTGGACCAGGTAAAACAAGGTGGAGGGCCCGGTTAGGGGAGGAGGAGGAGGGGGGCTTGTGTGTGTCACCTGTGCCTTGGGGACAGTTGCTACTACAGCCACTCCCTTAAGAGAGGCAAACAAAATTGACTTTTGGACAACCTGGAACTGCCTGGATCCCACATCAGGTTCAAGCCCTGATAAACTCCTAGGGGAGAGAATGGTTGTCACCTGGGAGATCAATCCAGGTTCAGGCCTTGCTTCTAGACAACCCAGTTGTCACCATGAAAACACGCCACACTTTAAACATGGCCACTTGACGCTCAGCTGAGCTGGGATATCTGAGGCATTGCTGCATAGCAATAATAGGTGCAATATACTGCAACCAGCCAGACCTAGAAAGTGAGCCCCTCCCAGATGTAGAAAAAGCACGATGACGGGTAGAAGCAGCTTCATAAAGGAAGGTAAAAGACTGGCAGACTATGCAACTGTCACCCTAAATAAAACTACGGAAGTGAAGCCCTGCCTCCTTGGATCTCCACCCAAAAGGCTGAGTTAAAGGCCCTCACTAAGGCCCTAGAATTGTCAACAGACCCTGAACATCTTTAGGGACTCCTGGTATGCTTTCTCCATTCTACAATACCAAAAGGTTACTTTTGTCTCCTGTCAGGGACACCAAAAGGGAGAGGCTGAAATAGGGAAATAATAAGGCAGATGTGGTGGCCAGAAAAGCTGCTTCAAACACCGTTATCCAGCAATGGCTCCTTCTACCTGGAAAGCCTAACCCATCAAATTACTTCCTAATATTTCCAGAGAGGGAACTCCACAAAACAGAAAGGCAGAGCCTCACGCAGGACCTCGTCAATAGTGGGTGGCTAACCAGCCAACACGGGCAATCCTTATTCTCTAAAACGGCAGCTGTGTATGCCGTGTGGGAAGGCCCATCAGAGAAGCCACTGTGGGAGGAAAGCCTTTTACCACTGGCTGATAAACACCGTGGCAATTCCGTGGTATGAGGGCTTTGAGTAGGTGGTAAATGCTTGCCCAACCAGCAAGGCCAGTGACTTGAACACTCGGCCTCCCCCGATCTCTGCGGTGAGCCCAGATAAGTGGACTTCACTGTCATGTCTAAAGTGCCAGTTAATTTCAGATACCTCTTAGTACATTGGGTGGGTGGAAACCTTCCCCACCAGGACTGAGATGTTGACTCAAGTGATAAAGGCACTACTGAAGGAAATAATTCCTAGGTTCAGGCTCCCCAAATCTTTACAGAATGACCACGGGCCAGCATTTATCTCTCTGATTACAAGAGATGTTACCAAAACCTTAAGAGTCAGGTGGGTACTACACTCGGCTTGATGAGACCCCAATCATCAGGAAAGGTGAAAAGGGCTAATCAGACTCCCAAGAGAAGTTTATCCAAATGAATCCAGAAAACACAAGAGAATTGGATAAGGCTCCGTTCAGTAGCTTTACGGCGTATATGCCTTGCTCCAAACAAGTTCAACAACAAGGGGTCATTCCGTGCATGCAATACTCTACTCGAACCAGTTCCATAGTCAGCCCGAGACAGTGATCTTACAAGAAGGTTACACAACCCTAGGGAGTGGGGACAGGTTCAACAAAGAGGGCTGGGCAGCCCAATGCCTAAATCATAAACAGGCTGGGGGCGGGGGGTGGGGACAGTAGCAAGAGTCCACTCGCACCCTAAATAGGTACAGATTTATGACCATACTACCTCAGCAACTCAGCAAACCAGGGGGAAAAGAGGGGAAAAGAATAGCAGGGCTCCTCGCTGCTGGGGTCATCACCTTAATAAGCTCATTAGTAGCATTAGTGGGAGGCACCATTTATGATACTGTAGCAATTAAAGAAGTCGCTGCCACCGTGGCCGTGCTAGCTGATGAGGAAGGCCTGGATTTCAAACCATTACAAAATTCTACTCATTGCTTAGCAAAAATGGTTCTAGAAAACAGGATAGCTCTGGACTACCTTCTACTGGACCAGGGAAAGAGTATGTGCTTTAACTAACACATCTTGCTGCTTTTTATGTTGACGCCAGTGGTATCATTGAAGAAAGTTCAGCTAAGCTGTTAGATAAAGCCAGCTGGCTGACAGAAAATGGTCAACTTGATCTCACTGAACAGACAGGGAAGGGAGTTAAACAGATTCTCTGAACTCACATGGTTTCAACCACTTCTGGGCCTCCTCAGATCAATTCTACTTCTAAATTTTAGACCCTGCATGTTATTTATTTATTTTTTTAAATGTTGTTTCCATTTAAGCTTATGTTCAGTATTATTTTGTATTACTTTCAGGTGTATAGTGGTTAGACACTCATATACTTTTCAAAATGTTCTGCCCAGTATCTCCAGTACCCACCTGGCACCATACATCGTTATTATAGTATTATTGAGTATATTTTCTATGCTGTACTTTGTATCCCCGTTACTATTTTGTAAATACCGATCTGTGCTTCTCAATTCCTTCACCTTTTTCACCTATCCCCCCAACCCTCCCCCCACCTCTGGAAACTTTCAGCCTGTTCTCTGTGTCTGTGAGTCTGCTTCTGAGGGTTTGTTGTTGTTGTTGTTTGTTTGTTTTTTGAGATTTTATTTATTTATTTCTAGAGAAAAGGGAAGGGAGGGAGAGAGGGAGAGAAACATCAATGCGTGGTTGCCTCTCACATGCCCCCAACTGGGAACCTGGCCCACCACCCAGGCATGTGCTCTGACCGGGAATCAAACTGGCAACCCTTTGATTTTCAGGCTAGCACTCAGTCCACTAAGCCACACCACCCAAGGGCTGCTTCTGGCTTTTTCTCTGTCTGATTTATTTCATGTAGCATAATACCCTCTGGATTGAACCCTGCATTTTAAATGGCTTGCTACCTTTTCTTACAAAGAGTCTAGAATCCACCAAAACACAGGGGATAGGCCATGAACAGTTTGGGCTTAGGCCTGGTGACAACCAAACTGATTTTAGACTAGCTGGAGAGAAGTTCTGTTCCTCTGTGGCACCCGGCAATGGTGCCCAGGTTCAGCACAAAGCAGGTACCGAAAACTGGCTGTCTCCCTTTATCCCTACGGGAATGAAAGGAACAGACAGAGAAGAGATTTGTCACGGGCTATCATCCAAAGGACCTTAGCGTGGCAATAAACAAACAAACAAACAAACAAAATTTGTTTGCCTGTGTTTTTTTCCTGACGTTTTTATTATAGCTAAACCACAAAGGCAAAGTGCCTCTTCCCTTGAGAATTAGCATTCAGCACAAAGAGAAAGGACATTCGTCAGGAATGCTTCTTGGGCCACATATTGTGTTTACATACACAGCTACATGTATGTAAACATGTAGCTCCTCCTCCTCCCCCCGATTTAAAATCATCGTAGATAAATACTTCAGGATACCAGTCCTCATTTTCAATAAGAAACATTTCCAATACATGAGCTCATCATACTCCAGCCAAGAATGAACTCACTAATATGGATCCTCTTTTTCGCCCATTTCTAGAAAGCAAAAAAAAAAAAAAAAAAAATTCAAACAATCTGCTGGACTTTTTCTGCCTGAGACTAAGCATGTCACTTGTGACCTTTATTGATTCAGCTATTGGTATAACAAAATATCACAGTGTAGTAATGTTTCCTAGAAGGTTCTTTACATGCCCCACATGGAAATTTCTGCAGGACTGTAATTTCTGTGACCCCTTCTGTTGTGGATCATTAGAGGGGTCTAGATGGTTGTTTTTGGTAACCAGATCCTCTCTGTCACCCTAATTTCTCTAAATGGCTCCATCAATCACATAGTTGTTCAAGTCAAAAACCCTAATGTAAAATACTTCCTTCATTTAGCTTTAAAGCAATTGCCAATGCTGCCAGTTTTATGTCCAAAATAAATCTGAATTCTATATATTCTTTCCATTTCTATTACCAAGTCAGTGGTTACTGAGAAGATAACGTCTTGCTGGGGCTACTGCAGCAGTCTCCTGCCTGAGTTTCCTGATTTTATTCTTGTTTGCTGTGATCCCATTTCCAGTGTTATCTTTCTAAAAATATAAGCCAGGTCATTTCTTTGCCTTTAGGTCCCCTCAAGTGCTTCCTATTTAATATGAAGTAAGTCCGAGCTCCTTATCCTGGCTGACACGGGCTCCTAGAACGTCGTCTCTGACCGGCTCTCCAAACCACATTGTGCTCCCTTTAACCTTCATGCACTGAGATCCAGACCTCATTTTCATTTTCTGCGCATGTCTATCTGTTTAGCACCAAAACGGAACAACCAACAGAAACTTTGCCGAGCACTTTGCTGTGGTTTGCGCTTATCACGGCAACTCAAATGTCACCCCGTGAAGTACTTAGTTTGCCGTCCATCCGTGTTATCGTCTATCATATTACCTTCTTTTGTTTTTTGTTAATCCTGCTCAGCTACATTTCTCCCCCACCACCAGGCCTTTAAAGAAACAGACTTTCCTGTCTTACTGTTGTATTCCCAGCACCCAGTTCAGTGAAAAAGCCTCAGCACATGTTTGTGAGATACATGAGGGTACTGGAAGTTTTGCCACATGGAGAGTCTCATATGGTAAGAAGTACGAGCCGGGAAGTCTCTTGGGAGATCTCTTACTCAGCAGCACAATTCCTTTTTGAGGACCTGGGTCCTAAGCTGACCTTACCTACTCATTCTCAACGTCTATCGAGATGCTCCCTCCAAGACTCACCGTAACACAGCCTCTAGCAAGGCACGGCGCCTTGGCGGGGTTAGGTATTATTTCTCTGTATTTTCACAAAACTGCGTTTGCCTCTTCCACACCATGGACACATCTGATGTTTTATCATTAATTTGCTTCTGTAATGTATCCAGTTAGACTCTAAGTCTTCAAAAGGCCAGACAAGTGTAGATCAGATCTAGCACACATGCTTTAGAAAAGCAATTTACAAAGGTCTCTTTTTTGAGTTTACTGGCAACACGGTTATTTGTAGTTCCATCCTTGGGCCTGGATCATCCATTCAGTCACACAACGGTTGGACTTGCCACGTATGGGGTTGTTCTCCAACTTCAGAGGCTGAATTAAAGAAAACTTAAGAGGATCAGTGTTCCCATAGCCTTGGAGGGGTCTGATCATCGGTGTTCTCATAGCCTTGAGACTGTGTCCAATAAACTGTTCCCATAACATAAAGTGGGCATGCGCAGAACTGTTATGTGACGTGAGGTTTGGGCAGTTTTCCAGCTGCGTTCCCCTCTAGTACTTAGACAGGTAGGGGCTTCCCACTAGTTAGGCACGCAGCTTGTGGCACGCATGGCTCGCCCACCTGTGAATAACAGTATGTCAAGTGTCCCCATGGCTCCGATCATTTTCTTCGGTATACAGGAGGCAGCAGTGGATCTGCCTGGCCTCGATCGACTGCAATACAACTGGCGTAGTTGGCAGGATTCACCACGAAATGCTATGGAACCTGCACCCCTGGGGGAGTGTGGAGCTTGGAGTGGCGGATAACTGGCAGGTAGTATTTGGTGGCCGAGTTCCTGGCAGCTTGGCCTCCCACCCCATGACTGGCCCTATGTCAGTGGTGCATGGACACAGTGGAGAAAGCCCTGTGGGTGGTGGGGAAGACCCTAGAAAGCCCAGTGCCTCTTTGGCCGTGGGGGCCGTGGGGGCCGTGGGCCAGGTGTTTCTTTCAGCTTTGCAAGCTGAGACGAAGACTTGCTTTGAGACAGTGAAGTTCCAAGGGCCCAGAGAGGGTGCAAAAGCCCTGATGGCTGAAGAGGAGACTGCACTTCCCTACATGACAAAGTTACATGAACACAGAGGCAGAGAAAAAAAAGCCTGAAAGGCTTGAGTCTGAGCCCTGGTAAAAAGCCTGAGCAGCTGAGCGGCGTCATGCAGTCCCCTCCCCAAATCACAGTAAGCTATTCAGGGGAAGAGGGTCGAGGGGAAAAGGAACTGAGTTCTCTGAGGGCAGCAGCCTATGGCTCCTGGGGGAAGTTTGGGTCTGGGAACCCCCTTCCCTCCCCTGCCCTACACGGACGTGGAACAAAGAATGTGGAACACAGTTGCTGAGAACAACTGACCAAGGGCCGGCCCAGGCAGGTGCTCTGTCGCCATCAGCAGCACCAGCACCTGGTCCCAGCACGCTGATCTCAAGAGGCAGAGATCCCTGCAGGCGAGCAAGCAGCGTGGGCTGCTGTGCCTGCAGGCCAAGGTTGAATGCTCAGAACTGAGCTGTGCAGCACTGTTCCAGGAGGCGGGGCGACCGCGGGAGCTGTGAGAGCTGGCTGTGCCACCACCGGGGAGGCTGCCAGAGAGCAGGCTGGAGCTGGCTCAAGACAGGGAAGCAGGCATTGGCACCTGGAAAGCTCACTGATAGGGAGGGGCCCAGGTGGTGGTGGTGGTGGCAGCAGGTTAGCACAGCACCTGTCAGGCCCCAGAAGATGACAGCGGCACCTGGAGACACAGAGATAGGAGTCACCGGAGTTGCAGAAACAGCAGCTTGGTGACCTGAAAGGACGCAGTGGTAACACCAGCAACCAGCACCCACCCAGGCAGTGTGTGGTGCTGCACAGGACAAGTACAGCTCCTGTGCCCGCATTTGGGCATCCAGGGCAGGCCTGAATTATCTGTCCAAACCCGGGGGTGTGACCCCAAGAGGTCCATCCTGCGCATCTAAAGGGCCATTTGGCTGTGCCCGCCTCCCAAGAAGAGGGAGGAGATATCCTGCTAGACCCTGTGAGCTAGACGTGCGTGTGACACAGGAAGGCTTTGGGTGGGGTTTGTGGCAATGATCAGAACAGCGACGTCAGTACTTGGGTTTCTGGTCCCAGCTATGGAAGGGAGCAGAGGTATGGTAGTCCTTGACTGAAAAGCCATTGGCTGCTGTGTACGCTGCCCTGTTGGCCATGGAGGCCATAACAGGAACTGCCCTGTGACAGTTAGGACCACCTATCCCATCGCAGGGGGGGTCCAAGACTGGATGGCCAAGCCTCACAGTGGGACAGCTCAGACCCCCATATTAACCAAGTAGGGGGCTTACCTACAGCAAAGGAGTCGTCTGTCCACTAACTCTTTGTGGGCTGAGCTATGGGCAGTATTAGGCCCAGTTATTCATGTGGAGAGAAATCTAATATTCCTGTCCCTACAGAAGAGATGGGAGTTAGCCCCTTCCAGGAAGCATGCGTGGTGCACTGATGGGTCCAGTGGGGGCCAGCCTGTGGTGTGGACAGCTGCAGCAGTTCAACTGGAAACAGAGATGATCTGGTTTGACACAGGTATGGGACAGAGCAGCCAGTGGGCTGAACTCCTTGCCCTTTGCATAGTGGTGGTCAAGGAAGCCCTGCCCCTGACTATTTGCACAGATGGCTGGGTGGTGTACGGGGGGCTAATATTAGGGAGCTCTCCCTGGCATACAAAGAAATGGATGGTTATGCATAGACCATTGTGGGGACAGGCTTTGTAGCAAGCCTTATGGGACTTAGGCCCCCAGAAACAAATCCCTGTATATCACGTTACTGGACATGCGCCTCTTGCTTCCCCTGAGAATGATGCGGTTGATACTCTAGCCAGGATGCGGTGGCTGGAAACAGTACCTGCCGGTCCCTCAGGAAGGGAAGCAGCCCAGTGGCTACACAGTTGCCTCTTCCATGCTGGGCAGTGGCCAAGGGGCCCACTATCAAAACTTCGGGGTCACCTGCCACCTTAGCAGAGGCACAAGAAGCCTGAGACCCGTACTGTTTGCTTGTGAGAGCATCCCCAAAGACCGGTGGGAACTTCTGGACAGGTAGTGCGGGGATGGGAACTGCAGGGGTGGGGACTGCGGGGGTGGGTAGTGCTAACCTGGTGGCAGGTGGATGTCATCAGGACCCTACCTGGTTCAGAGGGGTATAAGGGTTCTACTCCAGGTGTGGCCACGGCCACAGGACTTTTAGCTGCTTACCCAGCGCACGGCACCCAGATCAGAAAGCAGTGATTGCTGCACTGGAGCGGTTATGTGCTGTTCATGGGGACCCCTAATCACTGAAAGTGATCAGGGGACACGTTTTACTGGGGCCTTGGTACAACAGTCGGCTCAGGACGTGCAGATGGACTGGGAACACCGTGTGGTCTATCATCCCCAAGCTGCTGGAACGACCGAACAGTAGTAGGATGACCTCTTAAAGCAGGGCCTGCGAGCTGTGGCGGCTGCCCCCACACTGATGGGTTGGACAAAACGCCTAGGGACCGTCCTCCAGACTCTACATGAGAGCAGCCGGAGAGGGGGCCCAGCTACGGTGGACGCGTTGGTCCACGGGACTCTCGCTCCTATTCGGCTGCAGGGACGCACTGAGGATGCCGTGCGGAAATCAGGCGTGGGAAAACAGGGGAATATTCTCCCGCCTGCTCTGGGGGGCCTGGGGCGAGGGCAAACAGCCCCTTGGATGTAGCCTTGGGAAATAAAGACCTCTCACATGTGTCGGGTGTCTCTCGTTGCCCCTTGGGGCTAAGGGGTGGAGAGAAACGTACAAATAGTGCCTTGGGTGATTGGGTCATGGCTCCCCGTCTTAAAGGTGACGTAGCCAGGGCCAGCAGACCACAAAATGCTTCTTCATGGCACCTTTGTGATTTCCCTCTGGCCCATTATAAATTCTCCCCTGTTATTACAAATAGATGCTGAACTCCCAGTTGAGGCACGAAAGGTCTGGTATTCACGTCCAGGAAGACCCCCTCTGCCAGCCACTGTTTTATTGGCTGGCCAGAAGCTGGCTTGTACATTGCCAGAGGGTCATGACTGGCCTTTACAGGCAGCTATAATTGCTCTGTCTTTTCGCCCTTAGAGTTCGAGGTAACACCTCAGTGAAATGGGTTCATACCTATGCTTCAGTGGCTAACCAATCCGTGAGCTGGGTCTGCACTGAACTTCCCCTGAGCACACTGACCGGCTTCCCAGGGCTCATCTCTCCTGCTTCTGTCTCAAACGGGACCTGGTCGCAGTTGTGCAATGCAGCCAGGACTGATATCTATGCTGGGGTGAAGCAGCATTCTGACCTGCCCAGGCCGTTAAACGGCCGCTCCGTGCAGGATGACAGAGTGGTTCACAGCTGAGGCTGTGGAACGGGCTGGACCAGCTCCCCTTTGCATTGAGAACTCTGAAAGACATGCCCGGATGGGCTGGACTCCAGCTGGCCTGTGTCATACTCCGACTTTAGAGCATTTCTGAGGGACATGGGCTGTCCTTCCTATTGGAGCCCTCTGGGTGTGTGGCTCACATGGGGGGCCATACCTGCCTGGAAACTGGACTGGTTGTTTTACTTGGGGATGGCCCTACTTACCCGCCTGAGTTCAGAAAACTCTCGAAACCCAGCCAACAAACCGGGAATGTTCAAAGCACACTGGGTAAAGTGAACCGCCTGGTGGTATTACCCATTGACTGTGTTTTCTCCTCAAGCTGCTTCCACAGTCACCGAGAGTGAGATTGCTGCTTTAGCTTTGCACGCCGCTCATGCATTGAATGATACCCATTATTCTATAAGCCTATTGTTAAATGAGAAAGCGTGTCCATTAGGAGAAGTAGTCTTGCAGAACCGTATGGGTTTAGATATGCTCACTGCGTCCCGAGGTGGGAATGCTGCGTATATGTCCCTGATGTCCACTGCAGTGTCAGGCAAGCCGTACTGGCGTTAGCCTCTGAGACCCTTGTCATTGAAAGCCTGGCAGGCGATCCTTTGCAGGAATGGTGGACATCCCCGACTACCGAATGGTGGTGGGTTCTTGTTGTCCTGGGCAACAGCACTTGTATTTAGCTGGCTTGTTGCTGTGACCTCTACTGCTGTTGTGGGACATGAGTGCAGGGCCCTGCCCTCCTCGCCAGGGGACCTTGAAGAAGGCAACCTCATGTAGATTGTGAGGCGAGGAACTCAGAAGGGTTGTAGATTGTAGGGTACACGGAGGCAGTCTGGATTCCTCACCCAGGTGTCTGGGTAACTAGGGGGAGCAGTGTTCCCATAGCCTTGGAGGGGCCTGATCACCAGTGTTCTCATAGCCTTGAGACTGGGTCCGATAAACTGTTCCCATAACATGAAGTGGGCCGGCATGCGCAGAACTGTTATGTTATGTGAGGTTTTGGCAGTTTTCTGGCTTTGTTCCCCTCTAGTACTTAAACAGGTAGGGGCTTCCCACTAGTTAGGCACGCGTGGCTCTCCCACCTGTGATAAAGGCATGTCAAGCGTCCCCACGGCTCTGAGCATTTTCTTCCATCTACTGGAGGCAAAAGCAGATCTGTCTGGCCTTGATCACTTGCTCCACACCATTAATAAAGATTCGCACAAGAGGCAATACTTACAGTCAAAGTGTGCATCAGCCTACGGCAGGCAACTCCAGTGGGTGAAACAGCATCAGACGCCAATTCCTCCAGCAAATGCCTGCTGGCCTTGGGGCCCCGACGACCCTGCCGTAAGCACAGGAGCCAGCACACACGCACAAAAACACTCACCACTTACTTTCGACCTTGGTTGGGAGCTGCAAGACCAGACTTGGACTTGGCTTTCTCTTATGGGATGTTTACTTTTAACTCTGAAAAAATCCTTAAGACATCTCTGAACATTATATATATTTTTTTCACCCGTAAAACGTTGCAATTTAGGGACACTGATCTTATTGTTACAGAACAGACTGGGGAGTACAATATACTATTATTGAAAGGACGCCCCCACTAGGTTTACTATGCCCGCCATCAGAGGAGAGACATCTCTCAATGCCAGAGATTCGTGAAAAGAAAAGGAAATGTTTATTTAAAGCTATACAGACTTGAAGTAGTGACCTAATGTCTTCATTGAAATATTAAAGTCTTGTAGGATACCCATAGATGCACACAGTCCTTCCTCCTCCCTCTGCCCTAATCTGGGGTACCATATGTCAGGAAAAGAAGCAGAAGTCTGTGATTTGGGCTCCCGGCACCATCAGCTGTGTTGCCACCACAATCTCCAGTTAATACAAAACCATATGGCACCTTCTCATGGCCCACCAGCAAGAGTCCTTTCACCCCTTTTCTTCCAGGCAAAGTCTCTCCTGCTTCCTAAGCCACGTGGCAAAAGGGAGCACCCCAAAGCCACATGGTCCTCACTCTCACCAAAGCTGCAGGGGCCCCCACTCTGCCAAAGCCTCATGGTTCTCTCCCCACATGGCTGCTGAGTCTGGGTTTAAATTCCCACACTAACCTTACTCTGCACCCCCATTTCCTATTTTTCTACAATCAGTTACACCTGCCAGCACTCTTGTGTTATTCCAAGTTTACTGGGCTGCCACCCTGAGTCTGGGCAGGCGTGGCCCCATGTCATGGAGCCAATCTTCTCCAAGCTCTCACGCAGGCGCTGTGACCAGGGAGAGCTGCCCCCCAGTTACATCTTGGATAGAAGTCACTTCCCTATGGCTCAAAGCATGGCCACAGCTATTTAACATACCTATAAAACCAGTTAAAGGTTACAGATATGTTAAATGACCATGCCAGAGGTTAGCTGCAAAGCTGTCACTGTACAAAACGGCTCTGCATGTTCCTGCTCCGCGTGTCCCTTCCCCCAACTCACACTTATGGGGGGTGGTGAGGACATCCTATATACCTTTCTAATATTTCTCGGACACGTTGGGTTCTGGACCCTATTTAGGGCCCCCCTCTTGGCTGCACCTTGTTACATTATGAGCTCCCACTTTCTGAATGTTCAAAAAGGTATCTCTTATAAACATGGCACTTTACAAAAAAAAAATTCCCCTCTTAGTTTTGGGTGTTTGCAAAGCTCTGATTGCTGTGGCACCCATTCTTCAGTTTCCAGCTTTTTTGAAAAGTCATGCAGGTTTCTTGGGTCTTGCATTCCAAGTCACTTACTTCCTCCTCGGTTCTAATATATCACTGTAGACAAGTTAGCGTCTATTTCTTATCATTACAAGTCTCACATGATAATTACAGAGAGTGTTGCTTAGTCACAAGTCCTGGGAGTTTAATGTCAGACCAAGGTAAGTTTAAAGCTAGATTGGAATCCTATGTACAAGACCATTGACAAAGAATGTTTGAACAATTAGTATTTTTTAACACTTTATTTTATTTTTTATTTTAGGGAGGGCGAAGGGAGGGGGAAAGAGAAGGTGAGAAACACTGATGTGAGAGAGAAACATGGACTGGTTGCCTTCTGAATGCACCCAAGGAAAACGAACTACAACCCAGACATGTGCCCCGACGGGGAATCAAACTCACAACTTGTGGGTTCGTAGGACGATGCCCAACCCACTGAGCCACAGCAGCTGGGTCTCAACCATTAGTTTTGGATGAAATCCATCAGCTTCATTTTATAAATAGAAAAAACAGGTTTGGAAGTGGCATCTCATCAGAGATTGAATCTTTCCACATCACTCTATAGATGAATTCCTGAGCTGGTTGGTGCTCAGTATATGTAGGAGACACAACTGTTTCCTTTTAGATAACCCATCAAGTCAGGGGGATTTTAAATTGCATGGATTAAATACTAGGATTGGGTCAAAAATACAAGGACTAAAGTATCTTTAATATCAAGGGTATATTCATGTAAAAAACAGTGTACCATGCGACATAGAAATGTGTGTTGACTAAGAAGAAATTAATAAAAGTGAATGTCTACTGATGATAGAATCTCTAGTGTCTTCACTAGGAGAGAACCATGATTACACGGACAAATATATGCTACACGAGCCAACTGAGTCACTTTGCAAAGAAACTCTGTACAACCAATAAAACGGTACTATAATTTAGGAAAATAAAACTGTTGAAAACTACTTTCTGAAAAGTACATTCTATTATTATGTCCTCCACAACAACACAAGAAAATAAAAACAGCTAAGTCCAGTTTCACAATGTAATATATTTCATTCTAATCCTGGGTATTATAAACCATTATTTTGTTCTCAAAGAAAACCCTTCACCCTCAATCCAAGTTCTTTCAAATTCAAGGTTAGAGTCAGAACACAAAAAGCCACTGTTCCAGGTTTTGGGCTGTGTTTGGGATCGTGAGACAAGAAACTACACATAAAAATTAATCCCTGGTAACTCAATTGGATATATGTATATCTATAAAGAGAGATGAGTATATGCGCATATATATGTTTTTTCAGTGTTGGTATTCCTGTTTAAAGTGTGCATTTATATGGCTTTTATAGTGATGCTCCCTGTCACCTTATCTTTTTGCCTGACAAAAATGGGATTTCAGTCATGCTCAGCCTTTCCTACAGTGCCAGTGATGGGATTTTTTGAAATCGTATTACTGGTTGCACTGCCCTGATCTCAGATGGAACTTTCAATCAAAAAGGCAATCAGAAGGTTATACATTTGTGAGATTCCCTGCAAAGCCAGTGATCGCATAATACAACTTGTTGGAAGGGCCTACTTGCCTCCAGTCCTTATGTGGCTATAAAGAGTAATTGGCTACTTAGCTCTCAGCACCCGCGTTTCCTTCTCCAAAATACAGCGTTGCTCAGAACGCTATTGAGACTCAGTGTGAAATCCGGCTGCTCCTAGGAGACTTCTAAGTCTCACGCAGAGACTTGCCTTACTTTAAGCATCTGATTAAACAAACTCTCCCGAAGACACATTGGGCTCTTTCCAAGCATTCTTGTTTCACTGGTGAGGCCAGTGAATTGAAGTTTTCTTTTATTTTGTACACATGCACCCACTCCCACACTCCTTTTAAAAACATTTTCATTGTAAAGTTCATATCCTAGAAATCACAAGTCTGGAGAGGACGACGAACACTTTAATTTCTAGCATAATTTTACTACCCTTTATGAATTATTCTTCATCTTAAATAACTCTACTCATTAAAGATTATTATAAAGAATGGGCTCTTAATACTGTAGAGTATACATATATGGACGTTTAAAAGACACTTTGTTAATTTGATTTAATCTATAAGTAGACAGGGCCGAGGCTGGATGGATTCCATGCAATGTCCAATCACCCAGGATGCATCACCTCCCCAGACAGGAGCCCTAGATTGTGACGTAAGCAGAGAGAGATGATTTTGTTTCACTTGGGCTGCAAGTCAATGGTTCTTCTGCATTGGCAGAAAACCCTTGCGCAGGGGTAAGTTTTAAAAATGGAAAATGACTGGCGGGTGGGACATACAGTCATTATCGTGTCTGTAGGTCTTTGCTTAGTCTTTGGGGGCAATCACTTTGACCTCCAATCACCACAGTCATGTTCTTCTCAGGCAGGTAGGGAGGGGACCTGCTACCTGTTTCTGACCTATGAAGACTTTTCTAACAGGCGATCCTTCACTCAGGAACCCCCTGCTGGCTGGCGGAGATTCATCAGGTCTGGGATGCCATCTAAGGCTCTCTTGCTCAAGTCTGCTTTCTGATCCCTTTGTTTTTACATCTTCTACCTTTTTACATTTTATTCCCCCTCTGAAAACTTTCCCTGCTCTCTCCTGCTTCCTTCCTCTTTTCCTTATTGCTCCTAACTCTGATCCAACTGTCTGATTCCAGGAGAACACAGTGGTCAGGTTGTCCCAGCTGGACTTGCCTTGGCCTACACCATGCCCCTTTAATGTCCTCGTCGGTATCCTCCTGTGTGATCATTGCCAAGCCATTTCACTTCCCTGTTCTTTAGCTAAAGACTCTCACAAATAAAGGTGCTGCCTGGGATGATTTCGTTGAATGTTTTACAATCCTAGTTAGACTGGAAGACTGCCGGGGCAGAGTCTTCACCTGATCGGGGAAAAGAAAAGTAAAGACAACAAAGATATTTATAAAAATATATTTCACAAAGTAGGAAACAATACAGGAGTTTCTCTGAATACAATACATGGAGTAAATAAACAATATTGCATTAAAGCAAAGTAGAAAATTAAAATGACCTGCATGTAGTACTTCAGTTTCATCAGACAATTTCCTACTCCTAAGGGTCAGGTTTGCATTACAAATTGAATATGCTCACATCTTCTAGGGCTGTTCTCTTTCGGAGGCTACGATGTTCTGTGTATCACCATGAAGATCGGGGAGAGAAGTGCTAAAAACCGAAGCGCTAAAATTATGTACAAATCAGTTCCTGCTCTCAAACATCGGGGGCAACTTGCAGCGTGGTTGTTGGGCAGGGCATCGGGTAGGTATCTAAAAGTCTAGAGTTTAAATATTCACAGGAATCCATATACTTTCGGATGTTTGTGCTTGTAGTAAAAACACCAAATACTAGGATTATGAACAAAATAGAAAACAGTCCAAAAGTTTCTCTGGGACAATGCTGTTCCTGCCGTCACCAGTCACACTGAACACTTTTCTAAGCTAAAGAGACCATTAGTTCCCCTTTTGATAATATTGCCTGTCATACTCATCTCGTCAAAATGTACATGTATTAAACATTCATTGTGTGTGTGTATATATATATATATATTTATATTTATATAAAACAATCTAAAGGATTATTAATGGATATAATTTAGCTTTTTCTCCATATAGTCCCTTACTCTATAGATTACCAACCTTAATAAATAAAAGCATTAATGGACATCAATAAAATATTTATTTTTGAGGATTAAACAAATAAAACCATCTGTCTCGGATGCAGTCCACTGCGTGACACAGTTTATCTTTGCGTTCTGGTGGAAGAAGGGAAGGTGGAGGGAAAGGAGTGAGGAATCCTGCTTCCAAAAACCAAGCCTGTTCAGTGGGATTTCTCGCCTCCCGCCACAGAGTTGGCAGCCCCCACCGTGGAATGGATTACGAACAGGTGAATATTTTAAGGCTCGACACAACGTTTGAAGATGCTATTCAGTCTCTGACACGCGGGGCCAGCAATTATGTACAAGGGGTGGTCACCGTACCGTGTAATCTAGGAGGCCTTCCCAAACTCCCCGAAGTCAGAATGTACAGCCGACCAAGTATTGCTTTATCGTGTGTGGGGCGGGATCCTTATTAGTGACGGGGAAAAAAACCATTCACATCCTATAAAAATCCTTGCAGAAGACACGTATCAGCAGCAAATTCCTCGCAAGTCCGTTTTTTTTTTTTTTCCTAAGAAAGCACCTTTTAATTTTGACTATTTTTTTTCCTCTCTTTAAACCATTTTTTTTTCCTAAGCGTGAGTTAGGATCCCCATCTTTGTCTGCGGTGGTCAGGTAAATATCAAATATCCAAAGACTTCTAGACACTCCACATAGTGTAATTCACACTCCACAAGATGTATAACCTCCTAACGTAGACTTTTTATTATCGACTTTTTGGTTCAACATTAAAATGTAGTTGAGTTTATAGATGGTTGGTGCTAAACCTCCCTCTAAAACAAAGAGCCACATTGGTTGCATCTAAGGGGGGTGACCCTAGAATTTTACAGAATGCTCAGTTCCGTTGATTTATTTAGAATCCACTGTCAAGTTTCTTTGTCACTTTCCCCAACAGAGTAGAGTTCACCCAGTCTCTTAAAGCGGGGACCCCAGTCACTGAGGTAGTCGAAATTCTGGTCCGAGTCCGAGGTGGTGGACTCCAGGGAGCTCAGGGAGCCGGCCACGGAGCCCCGGCCTTCGTAGCCGTAAATCTGAATGGAGTCATAGGGCGGGGCCGTCGGGTCGTTGTCGGCCTCGTGGAGCCGCACGTTTATAAATTCGTCCACGTCCACACCGTTCGGGACCGGAGCAAGCCCTTGCCTTGGCATGAACTGTAAATCCGGTTTAATGTCCTTACGGGGTAAGAACCCATTAATCCCGTCTGGGTTCTGTAAAGTCGCGATGTCAAAAGCCTCCGTGTCTTCCTCGCCTCCTCCTTCGTCATCGTAGCGGATGATGTTTTCCCGGACGTCTTCGTCATCTTTGATAATTAATGGCTCATTTTTATGTCGCCGCAGAGTTACAAACAGCACCACGATGACTGCAAAAGAAAAAAAAAAGAAACAAAACAGGAAATAACACTTAGCTAAAGTCACGTATAATTGTATGAGCAACCACCATGCAGGTGCAGAGATTGGGTCGGTATTTCAAAACATATGAGCGTATGTATAGCTTTAATAACGTTGACTCGGGAATTTAAGCAAAACACCTTTGTGAAGGATGAACACTAGATTTTGAGTGAGTACTGTTTGATTTTAATATCAAGAAAAATATCGGAGGAAGGCATGTCATTTCGAAGAGATATATGTATAAATACACACACATATGTGTATGTGTATATACACACACACGCATATGCTTGTTTTCTTTTTATTGCACTTAACTTTATGTGACTGGATGGACTCAGCAACCCAAGGTGCAAACCGTTTAGATAAAAGGGTATTTGGGACACATGGGAACACTTATTGCAGCAAACTGGGGTACGTTCCCAAATCTGGAGGTCTTCTTTATCACAGATGCTCTTGGAACCACAGTAAGGCCCATGTCCACTTCTGCCACCTCGGTGCTTCATCCATCTTTCGTCGGTGATGGGGTTGAAAAAGGCACCAGACAGCCCTCTCCAACTGGGAGACTGACCACCCCAATGCTTTTACTCCCCCTGCCTCTCCAAGATCTCAGAGCTTGGGGAAGAACAAGAAAGTTCCTCTTCCCACAAGAATGCCTTCACCTGGCTTGGTCAGGGTGTGCTGCCCTTAATTCCAAACATTCATGAACCAGAAAAATGGTGGCCATTTGGGTTATGAAGGAAATACGTACCTAGCAGCAAAATGATGCATGCTAATATGGCAATTAAAGCGCCCATACTGAGTCCAATCGGAAGGACATAAGCTTCGACATTACAAGACTGGACGACGCCCTCTGTGCTGCAGCCACAGACCCGGATGGTCAGGGTGCTGGTGCTGCTCAGAGGCGGGTTCCCGCTGTCGCTGATGACGATTGGTAAAAGATAGACTTCTTGCTTCTGGCGGTTGAATCCATTATGCTTTGCCATGATGCTCAGGGAATTGTCTGGGGAAGGGGAAAATGACAAGAGTTTGCATCCTGTTGAACACGGCCACCCAGACAACGTTTGTTTTTCCAGTTCGTAAATCCTCTGCCAACTGTAAGTAATATTGCAGTTGTCCCCTCATGCTCTTAGCCCCTCCCCTCTGCCCATTTCCCCGGTTGGCATGGACCACAATTTCCACACCTTAACAGGCCCAGTGTATGGGGCCCATGATGAACTAATGAGGGGTTCTACCATCATCTTGTAAATCCAACATGTTTCTTTTATTAAAAAAAATACCCTTCTTGCAGAAGACACAAATTACCCCATGTCCCATAAATAAGTTTAATTTTCACTCACTTATCCTGGTTATGCAAAATGGGCTGGACAGAATTTTACCACATTTGAAAGACATGTTTGAGAAGCTCTGTGTTCAGAGATAGGCTACATGGCAATATGGCGTATAAAACAACCCACAGATACCTAAGAAGGCATTCACCCCCAGAACATTTATACTACGGTTAACAAAGTCCTATTCATTGCCAGTTGGAGGAGATACGGCACATGTATTAAAATGTTGTGGAGAAGACCTATAATGATTACACAAGAAAGGATAAAATGAGAAGTCATAGCAGAAAGTGTTCTATTTTGCACATGTCAGTTAATCATAGGGACACACAGATAGGCTATCTGAAACAACAACGCTTAAGGACATTTAAGCAATATTTAAGGGCATACTTCAGTTCAAAGTAAAACTTGTCAGTGAGAAGAGATCAGTCCCATGTTAGCCTTATGGTTCTCTAATGTCACCCTGAACAATGTATTTTTTGTTGTCTTCATCTCTATCTCACAAACTATAGTCCCATTATATATATTGATTATTAATCTATTTTTCCATTCTGAGAATGAAAGGCATAGCTATTCAAAATAGAAATACTAATTACCTCATACTGGTTTTCCAGCCAAAAACAAATAAACATAATTTTGGTAAATACGTGTAGTTTTGGGGGGTAAAATGGTTATTTCAGTTGGAATTTCTTTGCACATATTAGCAAGTTTGCGGAGTCCAAAACCTTTGGCTACCTCCCTGTTGCGTATTAAGGGCAGAGATTCCCAACCAGGGCTGTTCAGTTCTGATCATCAGCATCTTACTGTTTCCAGAAGTCAAACACACGAACAGGTGGTCTGTTCAAATGACTTCCGGTCAACGCGTTAAATCTGCTGTACCACATGTTTCCAAAAAATGACAGACACTCCCTAAAACAGATGCACAAATTATATTTATTGTGTCTAGTTTTCTTTGTTCAAGGTATAAATGGCCCTAGAATGCCTTACTATTAAGCAGTCTGGCAGAAAAAGACAGTGTTAGTGAACATTTTTTTTCTAAGTTTCTTCTGGTTGTGCTTCATTATTTAGAAATTTGAAGATTGCGAAGGAGCGTCTAATGGTGTTAAATAGGGACATACCAAATGGTCCAGTAATCTCCATTCCCATGACCTAGAAGAAAATACCACTAAGCTAAAAAGAGAACGTTCTCTCAAATCCAACGTGGGATACAGAGCTGTCTGTGATCAATTTGCAGAGAACGTGTGACAAGTTTGAGGACAGTTAATTAGTGCCGGGAACATGTGTGGCTGATTTTCTGTACTATAGTTCAAAACAGAAGATGGAGATTGTTCTTCAAGATACAATTAATAAAATGACAATGAGCCTTTTTTTCTTTTTGGTGACTGACATTGTTTATATGAGAAAACTATCTTTGTATATTCTCTCTTTAGAACAATCTATAATGATAATTTAGAAAGTGCAGTAGGAATATCATTCTTGCAGAACAAAGCTGTCTCCTTTGTTAAGGAGAGAAGGCTTGGTGGGTCTAACGCTAACTGTGTACCCACATGTATCTTTTACTACTGACATCTGCATATATTGTTCTCCTAGAAACATTATTGATTGTGTAAAGGTAGTCTATGAGTCAGTTTTGCTAAATTTCCCCTGCTACCTCCAGGGAAAGCCAACTCCGTATTTGCCAACTCACTTTTTTAAAAAACAATTTTTTGATGGGTGTTTGTATTTATTAATGATTTAGTTATTTCATTAGGCCCAATACAATTGCCATTATTGAGTACATAAGGAAATCATCAGCTATCAGCACATTTTAAATTCATGTATTTAATTATTGATTTTTTTAGAGGAAAACTATTTAACATCCCCTAAATGGCCCTGAAGGCAAACAGCAAATCAAGAAACATTAATCAACACTTAATCAAGAAACTCTACTAGAGCTGGGTAAGAACGGCGGGACTGTGGTGTGTGGATCAGAACTCACCCCCTCCTACCCCTTCTCCCAGCTCTGTGAGGTGGGTACTCCCCTCCAACGAACCCAGGGCTTCCCCTCCCACAACTGGCAGTCAGAAGACTATCTTAACAGGAGAAGAAGGATGTCAGCAGTTCCTCTCCTGCTCCTGCCTACTTGTTGCTGAAACTACATTTTACGTCAGTGTGGCCAAGGTATGGGGCTCCTTTTTATTTCACGGCACCTACCTGTGTAACAGAGGCTCTATCTGGGCACAGCTCCACTGGAAATATAAGGGAAAAACAGAGGGCCCCAATTACCGTTGCCCTGGCCTTTAAGGCAGGGGTTCTGCACTGGGAGGGGCAAGTCAGAAGGACTTGACGCCGCTGTCCCCCAGCACTAAGTGTTTGCTCCGGAAGTAGAGGTGTCACGCCGAAAAATACATCTAATCTCCATCTAATTCAGTTCCAGAGCCAGTGGCTTAGGGTCTTGCCTCGATGGAGAGGCGGAGAACTTGGGAAGGACATGAGAAGTCTGCCTCTATCACAACCAACGTGGACCACTGATCAAGGAAGATGCTCTTTTGAAGAGGCCCACATTTGATTACATTCATCTGTGGAACCATTTAGGTCCCCTAAGTGGAAAACAATTCAGAAATAATCCGGCACTTCGTGAGGCTTAACAACTGGAGTGTGGTCAGGGAAAGAGACAAAGAGAATTCTACCCAAACCCCCATCACTCCAGGCTGACTGGAGGCATACCCAAGGCTGGGGTCCCACTACAGAGGGGAAATAAACTCCTCTAAAATAACCCGGTCAGTCATTAATCAAATAAACAAATAACAATAAGAAGCCCTGTGTTGGGGGGGCGGGGCTTTAATATCCAGATTGACTAAAATATATTGTCTCCAATGCCCCCCAAAAGATGACAAGATAGAAAGAAACAGAAAAACATGACCCATTCACAATAAAAAAAATAGCAGACAAAAAGAAACTGTCCGTGAGAGTAGCCAGACGCCAGGTTAATCAAAGATTTCTAAGGAGTCATTATAGAGGTGTTCAATGAAGCAAATCAAGCTCTGATTAAATAAGGAAAGGAAGGTATGATTACAATGTCATAGCCAACAAAGAATATCAATACATTGATAGGAATTATTTTTAAAAGAACACAGTGGAAATTCTTGAAATTCTATTATTCTGGAAATAATAGGACCAGGCATACTTCAAATGACCATATGAAATGAAAAGGACAATGTGAAATGAAAAATTAATTAAAGTGGCTAAACAGTACATTTGAATTGGCAAAAGAAAGCATTGGGGAATGTGAAGATAGCTGAGAAGAAAATACGCAAGTTAAAGAATGGAGAGAAAATGGAACGAAGAAAAATAAACAGAGCATCCAAAAAACGTGGGACACCACTAAGTGCACTAACACACGGGCAATGAGAGGACCAGAAAGGAATAAAGAAGTAGAATGTGACTGGAAACTTCAAAACTTTTTGAAACATTGCCCTAGCTGATGTGGCTCAGTGGACTGAGTGCTGGCCTACAGATCAAGCAATCGCTGGTTCGATTCCTGGTCTAGGGCATGTGCCTGGGTTGCAGGCTTCGCCCCAGTGGGTGTGGGGAGTGCAAGAGAAATAGCCACACATTGATGTTTCTCTCCCTCTCTTTCTCTCTCCCCTTTCCTCACTAAAATAAATAAATAAAATCTTTTCAAAAATCTATAAAAACAAGAAAAAATATTTTGAAACATTTGTGTACATGTTCAGAGAGCTCAATGAACTTCAAAATGGTAAACACAAGAAGATTCACAGATATACTACAGTAAAAAAGCTGAAAGTCAAAGATGTGAAGAAAATCTTTAAAGCAAGAAAAAATGGACTTATCACATCCAAAGGAACCCCAATAAGATTGAGAACTGAATTTTTAAAGGAACAGTAAAGGCCTGAAGGAAGTGGGATAACACATTTAAAGTGTTTAAAGCCAAAGCTTTTAACCAAGAAGCATAGATTCAATAAGGTAGCTTTTAAAAAAAGAATATGACAATCTCAGATTTTTTAAAAAATGGGAAAATGTGTACCTAACTGAAATACCTTATAAGAAACACTAAAAGAAGTTCTTCAGACTGAAAGCAAATAATTATAGATGATAATTCAAAATCACATTAAAAAAAGAGCTTCCAGAAAAGTAACTATGTAGTTATATAAGACAGCTTAATTGAGCGCGGGCCTGAGAATCAGAGAATTGCAGTTCGATTCCCAGTCAGGGCACATGGCTGGGCTGCAGGCTGGTTCCCTGCAGGCCAACTCCCAGCAGGGGACGCACGAAAGGCAACCATACATTGATGTTTCTCTCCTTCTTCTTCCCCTCTAAAGATAAATAAATAAATAAAATCTTTAAAAAAAGACAGCTTAAATACATATTTTTCCTTCTTAACTATTTTAAAAATCAACTGGATGAAACAATATACACATAATATATTGTTGAGTGCAAAATATCTAGAAATCCCATAGTCATAGTTGAATAACCCAGTATCCCACTTTCAATAATGAATAAAACAATGAAGCAAAAAGGACATAGAAGTCTTTAACAACAGCACAAATCAACTATGCTGAACAGATGTCTCTAGAACCCTCTACCCAGTCAATTTTCTTCTCAAGTACACATGGAACATTATGCAGTACAGACCATGTACTAGGCCATAAACTAAACTTCAATAAACTTAAAAGAATAGAAATAATATTAGATATGTTCTCTGGCCATGTGCAATAAAATTGTATGTTGATATTTAAAAAAATTGGAAACTCATAAATATGTGAACACTAAATGATGTACTTCTCAATAACCAATGCATCAAAGAAGAGCTCAGAAGGAAATTTAAAAAATATTGTGAGGCAAGAGCAATGAAAATACAGCAAAGCAAAATATCAGAGATGGTGCCAAGGCAGTGCTTAGAGAAAAACCTACAGCTTTAAGTGCCTGAACAATATTAATTATTTTTTATCTTACTATGACATCTAATACAATTGCGTGTATAATAAGTTATGGAAGACACCTGTACTTTGATCTTGATATTAAAAAATGAGAGCTCTGCCTCGTGTGGCTCAGTGGCAGGTGTCGTCCCACAAACAGAAAGTGTTGCCTATTAAATTCCCAATCAGGGCACGTGCCTGGGTTGTAGGTTGCATCCCCAGTTGGGGCACATAAGAGAGGCAACCTTTTCTCTCCATGTTTCTCTCCGTCTCTTTCTCCCTCCCTTCCCCTCTCTCTAAAAATAAATGAAAGCTTTAAANGCTTAGAGAAAAACCTACAGCTTTAAGTGCCTGAACAATATTAATTATTTTTTATCTTACTATGACATCTAATACAATTGCGTGTATAATAAGTTATGGAAGACACCTGTACTTTGATCTTGATATTAAAAAATGAGAGCTCTGCCTCGTGTGGCTCAGTGGCAGGTGTCGTCCCACAAACAGAAAGTGTTGCCTATTAAATTCCCAGTCAGGGCACGTGCCTGGGTTGTAGGTTGCATCCCCAGTTGGGGCACATAAGAGAGGCAACCTTTTCTCTCCATGTTTCTCTCCCTCTCTGTCTCCCTCCCTTCCCCTCTCTCTAAAAATAAATGAAATCTTTAAAAATTTTAAAAAGGGAAAACAACTTTTGACCTTGAACATTGATTGATGGTGTTTATTAAAAGGCAGTTTTAAATAATCTGTTTACATACACTCATTGCGCTCTTTTAAAACTTTCCTTTGGTTTGTTTTATTTGCTTTCCAATGACCCAAAGGGAAAAAGTAGTCATATAAAGGGCAGCTACTTAGCTGTTCACTATTTCTACCCCTGGTTGCAACGGTATTATTGCACTCTTGTAAAAGCTTCTTTGCAGTCATTCATATTCTTGTGCATTTCCACTTTATATCATCTTATTACCTCTGCGTCTTAACCCTGTTCACCTTATGGCTTCAGATCCTGCTTACTGTATTTTATTGCTTTTTTTTTTTTTTGACCACAGCAAACAGAAGAGCATAGCCCGATAATGATCTGCTGGAGATCATTATTTTGCTAGATCTGTGTTTGCTTTCAGAAAACACAGCTGTCTCCTGAAACTATAGAGTATATCAGATAAAAAAAAAGATAAAATGATCACTGAAAGCTCATAGACATATACATCGTAATTTTTAAAAATTAATTATCTTGAAGTTGAGTAAATGACAACAGTGTTTGACAAAAGATAGAAGAATGTGTGCCAGGACCTACTTACAAAGAGGTTGGTCTGAAAGCATTAGCATTCTCTAGGTGGCCTCGCATCCAGGTGGCCAGACTAATGTCCACTTGTTGTGTGTAATGTCCACTTGTTGTGTGTCCGGTGTATTTGTGTTGCATTGCGATAGAAACATATCTTGATCGCCGAGCTGTCTGATGATCTCAGTAAGTGAAATACTGACATATTTGTATTCCCCATTAATCCCTCTTAGAGACTGCCCTGATTTCTCATTCTTCTTGAATGTTTCACTTATGAGCACTACACCAAGGAGGATAAAGGACTCCAGTTTTAGAACCTTGCTCCACACCCAGGTGTTTCTGTTTGGACTAACCATGGAAGAGAAGAGCTGATGGAGAGTTAAAGTGGGCTAACCGGACCAGGCATACTCCAAATGACAATATTTCCAAAATAGAGGTACACTTGTATTCCTTACTCCTTGGCTGAGTAACACAAATTGTAGACCAAATAATAATAAGAAAGAGACCACCAAGCAAACAATAGGTACATAGACTTACTGAGTTTTGAGTGCATAATCTTGTTTTATTCCAGAGAGCACATTACAGTTATGCCATTACATATGAAATTTCTTTCATATTCTGACAACAGATTATTTTTAAAATTTACTTATAGTTTTAGTTCTTGTCATTTTGTTTTTCAAGAGCACCTGTTAGAATTTTAACGGAGGTCGTTAGAGGGACACTGTCTGAAAGGTAGTCATTTTGAAATTAACTCTTAAAACATTTATGTAATGATTGCAACATTATAGAGACAGATAGACACTATTCAATAAATTGTGTGTGTGTTATCTCCCTGGAGGGTAACCCCCTTCAGGAACACGAGCCTTGGTCACAGTTCTATTTCAGGGTGTCCAGCACAGGACTTGGCACGGAGCAAAGATCCTCATAACGACATTGGTCATGTTTCTTAACCTACTTTTGCATGGAATGCTTCCAGGTTTAAGGAACTGAATACCTAACTGATTTGTTACAAGTTTGCTGAGTACATTTAGAATTTTTATTACAGATTGGAGATTTGTCTTTCTTCCCTGCCTTGTTAACTAGCCTATGTCCTGCCACTCTCTCTCTGCATTCTAGCCAACCCAGCTTTTTCTGGACCAAGAATCTCCTCTTGTCGGGGCTTTCATATTTGCTTTTTCTCCTTCCTGCAATCTCTCTACCCTCTTTAGCCTTAATCTGAATTATTAATATTTATGCATTCTTTACATCTTTGCTTAACATCGCTTCTTTGTGGCTAATTCCCTTCACTCGTTGTCTCTCATCTCCCCAGATACATTTGTTATGTAATCTTATAACAATTTTTTATTTTTCATCACAGATCTTATTACAAAGAAATGACACAGCAATGGGGATACAATAGACACTAGGGATACAGAAATAAACTAGGGAATTTCTCAGTAACAAATAACTGATTTTAAATGCATAGTGAGTACTTAGCCAATATTTGCTAAATAAATAAATGGCTACGCAATCAGTGGCCATATTTTGTGGGTCTCATATTTACATCTCCTACGTTATTCTGTCATAGTGAATTATATATGGTTCAAAATAAGTCACTGAGGAAGTTCAGTTTCAGGCTATTGGAAACGATGTGGAAATTTAAGAGAAATATTGATAGTTTCCAAGTCTTCCTCTAGGCATTCCTTGTATCATATAACATAAGCAATAAACCGAGGATGATTAGATTCAAATAGAGAAGGCTCAGAGAGGAAAAATTTGTTGTAAAAGGGCCAAAATGCCATTATATTAAAGACGTGCACACCAGAATTCTCTTTGCTGCCGAGCTGAAACTGAATGACTTACATTCAGATGGGGGCACCTAGTCTGAATAAGTATCTTGTATGGCTAGTCTGGGAGGGTTTTTCTCTTTGATTATTGATATTCAGCTTTTGGATCATTTAGAGCTGCAAATCAAAGGACCTTCTCTCATACAACATTAATATCCCTATAAGAAAAGTTTCCTTTAGTAAATAAACCAGCAAGTATTTGCTAGAGACTAAATGTTGTTTGTGCCCCTCACCCACATTCATACCTTGAAGTCGTAACCCCCTCTCTCCCACCCAATTCTACTGTATTTGAAGATGGAGCTCCTAAGGAAGTGAGTAATTAAGGTTAAATGAGGTCATCAGAGTAGGGTCTTATTTTACACAATTAGTGTCCCTTTAAGAAGAGATGCCAGAGAGCTCTCTCTCCACCCATGGGTGCACAAAGAAGAGGTCATACAAGCCCATAGCAGCTTGGTGGCCCCCTACAGGTAGCCAAGAGAAAAGACTTCAGAATGAAATACCTTGTCTGCACCTTGATCTTCTACTTCCTCACCTCCAGAACAGTGAGAAACAATGGTTTAATCCACCGGTCTCCAGTATTTTGTGAGAGCAGCCTGAGTCAAGTACAATAGTACTGTGTTCACTGGTTAATTCTATATGCATAGTCAATGAAAAATTAAAAGTGTATCTAAAGAGACAGACTGAGCCTACCTGGGTAATTCTTCAGCTCTATTTTTATAATTTATTTTTTACCTACAGACAATCATCCCACTTCCCTTCCTTCCTTCTTTGTTTCCTCCTTTCCTTACTTCCATTTATTTACTTTGTGTTATTTAAGAAAACGAGGTTTATCGTTATTATTGCTATTTAAGTATCCCACATTTTTTCCACATTGTCCTTTTTATTTCAGAGAAAAGAAAGCAGGAAAACCTAAATTCTCTGTTTGTTTCAGAGTACTTTATCCCCCTGGGTCACTCCCATGCTGAGCTTTTGCTGGGATCTATGTCCCATTTATTTGAAATCATGGAGGTAGGTCTGTTGTTCACCATGTCAGATGTAAGCAAGGACAGCACGGAGGTCTAGTGAATGAAGGCACTTGCCAGACAGACACTTATGACAAAAAAGGAATAAATGAAGAGGAGATCAATAGTTAGTATGCTTTTTTCTTTTTGAGAAATGTATTCTGGTATCTGACTTGCAAAGTGAATTCAAACTTTCTTGTTCAAGTGAAATGAGATGAACTTGGCAAGAAGGTCAAAACAAAGGGGAAATGGCACCCTGTTCCGTGGACGAGAGATCTAATTAAGTAAGTTCATGTCATTGTTGTATCTGTGGCTTATTTCTAAAGACCTGACAAAGCAATCAAGATACTTAAATCCATGAGCTTTCAGCAGATTAGATGCATATATAAATAGTACCCAGTATCTAGAAATACGAAGCAAATAGCACACCATCTACAGTTCATTTATATATGTTTATTACTCTAGACATGGTGTTTTCCTGGAAACGATCGGGCTCTAATGAATTAATGAAAACGAAGGCTCTGCGAAGCCTGTTTCCTCCAGTACAGCCATAACTGCCCACGTAATGCACTGACAGTGTACCCGCGCAGTAAGCCCGCAACAAGCAGCTGGATATGCGGAGCCACCAAATTAGCTCATCACCTTTTTCCCTTTTGTTCCTCATTAGATTGACACCATGCCACCTGATGTCAATAATCTCAGTGTTTACCTGGGTGTTGACTCATTGCCAAATCTCCTAATATTTAATAACAGAATATAACTAGCCATTAAATATTGTCCAAGATTGACTTTGGCTTTACAAAAACACTGCTAGTTCCTTTGGAAGTTCCTAGACTAACATCTGACTTAGGATTTAGTCAACGATTTAAAATACACAGAGTGAATTAGAACGTTTTTTTTTAGAGTTATTTCACGATAGTCCTATAAATAGCTGAACGACCGTCACTGTGCAGAGGAAACGTACAGAGGGTGGGCTGTGCCTTGTACTTTATGAAACTTAAGATGCATCTGGTGACCTATGAAACTCAAGCATCTTTGAAATTTCCTTTAGAAGCTGCACATACTGTTTCTAAGTTGTCAATATAAAATGGCTGTTTTAGGTTACGTACATAAAAATGGTGTTTAGTGTAGTGGTCTGAGGGGTGACCTCCAAAAGCATGCCCAACATCCCATTCGCTAGAACCTGTGAGTGTTACCTTACTTGGAAATGGGCCTTTGAAGATGTAATTAAACTCGGAACCCAGACGTGAGGTGTTCATCTGGGAGTACTGGGTGGACACCCAGTTCAATCACATGAACATCCCTGTAAGAGTGAGGCTGAGGGAGATTTAACACAAAGCAAAGGGAGAGGAAACACAACATCAGAGGCAGACACTGGCATGACGTGGCCATTCTGTAACTCGCACGCAGTACTGACACCCTATAGAGGCTGGGAGAGACCAAGAGTGCATTTTCCTCTAGCGTCCCTGGAGGGAGTGTGGCTTTGCCCACACCTCGATTTCAGATTTCTGGACTTCAAAACTGGGAAGCAATATGCTTCTGTCGTTTTAAGCCTCCTGGTTTGTGGTAATTTGTTATGGCAAAGCTAGAAAGTTAACGCAACCAGCAAACCTAATGAAATATGATATACAGAGGCAGGAAGGGCATCCTTACCCCTATTTTACATGGGAGGAACAGAGTTTTTTAAATGTAAGATTTGTATTTTATTTATTTTTAGAAAGAGGGGAGGGAGGGAGAGACACATTGATTGGTTGCCTCTTGCATGCCCCCAACTGGGGACCCAGCTCACAACCCAGGGATGTGCCTGGACCAGGAACTGAACCAGCAATCTTTCTTTTCATAGGCTGCTGCTCGATCCACCCAGGTACACCAGTCGGGGCTGAAGAATGGGGTTTTTGAGAGATAAAGTGACTCCCTCGGCTGGCAGCTAAGAATTACAACCAACTTTAATATATTCTGTACATTCTCTCTGTCCTCTTCACAAAAGTCACCTGAGAAGACAAGGGAAAATGGGCTCTAGGAAGGTTATATTGAAGCTCAAAGATAAGATGAAAAGGAAGAAGTGTCTGGAGGGAGGTTTTTCCAGGCCACAACACCCTTATCAGAGGCAACAAGAAAACAAAGTGGGAGAGGTGCCCTGGTAGGGGAGCAGACAGGATTTCAGAAGGAACTAAGGTATTCAATACAGCACTCTACAAATCAAAATCTCCTATCTTGAGAGTCAACGTAACATAGCATAGCACTGCACATCTTGGCAAGAGTGGCAAAGCATCCTTCTTGGGACAACGTATTCCGAACCCCTAAAGTCGCATTGCATAACATAACTTTGAGTTAATTATCTGGGTGTCAATTTTGGTGCCAGAGAACAACTCAAGGATCACAGAGTACAAGTTTCAAGCTAGACACAATCATACTATCCAAGGTCTCTGAGTTTGATTTTCTTCCCCTGAACTTAATTTGCGTGTTGGCTCTTATTCAGAATGCTCATGCAGATCCGTAGTGCCTGGAGAAAGGCAGATTTATCATCTCCAGGCCCTGAGGAGTGAAGGGTGATGCTAAATACTCTTAACCTTCATTTATCTGAAGAATAGTGGCATTACCTAAGCCAAGAAAGTGAAAACTATACCAAGAGCCAATTTCTCTTTTGTTTGAATGGAAATGTTAAAGCCTTTACAAACAGCAACCACCCTGAAAAGGAATATTTCAAGATTAGGGTTTATGAAGATGTGAAAAGAATGTGTCCTTTTTTTTTTTAAAGTATGCAAACTTTTAAGGGAAAAACAAAACAAAACAAAGAAACACGAAGGCCATTAGTCAAGTTTCTTTGAAAATGTCAGAAAAAAACCTAATGGTTAGTAACCCAGACATGGAAACCTAGCATTTGTTGAAGAGTGATTTTCCCACAACATGTCCATTGGTTGAATAGATACCTCTAAATATTTAAGAAAATGGGAGTCAGAGATGAATTCAATTTTGCAGTTGAGCTGATACATCTGTGCTCATTAACACATTTGATGTATAGTGTAGGTGGACCGGGGAGTAACACTGTTTTAGAATAGCAGTTTAATTGAAGTATACATTGTGTATAAGACATTGGAATCATTAAATCTAGTAAACAGAGAGCTAAGAATAAAGAAAAGAAGAAGCACCCCAAATAGTTTGTTATCTAAATAACCTGTTCTGACTTGGAGGAGGTCAAGTCACTGGAAGTCATTGCTTGTTGGATACCAGCATCTCCCTGGAGACTTTTCATTTGCATATATGAAAATGAGACAAAGTGAAAGCCATGAAAAAGGCACAGATCCATGCATGCCTTTCTCTTAACTTCCTTCAAGTTAATTCATCCCCCAGTTATGTAGTGCCTATTGTCTACAAGACATGGGTGTCAGAGGAAAGTCTTCCTTCACACACATCTCACCCAGCACACTGCCACAAAGCCAGATAGGAGGGTTTTCTGTCTCACCAACCGAGATTTTGCCTTCAGTAGTGAATGCATCCCATTGGCTGCCCTATGTGTGACTCTGTAGAAGCCTCTATGTGTGGATCTCAATCAATCTTTTTGGAGTGAACCAATGGATAGTTAGGTAAGTGAAGATATAATTACTGATCTTAAGCAGCTTCTGATGCAGAAGGAAGAAGAAAATAGCCTACAACCTGATAGTCCATTCTTCCCTAATTGTGGTCCGTGTCTTCTGGGTAAGCTCCCAGGTCCTGTGGTCCAAAACGCCATTTGCTCCTTGATTTAAATTTCTATCATCATAGTCACAGACAAGAGAAGGCCTTAAGGAAGGAGTGGGATATGAACTGGGTTTAGAGGAAAAGTCTGCTTTGTTAAAGAAGGAGAATGACATCCCCTTTTCTCCCTCCTCCCATGTTTCAGTTCTGTGACATCTGTCCCCAGTCCTGTCTCTAATCTCTTTCCAACTGTTTGAATCTCACTTACTTACCTGACTTCAAATACCACACAGTATTTTTTTTCTTTAAAATGTATCCTTCTGCCTCCTTCACTCACCCATTGGACATAATCTAACTGGATTTTCAGTACCCAAACTCAATATTTCAACAACAGAACTATAATAAATAATCCCTAGTTTTCCCATTTCCAAAAAATTGTTTTGGCTCGATTTCTTGCACCATCTTTGTGGCTATGTAATTCTGCATGTCTCCTCCCCTTGTATCCAACAACCTCATATTCTCCTTTCCAATGTAGGAAATTTTATTATCTTTTTGGGAGTAGGCTGAACATTTACTACTTCCCACAAAGGAGGCAATGGGATCACATTAGCCTTAGGATTTTGGAGTGTCTAATTCAGAGATGTAATGGAGATTTGATTATAAAGTAAATGATGATTTTAATTGGTTTGTTAAATAAATAGATAATAGACACCCGTGCATATGAGTGAGTGAATGTGCAACAAGAGCTTAAAATCGGAAGCAGTACCTTGAGAAGTCCAAAATAGATCTAACCGTACACAAATAGAATGCAGTGAGAGAGGCATATACCACTGATCTTGCATTTAGTGTTACATTAACTTTAAAAATAAAGTGCCCCTTTCCCCCCACATCATTCCCTCCCACCTTCCCTCTGGTTACTGGCAGTTTGTTCTCAGAAGGGTTTCAGGAACAACTACAGGGGACACAGGGACAAAACCAAGGGTGGGAGTAGAGTCTGGGGAGAGAGGTACGGGTGGCTGTGGTGGGAAGTGGTAGGGGGAAAATGTAGACAACTGTAGTTGAACAACAATTAAAAAAATAAAAATAAAGTGCCTATTCTATACTAGACTCTGATCTATCTGGTCTACATTCCAAATTTCAAGCCCATTTCATCATCATTGTGTCTGAGCAAATATTCACACAAACAGAACCACACAGGCAGTAATCAGATATAAGTATCTGAGCATGTTACAAAAATGCATATTCTTGGATTTTACTCCAAATCAACTGAATAAGAACTTCTGGGGACAGGCCTTGGACATCTATCTGCACTGTAAATAAATTTTGTTTGCATAAAAATCTCTGGGATGCCTGAGAGCTGCTCTAGTCTATTCTATTTTTCCCCTCAGTTGCTGGCAGGGATTCATGGCTTGGCCCTGGGCCTCACAGGCACCACTGGGGCAGCTATTCTGCTCTGGGTCCTACAATCCAGCAGGGGTAGGGGCTGAGAGCCATTTTCCTGCATAATTCCTGCTTTTCTACTTTAGTGGTAAAGCAGTTGCTAAATAAGGAGGGAAACGATGCAAGAAAATGTGGCATCCTACCGTGAGCTGAAGTCCAGTGTTTGTCCTTGAATCCTTTTAAAGTTTGATACGTTATATTAAAACAGCTTGGCTAAACATATATCTATGGGCAGAAATCTTAGTATACAGTGAAGGCTAGAAAATGGAAGGCAGTTATGTAGATAAAATTATTGTTCAAGCCGTGGTCACATTATCATTCTTCCCAGGTTGCTAAGAATGGGACATGGTTTTGAGTCTTAAAACCACATTCTTTATAGTTCGGGAAAGAGTACTGTTTCCATCAAACAAAAATGACTTTACCTTAAAGGTCAAACTGATTTGCTTTTCCTCAAATTCACCCACATATTAACAGGCTAAATACAGATGGAGAGAGCAGAAATAAAATGACTGAAGAAAAAGATACCCATGTAGGTCACCCTTATGATTGAAATAAAAATCACATCAAACTCATTCAAACTCTTCTTTTATTGAAAATGTAATCGAATAAAATTCCCTATTGTTAAATGCAATGGAGAAATCTGAATAAATTTTGAAGTCATGCATGATTTCATTTTTAAACTTTCTTGTAAAATAAAAAGGATTTTTTGATGAGTCTTTGAACATATTCTCAAGATAATATTAGATTTTCCCAGCTTGCCATCCCCTATTGACAAGAAATGTGTGGTAGTCCCTGGTGTTGGGCAGGGATAAAAAGATCTTTGCCACCAAAGTCTCTGCATTTTGGAATTATTAGAGGTATGGCTAGCAGAGAGACATTTAGGAAAATGTGTTCCTTTTTGAACGTTCTGATTTCTGAATAGCTTATATTAGGTGTAATTTCTTTAGAATGTGTATTTCAGAATGCTTCTGAATATCATAGTAGATAATGTTCAGGCTCTGGACTCAGTCTTAATTGTGTTTGCATTCCAATTTCATTACTTACCTGGTTGCATTTTTCAGTAATTTCCCCAAGGTCATAGCAGGGACTCTCGTTGTGCCCAAATTACTAATCAGGGAACCGAGTGTCAGAAGGTGTTTGAGGAGTCAGTATGTTATTCCACCTAAAATGGATTTTCAGGGTCTGTGATGTGCAAACTGTGTAATAAAACTTAAAATAATAGTGGTTATTATTAATATACATAAGGTTATCAATTACCTTAGCTTTGAGAAAAAGCAAAAAAGCTATATTTGTCTTTTAAGAATATTTGGGTTTCCTGCTTTCATACTTTATAATGAATTTTTATTTGAAAGATTCAAAGTTGGAATAAAAGTAAATTATAAAGTAAAATATAAAGTAGAAACTAAGAAAATATATGACAAGAAGTATATTAAGACTCTTTAAGATGAACATTGAGGAAGTTTCCAGAATGGAATATGAGGTTATTATGGTATCCAAAAGCAATATAAAATGGTTTCCAAGGAAATATTTTATCTAAATCAGTGCAAACCCATCTGAGTTAAAAAAAAAAGTCCAGGGTATATAGATGAAAAAATGTAACAAAGACATGAGTATTAATGAAAGAGTAAATAATCAAACACTATACAAAATGAAATAAAATAGCATTCATTGGAACCAGTCCATAGTTGTTATAAAGACTTAAGTAAACTAACCAGGAAGCAAAAGAGAAGATACAAATGACCAACTTCAGGTATGAAGTAAGGCAGTGATATAAATAGTTTCACGACAATAGATTCCACAACTCAGATGAATTGTACAAATTCCCTCCCATTCCCAAAATGTAGAAATGGCCTCTAAAAAGAAGGAAGAGAAAGTCTAACATACTTAATTCTGATCTCTTGGTAGTCTGTCCCAGAGAGCACACACACAGGTCACAGAAAAGGGTATACACTTTCACGGCTGGCACACGAGAGCTATCATCGTCTGCGGCTGGTGTCTCGGAGAGGGAGCTAGAAAGAGCTGGTGGTTTTCTTTACCGGGATTCTTCACGTGTTCTCAATCTCCCATCTCCACCACCATTTTTAACTCATTTAATGCAAATGGTGCCTTTTGTTAAAAAGTCCTCAATTGAGAGCTCTTAGGCTTATCTTATTTAGGTACATCTGCCCTCTTAGAAGTTCTTTTATCATGATCCCATGTTCAACTGGAACTTTCTACAAACCAGAAAATGATGCCACATGTCAATCAGTGGCTGCATTAAACAACCTGCCATCCTAAAAATTTAAAATTGCGAAAATTGCGTTTGGCTTTAGAAACATAATGGAAGGAGAATTTTAGCCTTGATCCCAATACATCTATCCATTATTTTGAGAGGATAGAATTGTTCTAAAATTTGATTGTTGTGATGGTTGCGTTATTCTGTGAGTTTGCTAGAAAATCCTGACCGTACACCATAAAACAAGTGAGTTTCATGAAATGTAAATTATATCTGAAAAAGCTATTTAAAAGTTTGAAAAAGGAAAAAAAAGAATAGTGGTAGGTTCGTATGAGCAGTCACCTAGTGGAGCTGCACATGCTAACCCTTTGAAGATTGCAAGACCAGTCAATATCATGTCCAGAAAGCCTATTCACATAGTGCTCCTTTGAGCATCCTGTGCATGGATTGACAGCTGACAGTATGTGGTTCCTAAATGAGGTGAGTCCCATATGGTAATTGGGACCGCCCTGCCAGTACGTGTGACACCTTGCAAAAACTAGAAACTTTTGGTGACTCTCTGGGAAAATAATCTCTTTATGTAAAGACAGATGAGCTCTTGAAGATATTCCATATTGTTTTAAAAAGTAGGTATTTACAAGCTCAATAAGTAGATCCTTCTGTTTAACTTGCCATTCTTTAACAGAAAAGATGATAATCACTTTTTTCCTTGTGGAAAATGTAATCTAAGCCAATCTTTTGAAAAGAGTCACAGCCATTTTTTTTTTTTTTTACAAGAAGCAATTCAAGACTGGAAACAATTTCTGTGGGTGTTCAACAGTTCATTACTTTTTAGTGATCAGAAGCCATGAGAGTTTATTTATTAGAAACATATATATAACTACTTTTCTAATTCAAGATGAAAAATATTTTAAACACTAAGGATACATGGACGTGGCTCCAAAAGGCTCCCAAAGGATTTCACAAGTGGATTTTCTGCTCTTAACTCTGCATTCTTCCTTTTAAACAATCATTTGCCAAGATGTCAGCACCCACGGCTGTAGGTGGAAGTGGTATTTAAGTTCCTGTGTTGCCTTTGTTACCATGAATTTACAGTTGAATATTTATCAGTTTTTTAAAATTTCCTCTTACAATATCTCCAATTAAATCCTCCAGTTCACTGCAATCATGGTGTTCTTCCTTGATTACCACTCTCTCTCACAGCTCTCACATTAAAGACAAAGGCATTTCAAGAAAAATACCACACGTGTTTTTTTGATGTACATTTGTTTCATTGTGAATTCTTGTTCTGATTCAATAAGCCAATGGAACATCTATAATGATCTTGCTTAACTTTTGGAACAAAAATCCCCCACCTATGTACAGGCTGAAATGGGTACATCACCAGTGACAATTAAAAGTGAGAATAGGTTTTAGGTAGATTTTAACATTTTCCCTTAATAACTAGTTCTCCATTAAAATATTCCATCTATCAGTACAAAAGTTTTTGCATTAAAAAAGAGCCTAAGCCCTAGCCAAACACCTCAGTTAGTTAGAGCCGGATCCTAATAACACCAAGGTTGTGAATTTGATCCCTGGTCAGGGCATATATAAGAGTCAACTAATGAATGCATAACTAAGTGCATCAACAAATCCCTCTCTCTCTCTCTCTCTTTCTCTTCTTATCTTTCTCAAACCAATCTGTAAAAAAATTTTTAAAAGAGGCTAGAAGGACTGTACTAGATGTTCTCATATCTGGGACTTGCTTCAAAGAAGTACAAGTGGGGAAAATAGTAAAGAAATAAATTAAATAAGCTCAGGCATGAGCTAACAATTTATGAAATGTAAGATATGGGTATGTAGAATTCAATAACATGTTTTGTCTACTTTCATGTATTTTTGACATTTTCCATAATGAAATGTTAAATAAATAACTTAGATACTATTTCTAATTATATTTTTGGTCCTTATTAGCTTTGTGAAGTTGGGCAAAATGTTCTACTTCCTTGAATCTTTATCCCTTAATTGAATAATGGAACAATAACACACAACTCATAGAACTCTTAGGAAGATTAGATCTAGTAAAAATACATGTAAAAATATAGCATAGTAAAAAACCTCAGTAAATGGTACCCATGATTTAATTCATGAAACTTTCAAGGAGGTATTTGTACTTTCAAATGAGAATCAGATGACATAATGCACGTCTACCCTCGAATACAGTGTCATTCTAATTGCAGTCATTGAAGTATAAATTTGAATTTCTATCTCTCTTTGGTATTTTTCAATCAAGCATTGTCTGACAAGCATGTTGAAAAAGGTAGGGTCATTAGACTGATCACTATTTGGGTTCTTTAAAAGTATAAAGAAACTTTGAATATCACTAAGTTTTTTTTCTAGTGGTGCTAACCCTAGGTATTATTCAGTTCATCATACACTGCATTCACTCATACCTTTTTAGAGTTCCTGGTTGCAAATTTCTGGCTGTCCTTCCACTAAGGGTCTTGTAGATGGAATGATTCTGAAATCCATTTTAGCTTCTGGCTACTCAGCTGCAGTTTCATTATAAAAGGCACTATTTCAATCATCCTCATCAGCTATGAGAAAGGGTAGGGCCTGTAACTGGTAATTCTAGAAAAGCCCATGGAACACAGAACATAAACACCTTTGAGTAAAGCTCCCCTCCAGGATTAACTTGCCATGACTCACTTGGTGCCCAGCAGAAATGATTTCTGTTCCCATGGAATTGTCTTTGCTATCGTCTTTTTCTCTTGCTTTCTTACAAATACTTGAGCTTTTGTAGAGACTAGAAAATATTGGGTTGGCCAAAAGTTTGTTGTTTTTTCATAAAATGGCTCTAGTAGTGCTTAGTCTTTAACCTCATTCAAAACAATTTTGTTGGATTGTATTGTGACAGTTGTCATATCAGCATGCATTAAAAATACTTATCAAAATTGGTAAATTTTTGTGCAGCCATTTAAATATTGAAGATGGAAGAAAATAAGCAACATTTTTGGCACACTATGCTTTATTATTTCAATAAAGATAAAAACACAGCTGAAATGCAAAAAAGATAGTGCAGTGTATGGAGAAGGTGCTGTGATTGATCAATGTGCCAAAAGTGTTTGTGAAGTTTGGTACTGGAGATTTCTCGCTGGACGGTGATACTCCATGATTGGGCAGACCAGTTGAAGTTGATGTCAATCAAATCAAGACATCAATTGAGAACAATCAACATTATACCAATCAAGAGATAACCAACATTCTCAAAACATCCAAATCAATAAAGTTATAGGTAAAAATGAAAAATGTGTCTTTTTGGCCAACCCAATATCTCAAGACTTGAGATCAACTCTATGTCATTGCCTTTGTTACATTAGAAGAAGTTAGAAAATGGACAAACAATTATTGAAATGTGATGATAAAGTGTATATAAATCACTTTGTTGCTAAATCTCAGATGATCCACCCATTCATTCACCCATCAGCTATTCATTGAGAAAACTCTGAAAGTTTTTCTATGAGGTAGGCATTGTAGATATAGCAATAAAAAGGTTCAGTGGCTTTTACAGAGTTCATTATCTAGTGGGTAACACAGTTATGCAGTAACAATAATAAATGCAGAAATCACATACATTTCATTAGCTTTCACTACTGCATGTGCAGTGAAAGAAAGAAGCCAGGTTACACTGAGGTTCTCTAAGAAGGGGCCCCACAGCCAACCTGAAGCTGCCTATTAATACAAGGCTGCTTGTTTTCAGATTTCTTTCCTGCAGGTCCAGTGCTTTGCTCTGTGGTGGGAGGGGTGCTAACCTAACAGCCCCTCTGTTACCTGGACCTTGGCTGGATTCAGCTCATGGGAAACAGAGAGCTGGAGAAAAGTGCACTCCAGTGACTCTTTCTTCTCCTCTATCTCAAGTGGCATTTTTGGCAGCAGCTAAACCGCCCCCACCCCCTCACAGGCTTCAGCTCCCCTTCCTCTCATTGGCCTTTTGTGATTCTAACTTTTCTAGTAAGCCCAGGCCCTGAGACCGAGTAATGCTACATGTGCTTTTATCCTCTCTGCTTAGGAAAAGTTGTAACTTCCTTTTGTGGTCAAGCTTTGGATTGCCTCCTTGTTCCCTCTTTGGCTTTCCAGCATCTTCCATCATCTTTGTCATCTTGGCCTTGTAGTAAATTTCCTGTGTCAAATTCTCAGAGTGGTTTTGGTTGTCTTGGTAGGGTCCTTGGTCAATACACTATTCTGAATCAAAAACAGAATACCTGAGAGGAAAGGATTTGTTTCCTCTAAAGGGCTTGTGCTGGAAGCACATAATCTAAAACTTTCATCCAACTTAGTTTAAGTAGGAGGAGAACTGGGTATAGCTCACTGGCAGTGAGTTACCGTAGCAAGTGAAAATTGCTATAAAGGAACAGGAAGCAGGTTTGGGGGACTGCATAGGGGAGGAGAGGAAAGCTTCCTCAGTGAAGGTTGCATTTGAACATCTCATCATATTTGAGGCATCTCATGAGTGACTCAGTCATGCTGGTATATGGGGGTGAGGTGGGGCGGGAGAGGAGAGTGTGTCGAGAGGGACAGTAGTAAGTTCAATGACCATGAGGTGAGGATGCCTATGATGAGTTCAGTGAGCTCAATAAGAAAGAAGCCAGTGTGACTGGGGGCAGCTGGAGTAAATTGGATCTGAAGCCAGTAAAAGGAGAGGAAGTAAGAAGAGACCTAGCCAGTCAGAGAAAGACAAGTACTATGTGATTTTACTCATACACGGAGTCTAGTAAACACAATGGGCTAACAAACAAAATAGAAACAGGCTCGCAGAGAACAGACTGACAGCCATCAGAGAGGTGCGGTTGTGGGGCCAGGTGAAAAAAGGTTAAGGGACTAAGCAAAATTAAAAAAAAAAACAACTCATAGACACAGACAACAGTGTGGTGATTACTAGAGGGAAAGCGAGGTGGGGCGAGGTAGAAGACGGCGAAAGAGGGATAAATGGTGATGGAAGGAGACTCGACTTTGCACGGGTGAAAGCACGTATGATGTACTCGTCACGTGTTACAGAATTGGACACCTGAAACCTACATAATTTCATGAACAATGTCACCCCAATAAATTCAATAAAAATAATAAAAAAAAGAAGAAGGGGCCACATACTCAGTTCTGCACAGTTTCTGCAAGATTATTTAGAACACAAAGATTTCAGTTTCCCTTTATACAAAATGGAGATGATAGTGTCATTTACCACACGGGAGAATACGGAGGATGATGTGATGTAGGGTATGCTCACAAAGTGCTCACCTCAGCCTGGACACGTAGTAATGATGCAGTTTTATTGTTATTATTATTGCCTTTTTTATGTTTTGCTTTCCCTTGGTGTTGCCCCCATCAGTGGAGACAAAGAATATACCTGATTCCACATATACTTGGAAGATGATTGTTGGCTTTTAGGGCAGAATCAGAGGCTCTAAATCAAAGCAGAACTGGCTCTTTCACCTGATAATGAAACTCACTCAATTAATCATCCCGTGTTCATTGGCGTTAAATGGTAAATCCCTTTATGGGCAGGGGTCCTGTCTTAAATGACTTGACTGTTTCTGGAATGAAAGATGAATGTTTTAGTCCCCCTGGGCCATCTATTCTGGGGGCATTAAGTCAATGGGAAGGTACCAGCCTTCAGTCATACATAGCTGAAGCAAAATGTTTTTTTGGGTTAGGACAGTTCTATGTCAGGGAATCTGAATTCTAAAAACCAACGTAAAGCCACGTTTTATAAACACAAAGATATGGTGGACGTTCACACAATTATTCAAATAACGATCACCATGCATGCAAGAATGCTTCCATTTTTCTTACTCTATTTTGGTGGCAGCAGGATTTCTTTATACCTGAATCCTCATTTTTCAAATATATTAGTCACCTGCTCTGTACAAGGCACTGTTCCCAGTACTGATTGCCTCAACTCTCCATTTGATTTTTGCCCGTGAAAATAAAGCCAGAGAGAAATTGCAAAATCCACTTTCCCATTCCAATGTTCTTATTTAAAAAATCAGCAGTCGGTTTGTACAGCAGTGTTACTTTGTAAGTGCCCCTCATCTGCTTCCTTTAATTCTAGTCCATTCTTTTTAATGGGTTCGGATCGCTAGACACAGCTGCTGTGTAGCCCTCCACCTACCCACCTCGGGTCTGTTGCTGTCTGCAGCAGGCTTTTAAGTTCTCTGCAGAAAGATCAAATCATTAATGGTACGAAAGATGCCTCAGTAAAATTGTCATCTATGCTGAAAATCCTACTTGAGTACAGAAAAGGGGAGATGTTTAATTGGCAGCCTTGCAGCTGGCAACCTGGACAAGGCTGGGTTTTTGTGTTTCTTTACATTTATTGGAGTTAATGTGTTGTAGGTTAGGTTGTGTATGTCTGGAAATTACAAGGACGGTTCTGCATCTTGCATGTGTCCTTTTGAGGTATGAAGGCAGAATTTACGCTTAACCAAATGGCTACTGGAACGAAAGGAAATAACACGTTTCTCACCAGAGACTACGTTGTCTTGAGATCAGTGGCCATGGGTTTTATGAAGGGTCCTCCAGACCTCCTCCCCAGATTCCTCACCATAGAGTTGTATGTGAATTATACAACTGCTTTTCCCTCGGTCCCATAAATGTGAAAATAGCGTTGGCATTTTCCTTAAAGGCTGTGATGCATTGAACAGTATGTCTGGCTGGTAATGAATTAATTTTAGTCTGACTTATTTTCCTGCTTCCTTTCACACCACAATAACCAAAAAGGAGGAAATGCAATTGCAAATCAAATTTGAAAATTGACAGTCCTTGCCTCATTTCAAAGCCAAAAACAATCAGAGCCATAGCATTTCATGGAGCTCACAGAGATTATGCCCTGAGTTAACACGCACTGCACATGTACATATGTTGTCCCACAACCTTCGATATAAAGGAAGGAATGATAATCATATACCCATTTTGTAGACTATGGCTCTGAGGCTCTGGCAATCTGTGTAACTTTCCAAATGCCTTTCTGTTCTTTGGCAACAGCACCGAGCATCTGGGATCCTGATGCTAAAGCCTGTTCTCATCAATTTAAAGGACGTTATGAACATCTTGCTGATTGCCATGGGAAGCATATTATCAATGGAAACATCCTACAGGATGATCTTATACTCACAAGTCCATTTGTTCTCACACAAACCTTCCCACCAGGAGTCATTATCCTCATTTTCCACTACAAGAATCTCGTACTAACACCTTGTTTTGGCTTGTGCGTTCTACAGTCAGACTGCCTGGGGTTGACTTTGTTTTGCCTTTATCAACTAAACGCCTGGGGCAAATTAGCCCTTACAGGCTTTAGTTTTTATCATCTGTAAAATGGAGAAAACAACAGTACTTAGTCCTAGTAAATTCTGAAGACTTTTATGGAATATGCGTAATGGATAAGCTAGGAACTGTACTGAGTCCGTTCTAGGTTTCACTGGAAACCTATATATTTATCTAGGTTTAGCTATTCTCATACCTGTTTTTACCATGCAGTCCTTCAGTCCATTCCCATCTCTTTTGCAGGGGAACATCATTTGCCTTGTGTAGCAAATGAGAACAAGTGGGAGTAAAAACAGTGAAAAAGTTCATCCATAAAACTGGCTAGAAGGGCTTCATATCCACCTCTCTCTGTTCCTTGAACTTGTGTTCTGAACACTTTGAAATCCCTTCCCCCAAGGAACTTTCAGACTCTGCTGGAGGAAGTAGAAGAAGAAGCAAGGAGGGCTACAGCTTTTTGTATTCACTCATTCCTTTCATTATAACGCAAGCCAGTGTCAGTTTTATTATTCCAACCTCTCCATCAGAGGAGCTAATTTATATCTTGCTCATGTGGGTCCGATGAAACCCAAGGATATATTGATAACTACTGCCTATGTGGCCTTGGAAATGCTGATGAAAGATCCCAGCTTTCTTCACCTATGAAGCTAAGGACTCAAGACATGTATAGCAGAAACTTTCTCGATGCCCCCTAACCTCCTGCAAGGCAGGCCAGACTTTTCTGCACAAAGTGTTTTGAAATGCCTTTGTTTTGAAAGGAGTTTTAAAAGGATGAATTTTGCTCCTTTGACAAGTGCTGGCTTTTTCATATTGTTGATGGACCATGGTGCAGTGGGTGGGAAGGAATGCACTTGCTGTCTGAGATGACCCCGAATGCAGCCATCCTGAGGGGTGAAGGTCACTGCCAGTCTCCCCTTGTTGTTCAGGCTTCTGCAGAATTATTCCACCAAGACGACAGAGGGGATGTGAAGTCTCAAACAGTGTGAGCTCCCTTCTACCCTCTTACCAGCTAGGGAATACTCTGTACTGAGGGATCTTAGGTTGACTGACAGAGAGAATGAAACCTATTAAAAAAAAAGTCTTTTCTCTCTTTCTGCCTTTAGTGGATAAACCACACTTCACATCAATTCGGATGGTGCTTATCATCTTCAAAGTGAAGTTTTCAAAGTCATAAGAAGTCCTGAACCTATTTGATGCCTAAACATTTTTTCAGCCAAAAGCCTGCATTAGGTTTGCAGGGGTTAAATGGGCAGGAGGACCACTTTCTCTAAGTTTATATTTACTTCTCATTCCAAGTGTCCCGTGCAATCCTCGCACCAGGAATATCTGCAGTGTGTCACAGCCTAAGGCACAGAACACAACAGGTGAGAGACCTAAGGGCAGGGGTGAAGGGTGACATGATCCAGGGAGATTCACTGGAATGTGGATTGGCAGGTTGCCCCAAATATACAGGTAGGGTCCTCTGCTTCACTTGACAGTTTGAAGAAATGAGCATCCTCTCTGTTACCCCAAACAGTAGTTTACAATGAAATCCTAAGTAAGTTAAGGGCTTTTGAATAAAAATAACTGGCTCTTCTGTGACCTTGAAAAAGCCCCTTCACATCACTCAACTTACATTTCTTGCATAAAATGGAGCAAGTAATACCACCCTTTTAGGAAGGTCATAAGGCTACAGTGAGATAAGATATATAAAAGTGCCTGGTCCATCAGAGGCACACGATTAATATTAGCCCACCTCTACCCCAAACCTCAGTTTTCCCCTTAAACTCCTCCCAAATTGTAGCACGCCCCCTTGGAATTTCCAGTGATTAGCCCTGGGCTTTAGGGCAATCGGCCACTTAAAGGCGACTTCACCAGGGCTTAGATGCTGCAGCTTTAAACTCAGGATCACAGCAATGTCTATTTGCTCATGGATGTGGTGGGGAAAACAAATGGGGCAGCGGAAGTAAAACCACCACTTTGTAAGTCAAGAACATATCCCCTATTTGTTTACTAGGCTTGCAGATTTATTTTGGCTTCAATGATTATAATCATAGCCAGCATTTTATACAGAGAAAACAGGTATTGAGTCCTTCTGAAGATTTTTATAAACACAAATCACAATTTTACAAAGATGGTTTCACTAGTTTTTTTTTTTTTCTTTCTCAGATGAAGACAGTTTTCGAGAATGTAACTTGTTCAAGGTCACACCACTAATATATGTTACAGTCTAACTATGCCCTAAAATCCCTGATCTAGTCTGCCTTCTACTTTCTAGGAACTTGAATTTCATGTTAGTTGCCCAACTAAACCATGGCTGTCTATGTCTGTATTCTTAGCTCTGTTCTACTAAAGTTGGAATTCTTTAGGATGTATAGGCACAAGGAAGTGTGCTGAACATATGATGAATAAATAATGCACCACAGGGGAGTTCTATTGGCATTTGGGCAGTGCAATATCCATATTTTAAAGATGACCAAGTTGCCTGGGTCAAGAGGGTCTCTGATGTACCTATCTAACTCTTGGAGGCATTGTTGAGAAGGAGGAATAAAGACAGATCGTAAAGGTTAATAATGCTTCTCCCTCTTGTCTTGAATGTTGGATTCTCTATTGATCCTCGTTACAATCCTGTCACTACTGGCTCTCTGAAACCTTGGAATAACTTGGCACGGTGGTGGCGAGTTATAAACTGCCTTGCTAAATGAGTTTTCTCGCACCTGGATGATCCTAAAATGGTCTCTCTCATCTCTATAAGCTCTCCTATTTCATATGAGCAAAATGAAGTTTGAAAGAACGCCATTTCCATCAATATGCATGATATGATAGTCAGCGTTTGGTCAGTGTTGGCAGAAATGGGAACTGTGAAATATTTATGCTCCTTCGATAAGCACACACCTTTACAGTTGCTATCGATTAAACCTTTGAAATAAATCACTCAGCTTTTCTATCTTTTTGCTTGTTTTTCTTTTCCTAGGCCAAGCAACATGTTCATTAATAGGACCATATATTTGTTCTAAGATTGTTGTTGAATATAAGAAAAATGTAGACATAGAATGGACGTATCTATATAGCTTGTATTTGGAATCTCTGGGATTTTCTTTCCTAACAGGGCTAGTTTATTTTACATGGGTGACACCTCCTTCAAGACTGACTGCAATATCCACAATCACTATAGGATTGCCACTACCTTGTACTCCTCATATCTCCCTGGGTCTCTCTCCAGCCTATTTTTTTAGTCACTAATGCCAGCATGCCCCCTTAATAGGCAGTTGACTGGTGCCAGTGAGATTATGGATCCCCTTATATATGTGGCTGTCCTAATCAAGCCGTCCTCTTTGTTTTGGGTGAACTGTACTCTTATTTACTCGAGTCAGTCATATACTTTAATAAGTATACTTGAGGAATTAACCTGGAGTTACCTCTTTCAGAGTTGAATATCCACGCTCCTTGTCTGTGTTCTAATCAAACCTCGTGTGCTTCTTTTTGCCTTGATGATTGGGATTTATTCTCAAAGCCTCTGCTAAGGAAAATGCCCTCATTGATTTTTGGTATACCTGAGCCATTGCTGAACTGGACCTCTCTGCTTGCACTACTGGGCACTGTGGTTGGTACACGCATACGTTATACTTCTCCATAATCTCTTTCCCAGTTTTGTTTTCTCGGATTGAAGCTGCAGTAGGTCTCTCCTTTCTCCAGCTAGTAATCCTTATGAGACTCAGCACAGATATCGCCTTCTCCTAGAAATCTCATTTGTTCCCCTCTTACCCCAAGCTTATTCCTTTGCCTGTGACCTTGTTGTATCTTCTGAAAACCCCAGACTTAAGGGAGGTAAACCAATGGGTAAGATGGAAAGAACGCCAAGTGCACTGTTGAAAACACGGATCGTGACACGGATCTTGTATCCCCCATAGTTGTCACACTACCTATTCCACACAAGCCACAGAACTCAGTCAGCTTTTGTTACATGGATCTGAGTGTTTTGTGATCCCGTATATGTTTTTGAAATATTTGTTCTAATTCTGTGAAGTACATTATTGGAATCTTGTTAGCACAGCAACAGTGATCCTCAGAAAGAAGGACAACATTGGAGGACTCATGGTACCTAATACCAAACTATACCATAAGGCTATAGGCATTGAAACAGCATGGTGCTGGTGTAACAACAAACATGGAGATCAATGGAACACAGTAGATAACCCAGAAATAAACCCACACCTTTAGAGTCAATTAATATTTGACAGAGGAAGCAAGCACACACAATGAGCAAAAGATAGTTTCTTCAATAAATGGTGTTGGGAAAATTGGATAGATACGTGCAGAAAAATGAAATGAGACCACCTTCTTATACCAAACATAAGAATAAATTCAAAATAAATCAAAGACTTAAATGTTAAACTTGACACCATTAGAAGAATAGAAGTAAACATAGGCAGCAATATGCTTGTAGCAATATTTTATGATATATCTCTGCCTAGGCAAGGGAAACAAAAGAAAAAAATGAACAAATAGGACTCCATCAAATCAAAAAGGGTTGTTTTGTTTTGTTTTAAAGATTTTTACTTATTTATTTTTAGACAGAGGGGAAGGGAAAGAGAAAGATAGGGAGAGAAACTTCAGTGTACGATTGCCTCTTGCTCACCCCTACCAGAGCCATGGCTCACAACCCAGGCATGTGCCTTGACAGGGAATTGAACCGGGAACACTTTTGTTCACAGGTAGGCACTCAATCCACTGAGCCACACCAGCCAGGGTTCAAATTAAAAACGTTTTTCATGACAAAGGAAGTCATCAGCAAAATACAAAGACAACCTGTATAATGGGAGAACATATTCACTGATACTTCAGATAAGGGATTAATATCCAAAATTTATAAAGTACTTATAAAAACACCAAAAAAACCAAACAACCTAACTAAAAAATGGGCAAAGGACCTGAATGAATACTTCTCCAAAGAGGATTTACACATGGCCAATAGCATATGAAAAGATGTTCAACATCATTAATCATCAGAGAAATGCAAATTAAAACCACAATGAGATATCACCTCACACCCATCAGAGTGGCTGTCATCAACAAATCGATAAACAAGTTCCAGTGAGTATGTGGAGAAAGGGGGACCCTTTGGACTGTTGGTAGGAATGCAGACTGGTGCAGCCACTGTGGAAAGCAGTTTGCAGAGACCTCAAAAAATTAAAAATGGGTCTTTTGACCCAGCTATCCTACTTCTGGGAATATATCCCAAGGAACCTACAAGACTAATTCAAAAGAACATAAGCACCCCTATATTCATTGCAGCATTTTATACCATCCTTAAGATATGGAAGCAGCCCGAGTATCCCATCAGTAAATGAGTGGATAAAACAACTATGGGATAGTTACACAGTGGAATACTACAAGGCTGTGAAAAAGAAGAAAAACTTACTCTTTGGGACAATCTGCATGGATCTGGAGAATAGTATGCAAACTGAAATAAGCCAGTCAGAGAAAGACAAATACCCTATGATTTCACTCATATGTGGAATCTAATGAACAAACTGAACTGACAAGCTGGACAGAGACAGACTCATAGATAAAGAGCAGGATGACAGGGTGACAGGATCACAGCAACAGTGATCCTCACAAAGAAGGAGGCTGGGGGTGGGTGAAGGGATCTAGCAAAAAGGAAAAAGGACTCATAGACATGGACAACAACATGGTGATTGCAGGGAAAGGGGCATAAGGAAACTAAATGGTCATTGGAATAATACAATGAAATTTAAAAAATGTACATGAGTGAATGAATAAAAGAAAAAATGCATGAAAGATGGTTTCTATATAAGTTGATCATAACACTCTTAGAAAACATGTTGAATAAGCTAAAAATACATAACTGAATGCACCTAACAATTCAATCAACATTTCTTGACTGCTTTGACTGCCTTCCTAACTACCTTACCAGGGATTGACAGTCACTGAATATTTTTGCTTTGCGTATGATAACCAAGTTGTGTTCAGGGGAAGTATATTGTTATCTACTTAGAAATTGTTAATATAGAGCAAAATCAGTCATTTTAATCATAGGGTTGCAGATATAGCTTAGAGGTTTGGTGACCATGTAACTTATTGTCCAAATACACTGGAAACAAAAGAGGTGATTATCAACAACTACAGAGCTGCTAGAACAACTGGAATATACCTGGAGCCAACTTGGCAAACTGTGATGAACGTTTAGCCTATCCAGAGGGGAAAGGCACCGGGTTCACGACTGCCACTTTGCTGACATAAATTTCAATTTCCAAAGGCAAATGATGGCCAGTCCTGTAAAGATCCTCCTTATCCGAGATTTCAGCCTAAGTGGGTGAGATTGCCTATGAGCCTTTACATATTTCTCTTAGTCACTCACTCTTGCTATGCATCATTACTAGAGTGTGATGGCTTCCTTCCTACAAATCTATCTCTATAAGTAAATGTCTACTATCTTGCTACTCTTGTACATCTCCCCCTTTGGAGAGAGTTGGAAGAGCATGCACAAAGCTTGTTGAGTGTGCTGGACTTCCTGTGCCTGCCCCACCAAGAGTAAGCATGTGCACGCACCTGGGCATGTTGTGAGTTGTGCCTTGATGTTGCCAGGTAGAAAGAGAAACTACTGTTTTTTTCTTGAGTGAAAGAGAAGAGACCCGGCTCCCCCTATATTTTGACTGTATTTTAAACAGTCATGGGTTAGACAACAATAGCGAAAAGTCCTTGGAAGCCACCCCCCCCATGCAAAAATAATAGAATGAGCAATGAACATCAATTAGTCCTTAGAAAGTTTTATCTGTTTTTCTCTGAAGGAAGATGGTGCCAGATAATGAGTAGGCTGGCTATAGATGTTTTTGTGCAAATATGTTTGCAATAATTCTCTCTCTAAGTATGCCCTTGGATCATTCCCTCGTATACTGAATCTGGAATTAACTATGGGTCTTATTTTGACCAATGGGATGATAGAAAATGTGGCCAAGTATTTGGTGCGTGCCCTCTTTTCTTGTAAACAAGTGTGGACCAGCTTTATGAATGGTGAGACACACATTGTTAAACCAGCCTTATTGTCCGGCTAATATTAAGCTATCATGACAGTGACGAAGCCATGTTAGCCCATCCAGCCCTAGCTGAATCAGCCCAGGCATGAAAAACGACCCAGAAGATATATAGAACCATCTAAATGTTAAAGGTGTATTGTTTCAAGCTGCTGAGTTTGGGGTTAGTTTGTTACATAGAAAAGCCAACTGTTAAAAAAAATTAGTATTTCAAAAGGGCTGGTATAAAAGAAAAATCTAGGACATGTAGCACTGTCCTGGGGACCAGGCCAGTGCAGAGGTTGGGAAAGAGGCCAGGAAACTTTTAGCAAATGCAGGAAAGGCGGCCTTGACAGCACTAGGTTTTCAGTGGAGACTATGAAGGGGGCGAGGAAACCACTACAGCAGACTGGTGGTCACCAGTCACACAGTTATACCCTGAGTTATGTAGTAACAAAACCTATTTAGCGCTATGTAAAGATGTTTTTAAGCCCCTAATTAATGTGCCAACTTCGGTGAGTTATCTTCCAGGCAAAATGGCGAAAGTGTCAACTGGCTGCTTTTAGTGACAGAGGATAAGGCAGAGGAAAAAAGAGATGAATGAAAACACAATGATAACAACAACAACAACAAAAAACATTTATTTTATAAGCACCATTTAATGGAATTTGGGATATAGGGCTTAGAAAATAAAATTGTTTCTCAGTTCCTGTCTCTCAAATAGTGAAAGCATCTCAGAGGGTAAAATGACCTCGAGTAGAAGTCAGCAAACCATGACTCTTGGGCCAAACCCAGCCTGCCACCTATTTTTGTAAACAATTTTATTGCAAATAGCCATGCCCATTGGCTTATGTAGTATTTACTGGTATTGGCTGTTTTCTCACTAGAAAGGCAGCAACAAATAGATGCAATGAAGAGCACACCACCCACAAAACATCTCCTACTCCTCTATGGAAGAAGTTTGCCTACCCTTCTCATGGGGAAAAGTTCAAATAAAGGGTGTGACTGCCCTTTCTTTGGTAACATNTGCCACCTATTTTTGTAAACAATTTTATTGCAAATAGCCATGCCCATTGGCTTATGTAGTATTTACTGGTATTGGCTGTTTTCTCACTAGAAAGGCAGCAACAAATAGATGCAATGAAGAGCACACCACCCACAAAACATCTCCTACTCCTCTATGGAAGAAGTTTGCCTACCCTTCTCATGGGGAAAAGTTCAAATAGAGGGTGTAACTGCCCTTTCTTTGGTAACATCTGAAAGATTTAAGGTGTTATTTCATAGAACAACTTGACTAGAAAAAATCTTTACAGCATTGTCTGAAAGCAGGCTGACACACGGAAAGCAAAAGGAGATATTTCTCAAAGAGAGTAATAGATGGGGTGTTTGGAGACATGGACTGGATCTGAACTGGACTCCCAGGAGACCCTACAAAGTGTTAAAAGGATCATTGGCATGACTAAAATTAACTGAAGCAGTTTTAATTTAAAAAGAAGCCTCAGACAACTGGCAGGTGAGAATACTCAGCTGATGAGGAATATTTCTTGTAAAAAACAAAGGATTTCTCAAGAGACGATCCAAAAACATAGAGGGCAGAGCCAGGAGCAGGGACAAACAATGAACTGGGAGCCACACCCAGAGAGTAGACCTGGCTAATAGACTGGTCCATTACTCCCCACCCTGGAAATAAGAAGATCTGAGTACAGGTAACCAGGTGGATTTTAGAATAGTGATGGACCAGTGACTTCTACATAGCTCACACTTCTCCCCTACTAAAATGGGAATCTCTAGTCTAATTATCCTTTTTGATTTTTACCACATTGCTTACCTGGGTTTAGTCTTCAATTCAGATAGAGACTATGGCCAAGAAGTCAAGGGAAGGCTGAGACTTGGAAGACAGCAATCAAAGAATTAGGAAAAGATCACCAAGAACAAAGATGTGTCATTAGAGACCAAAGAGAAGACCTTCACTCTGTCATGTTGCCAATGACGATGTACAGATAAAAAAAAGTTGGACAGTGAAAAGGCTGGGAGAAAAACAAATTGATTCATTTGAAATATGGTGTTGGACAAGAGCTCTATGGATTCCCTGGACCACAAGAAAGATGAACAAGTGGGTCTTAGAGCAAATTAAATCTGAAACATTGCTGGAAGCAAAAATAGTGAAATTGAAGCTGTCTGACTTCAGTACATCATGAGAAAGCAGGAGTCACTGGAAACTATAGTAATGTTGGGGAAAATTGGAAGCAGCAGGAAAAGAAGACCCAATATAAGACGGATTGACTCCATAAAAGAAGCCATGGGTATGAGTCTGCAAGAGCTGAGCAGGGCTGTTGAGAACAGGACATTGTGGATGTCACTGGTTAATAGGGTCACCAGGAATTGGTGCCAACTCAACAACATGTTAAACATATGCGGACATATAATGTGTCTTCGGTTCATAATCTCCTGATTGAGAGAAGCTGAAGCTGAGAAATCTCATCTGTATTCAGACCTGTTCCAGCACATGATAAGCTAATCCTGCAATTGTAAGAGGTGTGGAGGAAATCCTGGGATGGAGTGAACATATATCAAATGTGAAAAGAGTAGGAAGGATTATGGACAGAAGGTAGACAGCGGTAGGCTACAGATAATACACATTGCTCTTTCTATCAAAGAGTGTAATCTCTTCTCCCATCCCTAACATAGGCTGGCTTCAGGACTTGATTTGCTAGTAAGAATGTGCTGAATGGGACCATGTGTAAGTTCCAAGCCTAAATTCAAATCATAAGGACCTGAGGAATCTGCTCTCAGTTTGGAAAACCACATGGGTTCAGATTAATCTCCTAGAGGAGAAGAAACCACTTAGAGTGAGGTCTCAGCTGCCCCAGCCAAATCTTCACACAGGTGAGTGAACCAAGGTGAGAGTCACTGAGCCCAGCTCATGCCAGAACCAGAAAGCTAAGCACAGCAGCACAAGTTGTTGGCACGCAGAATTGTGACTACACTACAGGGTTGTTGTTTTATGCCATTGCAGGGTCTCATTATTAAGAGGCATTCAACTAGGCAACTCTCAATTATATGCCCCCCACACTAAGTTCTGGAGCAGACTGCCTTGACTTGGATCTTGGATTCACCACTCAGTGCTTAATTGACCTTGGCTGAGGTCGCTTACCTACCTCCACCTCTTTCTCTTCACCTGCAAAATGGAGATACTCCCCACCAAAAAATGCTAGATACTCAGATGTTGTTGCTATTATTATGTTATGTCAAGTTAAAGTGTATTGAGTGTCAGAGTCGGATGCTGAGATCCCAGGGGTAGCCTAGAGATTCTGTGGCATGAGGATGGGTAAAAGGAAATACGATGCAATACAAGGGAATGAAATGAAACCATCTCCATTTTACAAATGTTTCAAAGACGCTTTCTGGTTGCTAGTTCTAGCTGAGTGATAACAGTCGCTATTGTATATGCGGCATCATCTACAGTGCAGGCAGTCTATCAAAAGGTCTATACACATTGTCTGTAATTCTTGCAGTTATAATGCTCGGCAATCAATAAATGGTAGCCATTATTAAATATTACACTCTCTGGTAAATACTTTACATCACTATCCCATTTGATCCTCAAGATCATTTCTGTAGGAGGTGTTATCAGGCCAGCCTCACAAATAAAGCAACAGAAGGACCCAGACCTTAAATAGCGGACCCACAGAGTTGTAAGTGACTGAGCAAGGAGCCCTTTTTGGGTCTATCATCATCTATAACTTATGTGCTTTTTACGGTGCCACTCTGCATCTTGGCGGACGGAAATCCTAGACAGTGAGCGTTCTTTATCAGGTACAAACGCTGACCATAGATTCCCATCTGCTTGGTTTCCAGAAGGGCCTTGGTGCAGCAAAGGGGAAGCTTGAAGAAGCTGTCCACACACCATTGTTCTACGCTGAACAATACTGACTTTCCAGTGTCGCTCCCTGGCATAATTACGGTATCAAGTGAATTTCCCTTGGAGGAAGCTTTTGGTATCATTGGTTTTCAAGGTATTATATCTTGGGATCTATGATATGGGGGGTGGGGCAATGGGAGATGGACAGGGTCTCTGGCTCTGGCCCCCACCTGTATTTCAATCACACTGAAGCTTCCTGTCTCTGCACTCTATATAATTAGTGTACATTGAAAAGTATAGCCTAATAAAAGGATTCCTCTATTTAAAAAAACACCAAGTTGAATACTTTTGCTCTATGCAAATTCCTATAGTGAAGATGAGACCATTGGGGCATGAGAGGAAAAATCATTTTCCAAAGCCCCCATAGAGAAATATATCCTAGAGGTACGATTAGACCTCAGAAACCCGAATCCCGCCCTTTTGTCCCTGTTGGACCGGTAGTGAGGCTGTTAGTAGATTATGCACAGAGATTCTTTTAATTGCTCTGAAGTCCAAAGATTTAGCTGACTATTTAAATAATATATCACCATAGCCTGTCTTTAGCATGGATGAATGGCAGTAACCAGGTCTAGACAAAATAAAATTTAACTTGGGCTACCTTTTGACCAGGTTGTGGCCATATTTGGACCCATTCACTTCAACAATGACCTCTAGCATCAGAGGCAATGCCAAGATATTAGGCAGAACAAGCTTGTGGCCACTGTCCCGTGCACCTGTGGGTATGTAGCAGCATCTCTGTCCTTTACCCACTAGAAGCCAGTCATGTCCCACCCCCTCCCCAGCAGTGACATCTCTGGACATCACTAAATGTCCCCTAGACTGCAAAGCCACCTCAATTGTGAACCACTGGTCAGATCCAGGCACAAAATTATTAACTTGATCATCCATTCTTAAAGATCTCCAAAAGCAAACAAAAAAAAATACTACACTCAGAAAGCAAAAACAGAGTTCGAGTTAAGACTGATGCAGCTTTGAGATTTAGAGTGTTTGGTTTTTAGGTTGTTTTTTTTTTTAACTGATTTATGGTAACTGAGTTGTGCAGGCACTGAAGTGTTTGTGGATGTTTCAAAATGACCTGCTTTTCATGAACATCAAATTTTTGATCTATTTGCAGGGAAAAAAAGGATTGATAGCTGCTATCAAATTTGATAGCAGATCCTGGATATAACAAAAAGTTTTCTTGCTGTAAAATTTTAGCTGCCTGTCACTTACATTATATTATGTCACATCTCACAATGACATATTGCAATGCAATGCGATGTAAGTCACATAATAGACAACTGCAATCCATAACTTTCTGAACAGGGCGCGTCATTCTTTACCGAGCAGCTTCCCAAGGGAAATAAAAGAATCCCACTGCTGAGGTTGTTCACAGCGCTGATGTTGCCGGCCTGTTGGTGACTCATCTTCTCATGTTGTCCATGTTCTTTAGGTTTCCAACCCGCCTTCCTTTTAAAAGTGGCCTTCTTCCATTTCTTCTTAGTGTGATGACACCGTTAATCAAGAGGCTAACCTCTAGTGAGAGGTGGGGACTGACCCAAGCTGACCCATCAGGGGTCTCAAGGCTGGGGCTAGCCAACAGTTTCGTTTGTGTGAATTGGTAAATGGATTCACCTACATAGTCAATAATGTCACAATAACTATGTATGATGCCAGGTGGTACTTGAAATACCGGAGGGGGAGGGGGCGTGCGTTACTTTGTGAAGAATATGACTGTCTAACCACTATGCTCTACACTTGAAATCAATACAAAATAATATTGAACAGAAACAGTAATTGAAAAATAAAATAAAATAGGTGGATGCACCTTTCGGAAGCTATGGCCTCAAGAGGTTCAAGGATGTGGTGATTAGATAATGACTCTGATTATGAGACAAAGGAGACACCCCTGGGGTCATAGGCTCTCAAGGGTGGTTTTCAGTTGCCGCTGGTCCCCGGTCTAGGGACCTTGAACAGGAAACAACTCTCACGGCTCTAGAAGCAGTCTTGAGAAGACTTCACCCCCATAAATACAGAGAGTGGCCAGCTGATCACACGCTCATCTCCTAGGCCAAACATGGACCTTTTAATGAAGAACTGATATGAAACCTGGAGTAAAGAGCTCTCATCCAAACCCTGAGTGGTGAGATCTGCATAGACCTACTCCTGCTGTGAGCTTTTGTTCTTACTCCTACTGTCGGGAGAGAACATACGTGGAAGGCAAAACGGAGAAAAAAAGGGGATGAACAGGGTCCTGCGACATCCCTGGGGCCCTGGGTCTGGTTAGTAGAGAAGCCATTTAAACTCTGTTCTTTTGCTATTTGGGCCCCTTTTCACCTTTTTAGTTCTGGTAGCTAAAGTGGAGTTTTCTTTGCCTTGTAAGCAAATGTTTTAATAAATATATGTAATCTCTCTGTCTATTTTTTTCCTAAGAGAAGAGTAAGCTCATGAGCCTTTTGTGTGCCATCAGATTAAATGCATTCATTCATTCAAGAGTTTTACATTCTTGAAACATAGCCACCGTTTATTGACTTTCCCTTTGAGGCCATGCATTATACTCTGAGTTAATTTGTTTAAGTCCTTGCCATGTTGTAAGTTATGCTTTTTAAGAAAAGACTGAGGCTGAGAGGTGCCAGAGTTATCCAATATCAGCTACCAAGTAGTGGAGCCCGTAGACAAGCCCACAGACAGAGCCCCGTCTGTGGGAAATGGGCTCCCTGCCACGCCTGATTGCCTTTGTCAGTGCTCACTTTCATCATCGTTGCTGCTGAGCATATCTTATGTATCTGAAGCCCAAGGAAGATAACAATTGTGCGGGATCAAGGATAATAGACTCACGGCCATGCACCCCATGCCTCACCCCTTCCCTCCAATCTCCCCCGCATCACAACATTTCCCCCTCTCAGCCCCCCAAGAGAACTCGCTAGTGCATGCCGAATATCTTAGAAACAGAACCACTTAAATGGGAATGGTCTTGCTTCTGTAAACCCCACATCTCATGGGCCTAATGAGTGGGTTTCCAGGAATTGACCAGGAAATGATGGATTCTACATGCTTAAGCTTCCTAATCAGGTTACGGGATTCGTTTCCTGAGTTCCACTGAATCTCCTAGTAGAACCGACAACTGCCTTGGAATCCCACTTTATTGCTTTCATTTTTGCCCTTCTGAGGAGCCATGGGAAGCCCGAGTAGCAAGCACCCTGCCTGGGTGGTACTCCTAAGGAGTGCCACGAGTGAGGGCATCTCTGTCCAAGCGATGAGAGGGTTTTTTTCTTTTTTACATTTTTTGGAATTCCAGCTGCCATATTATCCTCTCTAGTTTGACTCTCCTAATTCCTCTTTGGAATCAGTATGTTGAGATTTACGATACCACATTTTTTCATGTATAATGTGTACTCATTTTGCCCAAATTTTTGAGGGAAAAATAAGAATGCACAGTAGTACATAAAATTTCTTGTACCTGTTTTTTGTGTTTTGTAACTGATACATTTGATTTCTTGTACCATAATATGCTCAAAAATAAATGCTAAAATTTCTTTATAATACAAAAACAAGTATCCAAAATATAAATAAATAATTGAATTAAAATATTAAAATGAAAGATTTTTTTCTGAAAGTTTGGGCCAAAAACGTGGGTGTGTATTTTACATGGCAAAATATGATGAATTTCAGGGGAGATTTTATATAGCTAGCTAAATCTGTGAAATCCATCATTACCTGAGGACCACTACAGGTCAGCTTCCTTCTTTCTTTGCCAACTTTTATTTTGTCCACCTGAATACTAAAAACCTTTGCTATTTTTTCCTATCTTCTACTACTATTTTTATGTAGCCACCCACACTTCTAAGGAGGAAGGACCCTGGTAAGAAAACTCCGTGTTCTATACTTAAAAACAAGACCCAGCTTATATCCCCAAAATGTGTTTCCAGGAGAACATTGTACAGCCAATATCTGGCTTTTAAATTGTCCCTTTGCAAATCCGATGGGGACACCGGCCTGCAGTGTCCGCGTCATTATGGACGGAATGAGACATTCACATGCACTACCGAGTCTGGTGGAAGGAAAGGGACAGCATGGCTTTTCTCTCTAGGGGAGCAAAAGCCTTCCTCCTTGCTGTGACCGGCCTTTATTGGGTTTCTCGGCACATTACATGATGGTCCTCATTTACTATGCACAGGTTGCTTTAGGTGGTTACCTTTTGCAGAAAACAAAGGAGCCAATGCTGCTAATCACATCACAGAAAAGGGATATTTGCAAAGGAAAAGGGAATAGTGGTCTGACCAGTTACACTCATCCTTGGAAGATTCAGCATGGATTTTAGAAAGTTACTTTGTAGTCAATGTTTGCCACAAATCCGGGTGAGGGAGTTTTTAGCAAAAAGCAAGACTCAAAGTGGCCTAGGTACATAGCAGGCCTGATCCCCCACGGAAGAACCTATTCATGGGTGTGGGTCCTGTGCATCTCCTCATGGGAGCCGGGCCCATACCGTGCAGAATGGTCTCCCACACAATTCTAACATCAGCAACTGTGCTTTTGAGAAAAACGAGTATGTAATTCTTTGTTAATGGTACTTTTCTATTTGGAAGAGGGTGTGCTAGGGGTTAAGCGAGTCAGTGTATAATAAAAACCATGACTGCCTTTGGAAATGTGCTTCTTTCCAGTGTTTACAGCTGATCCATGACTCAAATCGCAGTGGGGCGTCCCACCTGGATGACAGAAACATTGCACCCAGCACTACTGTCGTGCTTAGGTTCTAGTTCTTTCCTTCTCATTCTGTTCATAAACCAAAGTATTCTCCTTACGGTTTATTCATCAGAATACTGTATTTCACTGGTTCTTAGGTATCTTTTTCTTTTGTCACATTTTCATGTCTCTAAACTTAGTGTATGTCTTACAGTTGATGGCATATAGTATTTAATGGTCAGCTCCTTCATGAACCATTTCTTTTAGTCGGACATAAATTAATGGCAAAATTCAGCTGTATTTTACATTTGATGAAATTACAGTTTTAGGGCACGGGATTAGGTTTGGATTGAAAGAGGCAGAGGCAATGCGGTGGTATGCTGTAGTGTCGGCCGCAGGATTGCCCTGCAGGCACAGACGGTTCACCGGATTGCACTGATGTGTAGGTCCCATGCCCCAGGTTGCGTTCCTGTTTTGAACCATGATAACCCCAGAACTATCCATGGAGAGAATACTGATGGAGCCAAGCAGTTCCATGTCCTGAATTTTAGATCATTTACGTGTCACATCATTTTACTCAAATGTATGTAAAAACTGTTTATGTAGAATCACAGTGCTGCAAAAAGTCTCATTTCCAGACAATGGCAAACATGTCTAAGTGCTTTTTCTTTTCATTTAATGTGTTTTAGACAGTTTGTATTTTAACAGGCTAAGTGATGTATTTGTATTCTCTTTTCCAATGTAGTGCATCTATGTTTGCGTGATTAAACATGATCATCAAAATAGGATAACAAGAAACAAATAAAATATGAATAATCAAGATGAAATGGTGGTTTTGTCTTGTAATTTTTCATTATTATTAATTAGATACCTTCTGTTGAACTGGTTTCTATGAGTTTCTATGCTTTAGAAGATATGAAAACAGCAAAAGGAACACTCATACGGGAATGTATACTCAATTTTGATGATGAATGTCACATTGTTTCTTTACCAAAGGACCACGACAGACATTCCCACCAACCTAATGGAAAGTAGATTTTCTGTTTCTGATAGATTATCTTTGGCTCATCATATCGGTGTTGCCGTCTCTATTATTTTTTTAATCTAGATATTTCAGCTTTTCAATTAATTGACATATCTTCAGACAGGGGCAATAAGTTGACTGTCAGTTTTCTGGTTTTGGCTTTCATTTTTCTATATTTTCTGTATCCTTATTAACATTTTATGTATCTTCATTAAAGGTAGTGTGGAAAGTTGTGTGAGGCTGAATCAGAGCTATTAGCCCAACACAAGAGTTACTGTTGTTTTCCCAAACATAGGAAACTAATGCTTTTTATGTTTCTTAATTTACCCAGCATAATTGCAATGAATTGCAAAGACTGTTGTATCAGACACATACAATCTAAAATCATGCTTTACACATAGTAGATGGTAAGTAGTAGGTATAATAAATACTGTGTGTTCTAAGACAATAATACCTGTAATAGATTGTTTGTATGTATTTATTCTTTGATGTTTCTAGTTTTCACTCAACTAATTCTGTGATGGACTTCTTCAATACTGAGCTGATGCTTTCTACCTTCTACGGTTTGTAAAAAAAAAAGAAGCACAGGTATTTGCAAACTGTAAGTAAGATAGCAATAGTTTTACTGAGTAAATGTTCCAGGAGAAAAGTGCAAGCCTTGAAGGGCAGACGTGCCACGGGTGAGAATGCAGCATTAGCATGCTGGGCAGTGCATCTCGTGCTGGGGTCATCTATTGCCATATCTGAGCTTTGACTTCCCCATCTCGAAAATGACAATAGTACTCACCTTGAACATTCCTATGTAGTGATAGATGGATAGATAGATATAATGCAAATTATTTGAAATAATAGGTGGTCAATAGACCTTAGCTATTGTTTTCATTTCTTGCAATTTGACAAATAGATCTTTTATGGTAACAGAGTGCAGATTTGTATTAAAAGAACCACTGGACTTCTAATCGAAATTCTAAAAATAAACATAAGCATGCTTTCTAATCTTTATGACCACTTTGTTCTTTCATAAGCAGTTATGGTATGAGATGTGAGATTATTCTTTGAAATATGTTCTTGTGAAATAAAATATCCATTTATTTTAGAAAGGCAGTTCAGTTATAACAACAGTAAAATAAGGGCATAAGTTTTCTAGTTATTTCTCCCTTACCCAATCACATTTTAACTTTATAATTACCTGCATATGTTTTAGTGTTCTGTTTTACTCGAGGGAAAGATAAATGCATTTTAGATAATTGTCTCTTAACCATTCTAAAACTTTCTTTATTGAACTCTAGACTACCAACATTTATAACAAAGGTAAGTTTCATGTGAACTCAACACATGTTTTAGAACATGACCAACATTATTTTTTTATTTTTAAGATATAAAAAAGGCACTGATAAATTTATGCACCTATATGAATAAATGTTTATATGTGCATGAATAAATATGCTATTTATATGTATAGAGGAATAAATGTACATATATGTATACATATACACACATATAGTATCTATATATACACACACATATTAGTGTATATATAGTGTTTCTATCAATTTACCTCCTAACCCCATTAGTAATTTTTGTATGTGTGTGTCTGTGTGTACAAATCTAAATGTGTAGGACCCACTTGTTATCCTAAGAAAAACATCAGGAATAGATATAGGTATATTCAAAATACTAAGAACTACCTCATTAATTTTCTTTTGGGAATCATGTCAAGGCTTATGATCACAGAGTTTATGAATCTCCACAAAGTGGAGATTTCACTTGCCTCTGAAAAACACTCTTGGCTATTCCCTATTTCACTTTTAACTATTTGTGTATCTGACCATTTTGTATTAACTGTGATGGGCAACTCTACACATAACTATGTGTCTCGTTTCTGCGAAAGGGTATTGAAGCTGCACTTTGAGAGATCTTTCTGATAAATCAAAACTCAACCCAATAACTAAATATCTTCCTAAAACTCTTATATGCCCTTGTCTCTTAGCCTGAGAAGGTAAGCAAGGCTTGCAAATTCTGAGCTATTAGAACCATGTGTCATATGTCAATATTGAGTTCTTTTGGTGCACGAGAATAATTTGTTCCTTCAATATGTCCTGAATTCTGCACAAATATACTAAGAAAGAGGACCTATACTATTGTACAAGTATATGTCTTAATTATCTGAGATTTGGTCTGGTAATTCACTTTTGTATGCATCATTTCTTTTGAAGGTTGATAAAGAAGACAAAGTACATAGCATATCATGTGAGTTCTGGGTGTTGCTTTTGGCATTTATTCTATACTCTTCAGTTTGTTCATCACAGCGATTTTGTTTTAACACTGTCAAACACTGTCTGCTACGGACAGTTAAAAGCCTTGGTCAGAGTCGCATCTTTATTACTCAGTAGATGTGGGACTTGCCTGATTTTAAAGTTTGTGATTCTTCTTCTAACACCACACGTTTGCAAACTCAGTATATTAGAATAGATGGCTCCTTATAGTCCCAGCACAAACCCATTTATTTTGTACAAAAGGAGTCTGAAGTCCAGGGGGAAGTAAATCGCCATGTAACCTTGACGGAATTAGCAGTGACTGGCCAAGTGAAAGCATGAAACGCAGGGAAGGATGATTACGCTCAGCATACCACATACAGCCTCACCCTTTTTTTCAAACTGTCCTACGACACACAGCCTTCAAAAGGCTGAGAACAGTGTACTCAGGTAATAAAGAAAGAAAATTCTAGTAGGCAATCTACTAGGATGAAAGCAAGGCAATAAGTAACCCAGAAAGGTCCAAGGACAGAAATTACTATCTTCGCCTACAAAATGCACCAGCACATTCATTCCGGTGGCACCTTAGAGAATGGAGAGAATAGAGAATCGTGAGAAAATGAACCCGATGTCATGTCCTGAAATCAGCATCTTCTAGTTGCCTGGGACCCTCAGTAAACATTAGACAATGAAGGTTAGCGAAAACCTGCTCACGGACAGGTATTTGAACCGCCTATACACAGGAAATGGAAAAGGCATGAACTGCCTATAACGAGACTTGAATCAAAACTATAATAGATTCTAATAAATCGGCAAAAAAAGATCACCAGCCCTGGCTGATGGGCAGTGCTAAATCACAAAGTACACTAATATCTATGGATCTCTGTGAATTTGGAGAAAGCTCACGAACATGCTGTGACTGCATCCAGAAACACATGGAATTGTATAGTTCAACACAGTTCCTTGAACTCAGGTATATAATGAGGACAGCAATCTGGAACTCACCTGAGGAATTAGCTGTCTATGACCACAGATGTGTATTACCACCCTGACCAGCCAAACGCTTTGTCAAAATGAGACATAGGACATCTATGCAAACCTAACTCCTCTTCTTGTAAGACCTCCACCTTGGGTAAGGTCTAAGAGGAAACTTTGTTTATGGCAGCATAGAAGCTGGAGTATGTAATCATTCCAAAATCACAGCACTTTGCAGGATAGCCTGTGAAATTCTCCACTATATGACAAAAATCCATTTTCAATTATAGCACTCTTCTCTGAAAATTTAAATTAGAATAAGACTGAGTCCTAGGAGAACACATAGACTGTACACTGTACACTGTAAAATGGTGTGTATTTTATTCGCTGCTTTATTCCCAATTCCCACAGTAGCTCTTGGCTTCATGGTAAATACTAAAAAAAAAAAAAAAAATAGGTGTCGAATGAGTGCGTAAAGATGTGACCTGTTATTAATAATCCTGAGGACAGTGGAGGAACCATTCCTTGACGCACGTGCCTACTTTAGCCATTAGGACATTGTCCTAGAGAGCAAAGCAAAAATAATAAATCTCACAGTAACTTTTAATCAGTCTCCTGCTCTGCCCACAGATGAGGGGAACCTGACTTGTTTTGAATGATTGGAAATTAGCTAGATAGACAAGGGAGGTAGCAGAGGACATATATTCCAGACAAAGGAAAAGGAAGGCGGGTTTTAAAAGCATCATTGGGTTCGCACGTTGAAGCCAAAGGTTGCATAAGGGGTCTATTAGGTGACTAGGCATAAGGTCGAAAGTGGTGGAAAATGAACTTGGAGAGGTAGACATGCACCATCATTGCAATTTTCAAAGCACACTGTCAGTGTTTTATTTATTTAGTTGTTAATTTCTTTGAGCTCCGGCAGGGTGGCTCGGTTGGTTGGAGTATTGCCCCATGTGCCAAAAGGCTGTGCGTTAGATCCCCATCAGGGCACACACTTAAGGTGCAGATTTGATTTCTGGTGGGGCGCACATGGGAAGCAACTAAGCACTGTTTCTCTCTCTCAAATCCATAAACGTATCCTTGAGTGAGGATTAAAAAATAAAACATTAAAACAAGCTTGAAATGCTGTATTTAGCATTGATGAACGTCCTAACCTGGCTATGTACTAAGGGCTCCTAGTTTCTCCCACTTTATCAACTCTCAGATATCCCATTTACCAGTATCCTGGGAGCTGTATGCAATCGGATCTAGATATAAAAAACAACCTAGTCCTATGGAAATCTACAATTTTTAAGTATTCTTTATTTTTGTTCTTTGGTCAGATTACACTAATGAGAGTTATATTCGAAGAACAACTTAAGTTCCACAAACAATTTTCTTTCCCATTTCTCCTTCCGCTTCACTTTAATCATGGCCAGTGTTTAGAGACACATTCCATCATTAGCTCCTCAGGGAAGCACATTAATAGTTACCATCCAAATGCTTTCTTTCAGGTTCCTTATTATTGTGTTGTTGCTCTGGCTGAACGGGAGGCATTCAGAAGTTTCACAAAGTTGCAGCAGAAGGAGAAGAGAAATCAGAAACGAAGGCTGATTGAGTACCTCCCACTGACCAGAAACTGAACTTGGTGCATTTTTATTTTTACGTAAATTCATATTTTCTTAGTCAAAACAACACGGGGTACATGTTATTTCAGTTTTACAGATAAAGAGTCAAGTTTACCCCGATGCTTGTGCAAGTTCTCCCGGTTCATAACCCGAAGGGCTGGGATTCCGGCCTGAACACCCTGACCTGTGCAGTGTGCACAGCCCTGCAGTCCGAGGGGCCTCTTCTCTCTTGTCTATTCTTATTCATCTCAAGTCAGCTTTTTAAATGTTCATCTATGTGAGCGTCCCCTTTATATTTGCGAATTATTCCTCCGCCTTCCCTATCATCTTTGATAAAGTGAGGGGTCAAAAGCACGTGGTGTGTGTCCCTCCGGTCACATCCCTAGACAGAATGTCTTGTAGGCCTGATGCTGTGTCAGTAAAGTGCTCAGATGAATTCCCAACGCCAGCCTCTGTGCTGAAAGGAACTGCAATGATTGTCAACGATGTCTAATACTATTTTTTTTGTTTTTTGTTTTTTTACAATAGAAGGATTTGCATAGCAGGACAGCACATTTTGTTTTCTCATTCAATTTTAACCTTTGTTTGTGCCTACCAAAGGACAGTCTTGTTTATTCAGTGCTCACAAAATCCCAAGGCCTGTTTTCATGCTTGTAAGTAGATGATAAATCAGTAAATAATACTATTTAAATGACACAAGCAACAAGATGGTCCAAACAAAATTTGATAAATTAAAAATTTTTTTCTCTGAATAATTTTTTACACTCCTCCTGATCCTTAACTGATCCCTTTATTTTTGTTTTGAAGCAGAAGTCTGAGAAAGCAAGATTCTTAAAGAAAGGGCTCTATGCCTCCAGGTATCTTTAAGACACCTAAGATAGCCAGCTGCAAGATAATTAAGCCTGTGCCAATTTATCTCTTGGTTTTCCTCTTCCCAAAATCTTCAGAATGAGGATGCTCCGTGAGGAGCAGAAATGATTGCTAGCCAATGGACAGAGACATCCCTCATCAATTCATTATTTTGAACAGTGGATGGACAACTAGACATATAAGTCTATATGCACCATGCATCTAAATTATATCCCTGGGAGTTAGTAATCAGAGAACTAAACTGCTCTCAACACACCCTGAAAAATAGACACTAAGGTCAGTCTATGTCTGGCCAGAGCAATAATTTTAGGATTTTCAATATTTGCAAAGGAAATTCTTTGGAATTTCAAGAGGAAGGTACTCTTGCACTAACATTTTAAGAAGAACAAGAAAGATGTGGACCGTATACAAAATAACAAGACCTTTATAAAAATACTGACAGCAAAGAAAACCTAGTTTTCAGGACCAAACTGAATAGTCATAGGTGACTTGGAAAGTAGAAGTACAGCTCTGTTATCTCTTCTTCTGGCCTACACATTGTCCTTAGTTACAGTTTAGATGACAAAAAGAAACATAAGTGACTTTTTGTCAACGGCACACTGCTGGAAGCATAAGCAGTAAATTATGAACAACTGAGGCAGAACATTTTTTGGATCATGTATGCATAATGCAATTCTGCATATTGGGGATCCCAATTGGACCTCCTGTTTCAGGCAAATTGAGCTCTGCCTTTTACAATGCAACCTTGAGACTAAGTGCCCTGCTTCATACGGATAAGAGTTGAACTTTCAATGAGATGGACCTCTAAGTCAATGTTTAGTGCTGTGTGTGCTATTGTGGAAAGGCCCATTATGTGAGCAGAGTAGACAGGATCAGCAAACAGGTATTTATTATCACCCTTAGAAAAGCACAGTTTTCATGTGTTGCTTAGGTGTGGTTGCCTGGGAAACCCAATAATAGTGAATCTGGTTAGCTGAGGGGTGGAGGCTTTTGTAAAGGCCACTTGAGGAAAGACATGCTATTTCAGAAAGTCCTCTGTTAGCTTCAAAGCAGCTTGGAGTAATCAAAGAACTTAGGGAGGTCAGAGGTGGCCCGAGAGAGGACAATTAGCTTACAAGGTGGCCCTTTCTGCTATGTGGGTCGTCAGGAAGGCTGATCAGATTCAGCTCAGCCGAGATGGGGCACAGCTGGCTTAAGAGAGATGTGAGGAAGACTGTCTGTCTCAACCTCTACACCCTGAGTACAGGAGAGGAACGCAGGAGGACTCAGCCTGAGAGAGATGGAGGGCAGAAGGTCGACTCCAGCAGGACTGGGACCAGGGAAATCCATTTTCATTTTCAGGCAGCAAAGTTTCATTTTGTGACAAGAGAACTCGGATACGTTGACATTATTCAAAAGAGGAAAGGACAACTGTTTAATCTTTCAGCTTATGCAAAATGATCCCCACAAGAGGATGTGTGTCAGAAGATCGGGGGTGATTTAAAACAACCTGATATGCTAGAATGGAAAGCAATCTTAACCAGTTGGAAGTTGGGGTTTAGCCACTGTGTCCAGAAATCTGGGTTTCATTCTGGCAAATGAGGAAAAGAGAAAAGAAAAAAGCCTTCATATTCGAAATCAGATCCAGAAATCCTATGGTTATTTTTGTGGCTGGCAAATATTTTCATTATTTCCCCACCCTCTCCTACTCCTACTCCTTCTTTGGTTCCTTTTATCCTTTTATTATAAAACCCTTTGGACTACAACACACTGCTAAGCAGATTTCTTGCAATACATCCCAGTGAGGATCAGGGTTTTCTCAATTGCCAAAGAGCCCATTTTCAGGAACACTCTACAACCTTCAAAAATCAGTGGGTTGATTAAAGCTGCAAAGATACCATGTTGAGAACGATAAGCTGGAGGATGTAGAATATAGAATGCGAATCTAGGAATTAGTGGCCTCGTGTAACGAGGATTGTGCCCCATTCACTGATGAGTGTTTTTCTAGGTGCTGCACATTGTGCCAAGAACTGTCTAAGCTCTTGGTTATGCACATCCATTGCAGCACACCTAGGGGGCAGATGGGTATTATTATCCTGCCACTGCAGATGAAGAAACTGAGGCTTAAAATACAATAACTTGCCTGTGGTTAGTGTTCGTGCAAGGAATGCATAAAACACATAGTGTTTGAAATTGGACAATCAGTTGAAATGGAAACCTCCAAAACAAAACATGAATTATATCCTAAACAGGTAACCATGTTATGGACATCGAGATAGCCCAAAGTGCATCTCTTCCAAAGCTTTAGTCGATATCTATATTATCCAAATCAATTACCATGATTATGCCTTTAGGGTGTGATTCTTATCAATAGAATTTTGGTCAGAAAGAAGATCTCAAGAAAAGAAAATATATTATTGTCATCAGGTACTCTGGTTGCCCTGCTGTCTTTTCTGAAACCTAACCAAGCTGTAATCAAGGTCAAGTTTACTATCTACCTTTTTTTTTTTTTACTTTTGGTTCCCACGGGCCCTCCTTAGAGAGCAGAGTTTTATATTTTACAGTATCTGTACACTTCATTCAAATACAGTCATACCCAAGCACTCATTGCATTTTGATGAGGAAAAAAAATGTCCTTGCTTGGGACTCCCAGCACTTGTTAGAACTTGTATGAATCATGATGCTGCTGACCAGATAGAACTTCTTATGGGAAAAGTTGTTTGGTACTCATTGGTTTTGGCACTCATCACAAGTTCCCGAACAGACTAATGAGGAGTACCAGGGCACTTCAGTACAAAACCCGAAGATTCCCATCTCACCAGACTGCTTTCTGGCAATTCCAGTCAAATCATTTACCTACAAAGTGCAGGTTGGATAAGGTCAGATTTTTGCAGCTCTAAAATTTTTGGCAAGATGTTTCTGTACTTGTAAAAGGTCCATTTATCTTCCCTGTCTTGTTATATTTAATTGTTGAGAATCTTCCACTTTTACAGTTGGGACAAACCAATACTGGGGGTGGGTGGGGTAGGGGGCAACAGAGGAAAAATTGGGACAATGGTAAGTGAGCAACAATTTAAAAAATAGCAAAGAAAAGCAATACTGATAAGCATTCTGCAAAACTCCTTTAGTTTCTAAATTCACCCAACAGACAAATGGAAAAAACATTGTGTGGGCCATATAATTAAGACAATTCAAGGTATTATGATTGTTTGGTATGTACCTGTGATATAAATGACTCATCACATTTCTGACCTTGGCTTTCATCTTTAATCATATTAAAGGTTTTCTTTTTATTTTAGCAGAAATATGATTCTCATATATTCAGACAAGAGTTACATGTGAAGTTACCCAACTGTGTAGGAGACAAGAGACAACTAATTTCTATCTCATTTTGTCTCTGATTTTGAATTAGCTGCCTGAAAACTGCAGTAGAACCAATCTATATGAGAGAAGAAGATCACAGTAACTTCAAGCTGAGAGACGCAGCTGCAAGATTCTTAGAAAACATCAAATACTGAAACCACTTACTTTAGAGATCTAATTTAAAAGGGGGATCATCCACCCACCCATTACAAATTTGAATGCTTTAGCTATCTCAAAATCTTAACCTTCATCTGGTCTGAAGGGTCTTGTAAATTACAATGCTCTCAGGGGAGAAACATCAGGTACTGACCATTTTAAAGTCCATTGTAAAAAAAATTCTAGCCATATTATACCATTTGATTCCTTCCATGTTTTCAACATAAAATACACCAGTTTTAAAATAAATAATATCTATTATATTGACTTTTGGTTTTGCATGTGTCTGTTGTCTCATCATATTAACAACAAGGAATGAATAACAGTCTCACGAGACATCTATTTCTGTACTGATCCCCAGCATTTTAAATATGACACTTTCTTTTCGTGACTTTGTTTTTACATGTTAAGAAGAGAGAAATTGCTTTTTATATTTCACAGAAACTGTCCAGATAACAAAAAGCAGTGGTCTATGGAGCAAAAGTCATAAATTTCTAGTACAAGGAAATGGGAGACAGAGTATGAACTTGACATATCTATTCCAAAGACCAGTGGGTTCATAGCTTATTCTATGGAAATATTGAATATTTGGGTCCTAAACTCATAATCACAGTGAACATAGGTCCTACTGTGAACATAAGATAGTCCTAGTATATGGTTTTTACAGGCATAAATATAAATATGAATAGAGACCCCTTTACTTTCAAAAATGTCCCAGTTGAAGTAATAAATTACACTGATATTCTTTGAAAAACAATTATACACACAACTTACAATGAATGATTGTGACACAAATATTGCTTCCTGTCCTGAGGAATTTCACAGGCCCTGACATCCTTTTTTCTCAATTATTTCACACAGATCTGTGTGGTAAGTCAAATCTGTAGCCTCCATTTTCTAGTTCCAAAATAAAACAGATAACCCACATGCCTTTAAATATTCTATTACCAGGCTTATTTAAATATACAACAGAGCTAAAACATGGTTACCTAAGTGCATAATTTTTTTTTACTTTCTACTAGTTCCAAAATTTAGAGAAAACATATGTCACACATTCACTATGGGACTCAAATGTCCTCTTTAAAAGGGTTTCGTGAATAATAAACATATCACCAAACCAGACTTTCACTGACACCCAATCACAACTTCTCACCCATTCAAGTATGTTTATGTAGTGCCTTCAATGGGCCATATCTTGAAACTGCAGAACGCACAGAAAACTCCAAAAGCTCAGAACCTTTGGGATGAAAAACCATTTCTTCACAGAGAATTTTAAAATGTAGGGCATTTTATATGCAAAGACAATGGCCAACACCTAGTAGCTCACAATCAAAGTAAGCACGGAGTGCACGTGTGTGGACTGTCAGGTCCGTTCGGAATTTCTGAGGGGACTTTCATCTTAGCCATACTTATGTGACTTCCAGAAAAAAGAAATCTTGGTAACGGAAAACAGTGTTAACGGAAAAACAAAGGCAGTGTACCTGGATTAGAGTTGCTAATTAAGGGAGAAACAAAATGACTATTCCATTACTGAGGAGAAAGAACAGGATTTTGTCTCTTTGGAGTTTATAAGAGTGGAAGTCAGATGAATGAGGAATATCTCCATGACAACTTTCTCATTTCCTTTTCTGTAATGTATCCACATTTATCAAAGCATCCCCCCCAAACTAAGTAGCATTATAATAAAAGGTAAGGCCATAATATATTTAATAAGAGCAGCAAAATGTTATTTTTATCTCACAACAGAAGTTGTATCAAAATTTGCTACTTCCTTGAAAGAGAATGTAATACACAACCCAGGTCAGGACTTCTAGTGAGACAGCAGCGCAGGTCAACAAGCTCACCTCCTTGCACAACCACGTCAAAGTGACTACTAACAACGGAACCATCGTCTATCAGAACTGTGAGAAACTGAGTTGAATGGAAGTCGGACAACTATGGAATTAAAGAAACCACACCCATCCAGACTGGTAGGATGGGTGGAGACACAGACTGGGCTGGTGTCACATCCACGTGTGGTGGATAAAAATCAGGAGGGGTGTCATGGGAATGAGGAGTCTCAGACCCACACAACCCTCTCCACCCCCCCACCGCCCAGGGTTCCAGTGGCAGAAAGATAGGTCCATCTAACTTCTGGTTGCAAAAACCAGCAGGGATTAAGTCAGTGGAAGAAACTTCTGGAGTTCCAAGCAGTTCCCCTTCAAGAACCCACACATGGACTTCCTCAGACTCATTCCCTGTGACCTCCAGGAGCAGGGTAGCAACTTGAAAGGCACCAGTGGCCAACAAGGAGGAACTGAAGTGTCTGGCATGAGGGTGAGAGCTGGATGACAGCTTTTTCCCAGACAGAAAGGCAGGCAGAGGCCATTGTCCCTTTTCTGAGACCTCCCCCAACAGAGCCACAGAGCCAGCAGGTGGGTGCCATACCTGAGACTCTATCAAGCTGTCTAACACTGTTTGCCCCACCTTGGAGATCCCCAGACTCCATCCCACCCAACTTATGGGCCCGCTCAAACTGTTAAGCATAACTTTTCCATTTAAATGGTTGGTCTTGGCTCATGCTTCACAACTTCCTAAATTCTCTCAAACAAGCAACAGCTGGCCTCAGTGAGCCCCCTGCCTCTATACCTCTTGCTAATCGGTCCCCAACCCAGCACTCGCAGCAGTCGGCCTAGATTCACAGCTGGGCTTCACCCGGGAATCTCCAAGCCAAGCACAAGCAACAGCTATTTCAAATTGCTTTATAGCTCATGCAGGGTGGCCCCAGGCAAAACACAGGAGGGGGTTCACCTTCATCTGCACCACCCAGGAAACCTCAGAGCCTGTGCATCCAGTGGACAGCAACAGACAAACTGGAGCACCACCACAGCTGATCCTCCACGGAAGGCAGAGGGTGTTGGTTAGTAGTCACAGCCAGTCCTTGCAGCTGACTGGCCTGGGTAAATCCCTCCCATTGACCTGCCAACAGTGATCATAAGGGTGCCAGAAGAAGATGAGAAAGAACAAGAAATTGGAAATCTATTTGAAAAAAATAATGACAGAAAACTTCCTTAATTTGATGAAGGAAATAGACACACAAGTCCAGGAAGCACAGAGTCCCAAACAAGATATATGCAAAAAGGCCCACTCCAAGACACAGCATAATTAAAATACCAAAGGTTAAAGATAAAGGGAGAATCTTAAAAGCAGCAAGATAGAAGCAGTTAGTTACCTACAGGGGAGTTCCCATAAGACTGTCGGCTGATTTCTCAAAAGAAACTTTGCAAGCTAGAGGGGATTGGCAAGAAATATTCAAAGTCATGAAAAGCAGGGACCTTCGGTCAAGATTGCTCTACCCAGCAAAGCTATCATTTAGTGTAGAAGAGCAGATACAGAGCTTCCCAGGAAAGAAAAGGCTGGAGTTCAGCATTACCAAGCCATTATCATATGAAATGTTATAAGGATTTATTTAAGGAAAAGAAGATAAAAACTGTGAGTAATAAAATGGCAATAAATAACATATCTATCAACAATTGAATGTAAAAAATATACTAAGCAAACAAGAAGAACGGAGACAGAATAACGGATAAAGAGAGTGTTTTGATGGTTGCCTGATGTTAGGGAGTGTTGGAGAATGGGTAAAGAGGTGAGGGGATAAATAAGTACAAATAGGGCCCTGGCTGGTGTAGCTCAGTGGATTGAGCACGGGCCTGCAAACTAAAGGACTGTGGTTCGATTCCCAGTCAGGGCACATGCCTGGGTTGCAGACCAGTTCCCAGCAGGGAATATGAGAGGCAACCCTACATTGATATTTCTTTCCCTCTCTCCTTCCCTTCCCCCTCTAAAGATAAATAAATAAAATCTTTTTAAGAATAAGTACAAATAGGTAGTTACAGAATAGCCATGGGGATGTAAAGTACAGTACAGAAAATGGAGTAGCCAAAGAACTTACATGCATGACCCATGGATGTGAGCAATGGTATAGGGATTGCCTGAGGGAGTAGGGAGTGCTGGGTGGAAGGGAGCAAAGGGAGAAAAATTGGGACCAGTGAAGTAGCATAATCAATAAAATATAGTTAAAATAAAAAATAAATAATCTAAACAAATTCCATGAACTGATTTTTATTCTTTTACTTGAGCACAGCTTTTATACAGACCATTCCTAAAGCTAAACAAATGCCTACAGTAAAGCCAGAAGAAAGCCTGAGACAATACATCTGTTTTGCTAATCATTCTAACACAGCTAAAACTAAGAGCTAAACACATCTGAGCCAGAATAAACAGTTAATACTCCTTGTTAAATAGAAAGCAGCTTAGTAAACAAAGATGTACGGATAAAATAAAGTTTGTTTCCGGTACCCACCTGGCACCATACATAGTTAATACACCATTATTGACTATATTCCCTATATTGTATCTTATATCCCCATGACTATTTTTTAACTACCAATCTGTACTTTGCAATCCTTTTTCTCCCAGTTCCCCAACCCCCTTCCCTTCAGAGACTTTTTATAATAATATATGACCTCTATGTGTAATAGAAAATAGTTAAGGGAAACAATCCAAGCTTGTTTCTTAAGAACTAATGATACACATTAAATATTCTCCATGAGTGAAATGCTTAATAAAATCAGTTCATATGCGTTCCAAAATAAGGAATGTCCTTTGAAAATGATTTTCTGACCTACCTGCTATTGTAAACGCTGGTACAGGTTTAAAACACATATTTCTAATATGTACCCACACACCAAGCACAATTAGATTAGGCTTTCCCTAAAGACTTCATAAACATGCAATTAAATCGTAACAAATGCAAAGTATAAGCCAGACAGATCCTTCCCTAACAGATATCTCAAAAATTCTTGGAACTTTCAAAAGGGTTAGACCTTACAGTCCACTTTATTTTTTTTTTTTAAATAAAATGATTGAAGTATGTATGCCTTGGCATAAAATTAGCATTTGAATTAACAATTTTCTTGTCTATTATTTCAATATTGAAATAAGGAAAGTGGTGCTGTTACTATGCCATTAAGCAAATAATCTGGATGTCAACTGCTCATGAATGAAATTACGTTATTGATATTTTCAGTGAAATTGTCAACTCACATTTTAATTTCCAATTTATAATCTACCCTGTTTCACAGTGCTAATATATTTACCTTCGTTTTTCTTGATGGTAAAATTCGGATTGTTGGCCATTTCTGGAAGAAGGCTGTATAGGAAATAATGTCCATTTTTGGGCTCGTCCTTGTCCATGGCACTCACTGTTTGAATGACCTGAAACATAAAACTTGGCATCAGCATCTCTGATGACATCCATGGTTTGAACTGCCTTTAAAAGTCGAGCGACATCCCTTTTGGTCCCAGGAATCTTTCTCAGTTTTCTAAATTGTCATGGATGGTTGGTACCAAGAATAGAGAGAAACATGCGTCACTTTCAAACCTCTGTTTTAATTAATTGGTGAAAATTAAGGTCATTGTCTTTGTGTCCATTTGGTGTTGGGGGCTCGCCATAGCATATTAAAAAGTATTTGAAAATTCCTACTGGACAATTATTTGTTTCTTTCCAATTTGAGTATAGACAGGCATCTTGAATGGGATTGGGAATTGTTACAGTGAGTATAGTGTGGCTTTGGGGAGCACCTTGGAGGTAGAAGAATTAAATCTTGAATCCTCACAATTTCTCTTTAATTTTTCTCATCAGGTTACAAGTGTTTGCCAAATATTATAGAACATTCCCCGGCACAAACATCACCTTAACAAACCTTTCTGAAGACTTGCATCTGTTCCTACCCAAGAATAAAGACTGTTTTCAAAGCTAGTGGATAACACATGCAAACAATGCCTCGGAGTGTATCCTGAGATGAATAAATTATAGGGATTAGAAGAATTACCACTGTACAGAGAACTGTTTGGATAGATATGCTTACTCGGAATTGGTGCCGGTTGAATGTGCTTCTTTCATTTGCAAAGCTGCATTAACTTAGGGCTAAGTTATTTCTTGGGATGTCAGAGAATTAGCTTAATAATTCATATTTATGATTCTGTGATGTTAATCACTTCAATATAAAACTCTGGGCAATAGTTAATGTAGAAAAAATTATAGCTTATACTTCATTATGAATAACTACAACACAATTTCTACAAGAAATGCTATGAAGCATGACAGTCAAGGTGATATCAAATTTACCATAAAAAATTAACAGGCAAATGCTCTCACATTTATGAAATTTAGAGACTGTAAGGGTGATGCCTAATATACTATGTCTGTTTGAACAATTATATCCCATTCAACTTCGCCAATTTCATTAAAGAGGAAACAATGGATCACTTCTTTTCAGGAAAGTGACTCATTGTCTTGTACCTTCTCACCTAAATAAATGCAAGAATCGCCATTTCAGAACACTTTCTGTAACTGGAGATTTGCATTGTATCAATCACATGTATATGACAAGCAGTGCATTAAGGTTTTTTTGAAGCATGCATGAAATAACTTCTCTATTTCCCCATTTTTAAAAAATGAAACATAGCTTACTTTGTGGGTGTTTTACTTTTGTTGAGGACCTCATGAACTGTCTTGTAATTGTACTTGGCTTGAGTAATAATATAACATAGCACAAAATGTAACTCATGGTTAGGACAGAGTAGTCAATTAAGATGATGGACTCTGAAATAGAGTCATCTTGATACAAGTTGTAACTTCACTCTTTACTCATGGCATGGCATGAAGGGGTTTTTTTCTGAAGTCTGAAGCTCCATGTCCTTGCATTCCGAAATTACAAATAATGAGGGTACTGTTCTGTTAGGGTTGCTTCGACTAGCGATGCTGTAAATTCATGCCAGTTTCTTAACATAGTGCCCAGGTTATAGTAAATGCTTAATGAATGTTAGAACATTAGTCATCATGATTATCGTTTTGTCTTTAGGGTCACTATCATTTATTTAATGACAGAGCACCTTCATAAGTACAACTTTGATGTCACTCAGAGAGGCCCTCGACCTCATCAGATTGTATGGAAATGCCATTATATCTGCTCTATAGAAACACCTCACACATTTGCCTTGACATTTAAGTGTGGAGAGATGCCCTGGGATTGCAGTTTTATAAAAATGAAAGATAAAAGCACCAGGGGAGAAGCTGTGGAGCACTGATAACTCTTTCGTGGACAGCCTAGATGTAGGAATACTGAACGGGAGAATTTGATAAGAGCCTTCTTATAGGCAGTTTGAAAGAACAGAGGGGCAAGAAGTTACTTGTGAGCAGATGTGGACTCCTCCCCTTACCCAATTTTGTTTCAGAAGGGCTTCTATTCCCAGGTGTGTTTGTTGAACAAATAAGTCCTACACTGTGTGAGCACATGTGAAGAATAAAGGCGAATAGAAGACTTCTTGATATTCTGTGGTGGAAATCATTCATAACTAAATGCATTTTTATAGTATACGTCATGGATTGAGTTTCTATACGGAAGTAATCTGCATGAAAAACAATCATACATGCTGGCTGGTGTATCTCATGAGCTATTTGATTAATTAAGCCACCACTATCAAAAGAAAAAAAAAATGCGGTGCTTTATCTTACCTGAAAGAAAGACGTATGATTACCTGTTATATCACATCTCAGAAGTTGGGTCTAAATATTACACATACAATGAACATGTTTTTTCCACCCTTTATTTAAGCCAGTCACTCAGCGATACGTGCAACGTTTTAAGCCTACTGAACCACAAAGTCTCAGGGTGGGCATAGAATTCTACATTTTAAACAGTCTTCTAGGGAGTTCTACTACAGACTTGAGCCTGAGAGCTGTTTGAGCCCACTGGAAAGAGACTGGTGTTCTGAGCACCCACATTATTAGTCGTTCGGAGAGTCTGCATTGCAACCTCACACCAAGCGCAGCACATAGTGTGTTGAGGAAAAAGTGATGAAATGATAAATCTTTAAATCAACTTCCAAATATCCTGTGAAGCGGTAATGGTTAAGACTCTGGTTTAAACCGTTTCCGACACTTCCTTTTATTTTAATGCAGACGGCCACTGTCTGGTCATTTTATCTCCAAGTAGATGCCTGGCAGATCACTTGAAGGACTTCATACTATTAAAATGTATTGAGATATCCATATTAAAAAGGATGAAGTTTTAATTGATGCAATAACAACTGAACACACTTAGCTTAAATTAATAGAAGAAAAAGAACAGATTCACTCAAGGAAGGACCCCTTCACTCAAAATTTTACAGCCACACTGAAGAGATGGTGAGGAAAACCACATGTATTTCCCACTGAAAGCTATCATGAAATCCATTAGTTTTTATAATTGGGCAAGTATGTCATGAATATGGCAAAAAACATTCTAGAGAGTTCACACGTTTTTAGGAGTACATATGATGCATGTACTTAAAATATTTTCCTTTCTACCAAAAGAGTTAGAATACAATGGGAAAAATCTAATGTTTAATAATTTATTGTGGAATAATTTAAAGGGAAGCTGCAAGCTAGTGTATCTCTCTATCAGAAAAGCAAAGCATAAGTGGATGTTGGGATAAGGAAGGGAATTCCAGGGCCATTCTTGGATGTCTACAGAATCACATTATTCTATTTGCTTTTCTGAGACTACTGATTTGAAACAGCCTTTCTAAGGCACAAAACAGAAAAACAATGAGAATCGTGGAGGCCTATCATCATTCTGACTCTGTTGTTAAGAGAACTCTTCATTGTTTCTCAATAACACTAAACCTAAGTCAGATATTCATTGGCAGAATTTATCAAACTTTATTTCAGGTTATTTTATAATAACTCAAAAATATGTCATAGCAGTAGGCCATTCCTGTCATCAGTAACTGTTTAAAAGGCATGTACCCAGCAAACAAACACACTTCTGATGATCTTATTTGTTAACAATCATAAAACTATCATGGGATCTATTAGAATAACCCCTGCGAGTTCTTGTCTATGTTCGTTGATTTTTCCTTAGGTGATGAGTTGGTATTTTGTTTTGTTTTTTTCTTTCTCTTCTCACTGATATTACAACAATGTTGGCACATGGTGGTTACTTAATAACTATTGTCTAAATGAATAAATGAGTGGATAAAGAACTAAATTGTGTTAGGCATGTTTTAGCATCATCACTGATTCTCACATGACCTTGAGAGAGAGGTATGAGGAGACTTAGAACCATAGTGTGTCAAGGACATTCTATGTATCATCTGATCCAGAAATATCTGATAACAAACTGTGCATCCTCCTGCCCCAATAGATCAGGCCTCAGAATCTTGTTGACATTCATATTCTCTGTATTTGGTTTAAGTCAGGGCTTAGACCTTCAAGATTTTGCATAAGGATGAACTCAACCATTTTCGCTGCCCACATACTTTGTTTTATAGGTATAAAGTTCCATTCTGATTCTAATAGCACAGCAAAGGAGGCTTAGAAGTCATAGTTCTTTGCGAGTGTGTGCAAGACGAGAGAGGGCTAATCTATTACAACTGTTGGATTGTTTCCCAAGGGAATAAGCATCTATTCTGTTACCTTCTCAGGTAAAACTTAAGTTTCTCTTTCTTAGAAAATCTTTCAGGGGGTGAGTGAGAGCGGAGGAAGTCAAAGGCAGTGCAGAAAGAACAGCACTCATTTTTGATGTCCTACTTATTCTTCTATCATTGCTTGTTTCTTCCTGATGATCAGTATGAGCTCTCCTGAAATACTAACTTCTATTTCTTAGTGCAGTAGTTATAAACTTGGAAAAGGAAAAGATGATGCATGAATGAGCATCATGTGGTTCAAATCTCTCAACTTGACAGTGCAATTGAAGCACAGACCCAAAGGATGGTTACCAGAGAGAGGGGGTGAGAAGTGGGTGAAAGGAAGAAAATGAATATAGTCAATAATATTGTGATAAATCTACACAGTGACAGATTACTAGAATTAATAGGGTGATCACATTGTAAGGTATATAAAAATATTGAATCACTATATTTTATACCCCAAACTAATATAACCAAATAGGATTATAGACCAATGACACATACATTTTTTAAAAAGGTAAAAATTGCATGAAAGTATTTATATATGCCCATCTATGAGGGAAAATCCATAGCTTTCGCAATGGTGTCCATAACTGAGAGGGAAAAAAAATGTTAAGAAGCATTCCCTAACAGAGGGGTTTTGGAAAAAAAATTATGCATACAAAATAAAGCAGGTTTTGACATTGATGATAAATTGAAAAAAAAAGAAGAAATATGGAAATGTGAGAAATTATACTAAAATTTAAACTATAACAATTACTCTCAATTATGTCAAAACTGTATAATATAGTTCAAGTATAAGCACCATTTATAGCCATTTAACACACAGTTTTTGGATATTTTTGATCCTTTGCATGCCAATCCTTTACTAAAATTAAGTTGAGGTAAAACAATACAGAGGAAGGGCTCCTGCCAAATGTGTTCATACAAAAGTTTGGGTTTTCCAGTTCCTCCTGCCTCCTGTTTTATTTTGCTAGGCTCTGCATGTTTTATGTGTTTTATTACACCTCTAAAATGATCAATACTTTTCCCCTAAACACGCCATCATTTGCTTTGCTTTGCAAACATCATTAATAGGATAATACCCACAGTTTTAACATAGCTTTGAGGTCTCAACTCTCTTACACTATATCGCCTTCTCCATCTTCTACACCCACGGGGATATTTCCTGATACTCCCTTACCATAAACAGCAGTTCCTAGACTGAACATGCATCCTCTTGTTTATTTTCCTGGAGGAAGAGTTTTCCAACTGAGTTCCACTTACCACTGGTTCTATAGTTTTCTCTGAATGAAATTTAAAAGATTTTATAATTAACTTGGTAAATGCCAAATACCGTATAGTCCTTTGGTGATTCATATGTATTTAAAAATGCAAGGGAATCTCAGAGTTTAACAAAACCAGCATAAGGTAATACCATTTAACTTTGTTTAATGCAGTTAAGTAGTATTTAATGCCCTAAACTTTGTTTAATGCCCCAAACTTATTAGGTCAAATACGCACACACACAGACGCCACACCATACATTGGCATGCTGTGCCTACAAGTGTTTCTCAGACACGCAATGTAGGAAAAGCTATCCTCTCAAACCCCATCCAAAGGCCTGGAAGACATTGGAAAGACTTTGTAAAGACTTTAGGAAGGTGTCCTGTCTACATAGCTTAGCGGTTATAGCCTGTCTCCTTTTTCTTTTCTGTCCTTCTAATAACATGTCAGTTCCTCTTGGTACCAGATCTTATCCAATTTATGTCATTAGCACCAAGCCTAAAACCTTCTACTCTCTAATGTCAGTTTTACTTTCTTCAAAAAGGCATACACATGAACTTGGCTTCCAAGGATAAGCAGAAACAAATGAGCATGCATGTGCCCACATCGCTCCCACCCTAAATTATTATTCGGTAACTTGTAGGTTGACCACAAAACCAAGAGAACACATCAATCTACAGCGACTCAAAATATTTAAACAATCCTTTACACCATTTCCCCTGTGCATCATCAATCTCATTTAGGTGAGGGGCCAGAAAGAACCTGTGGAATACAGACTCCCACAAGAGGTGCAGCCCTCGCCCGCAGAGGCTGCGAGCGTGACTTCAAATTAGATTTCAAAAGTATGTGTTCTGCAAGTTGTTCCAGAGGATTTGAAAAAAAAAAACAGTTACATTAACTCACTAAATCATATTGAGAAAGATGAAGGGGGAGCCCTTCCTTCCCCCTTGACAAGACCCGTGTAAATGTTTCACAAGAAGCGTGTGTAAGGAAATGTTTTATAGAAGAGTTCAATATAGGGGAACAGATGGTCCCATCACATTAACCCATTTAGGGATGACTTAGAGTGTTTTGCTCCAAATCAAAGCTTATAAAAATACAGCAATAACAACAATAAAAGCAACATACAATGCTAATATTTGTGTTTTTGACTTCGAGACTAGTTCAAGTACATACTACTAATAGTAACAATGATTTATGGAGCGCCTGAATTATGACACATCCCTAAAATACGAGAGTTTAAACTAATGAAGACTGAGACCCAAAATCGAGAAACACGTAAGTGGTGGAGCTGTGACCTGCACTGAGGTCATTCTAGTTTCCAATTTTCCAGTGTTTGAAAGGTAGGCTTTTCCTCCTGACAAAATTGCCCTCTTCAAGTCATACTTCTCCTAATGGCTCTCTTGAAATAGCTTTTGTTACATATGATTTTCTCAGATATTGTTTTATGCATTTCACTAATTTACCATCTCCTTACTCTTGCCAAAGTAAAATGAAAACAGTACTTTATGCATTTTGTTGAGGCCATCAATTTCATCCGCTGTAAAACCAATCCTGTCTCCCTCTTGTGTATGCAGATAGGTCCTGAAAAATGCCTGTTGGCAGAAAAGTTAAAATTAATTCTCCTATATTTACTGCTTCATGGAGGCTATAAAATGCCATAATTGCATTTCATTGTTTTGCATTTATTAAAGATCAACAAAAACGGAAAAATACGTAAGTGAAGTAGCAAACTCATTCATTGCTGGTGTTTAGCAAGAGATAATTATCTTTTCTTATTAAGCTTTATTTCTTTGCACTTAAGTTTTCATGGCATGCTTTTGAATACAGTGCATTACCGGTCATGGGAGTTGATCTTGGTTTTCTTTCGAAGATGCTCACATTGATCAGAATCTCGTTCTCATTACTATTTTTGCAAGAAGTGTGCCTCACTGGCCATAGAGTTGCAATGTCTGCTTCCTTGGGAAGTGTGGTGGGACTCCAGAAAATGCAGGAACTTGGGCACCTTCAAGAACCAACTTTGAAACACAGCTTTGCCCCTTTTCTTGGCCTCAGGCACGAACCAGCCTTACCCTTTTCAGCCTCAGCCCCGCCATCTGGAGTCTGATGGCCACCCCAAACTCTAGATCAGTGATGATTGTGTTAGATATTTGTATACATTATTGCCTCTGTGTACTTTTGTATTCACTTATCTCCATCTCTGCTGCCACCACCGTAGACCAGACTAATGTTAATCTTTTGCATGTACAACCTTCTTAATGTTCCCCTTGATTAATTGTGCACATGTGTGTGTATGTGTGTACATTTTATTCAAACATCAGGCTCTTTCTGTCCAATCTCATACTTGCTTATTGCATACTTATTATTATACTTGCTTAGGACGCTTATGTTTTCAAGTCTTCAGACAAACCAAGGTCTTTCTCCTGTCACGGTCTTTGCACAAGCTTATGCTGTTGGCTAGAAGGCCCTGTTCCACTCTGGCATGCCTGGCCCCTTTTCCATCTTTCTGGTTCAGCTTAAATGATACCAATATGCAAAGTAACTTTCTCTGACAACCCTCTATAAAATACATCTTTGCTTTTTCTTTGTTCCCTCCAGACTAGTTAGTTGCATTAACATTTCTTTGACTCAGTTTTCGAGATTTAAACCTGTTATTTATTCATTTTATTTTTAAAAAATAACATCTCTTTCTTATTAAGTTCTATTAGACAGAATCGGTTTTTGTCCTCATAGTGTTTTCCCCAGGTTCATATGACAATATTTAGCATCTTGTACAGGCACAGTAAATATCGTTCAATAAGCAAATGAATGATTTTTCATTTGAAGAGGTTAGCTTGTGTAATGTGTATCTGTGGGTAGAATGAGTGTTTCCATGGTAATATCTGAGAAACTAATTATTGAAATAACTGTCGTTGCTGAATGAAATGAATCACAATCATTATTTTAAAATTCTGTGAATATCCATTACATGCCAAGCATTGGCTAAATACATGTCCAGAAATGTAGGCTATTATCTTTTGGGGGGGGGAGGAGGCTGTGATATTTCTGTAATAAGCTAACTTTATATGCTGCAGTATTGGTCAGAGAAAGAAGAGATTAAAAGAGGTAAACCGAAGTATTTTTTTAACCCAGACATGATTAACTTGATTCTAAATACTGCATCTCAACTACTACAGAAGATGAGGAAGCTGGAATTATCCTCCCCTAAATTTATTTATAGTAACAGAGGAATCTCCTTCCCCAAGAAAAAAGCGCTGAAGCAGGTTGTTGCCTAACTAATTCTCCAACAGTGAATATCCTCTGAGAGTAAACACGAGACCTTGAGTCACTCCTAGAAATATGTTTGTAGTTCAATCCCTGTATCAGTGAACTACCTAGACCAAATTACCCTAAGCCTGTATTCGTGGTAAGCAAAAGGCCAGCATCGAAAATAAAACCCTACAACAGCCATATTAAGGAGAAGAGATGGAGGCCAGTATCACAGAAGTCCCACTGGCCAACGCTGATCACTGAAGTTCTCGGTTTCTGCTCCACATTGGGCTTTGAGTGTGGTGTTATCAGGCATAACGAAGGAAGTTAATGGTTTCTCCACAGCTGTTACCTGTTTCTCCAAATACACCATTCTCTTCGGACAGAGTTAGGGTTACTCCCCGCTGACTCCTCTCCAGTACTTGACAGATGTTTCCTGTCTCTGGTGGAACATGTCCTACATTAAGAGGTCTTTTCATTCAGATAGCTCTATTTCCTTTATCTCTTCGGTCTTCTTTTCTGCCTAGAAAAGTTTGAGGCATTTTCTTGCAATTCTATCATTTCTAATTTTATTATGTGTCTGACAGAGGGGAAACTGTAGGAGAGAAACATGCTGATATATAGGACATTCTCTCCACTAAGTCCCCGGTAACCAAGCCAAGGTCTGGCTATATAGTTAGTGTTCAGTTAATACTTATTGCCTGCAACCTACCCATGAACAGTCATATATTCTGCTTTCTAATTTTGAAATCCTGAGTCCATACTCTCATCTCTGCCTTGGTCATTAGAGATTTCAAGGAAGTAGAGACCATCTTTTCATTTTTCCTATTAACTGAGGGCCAAGTAATTTGTAGTGAACTCCATCATACCAGCATTGAATTAGGGACTAAAGACAGATGCCATCTTTTATCTTTTGATTTAAGATAAATTATCTATAACTATCGAAACATTTTAAATATAAAAGTAACCGGTAGTCCGAAAATGCCATACTGACATTTAAGTAATGGAGGAAAGATTTAAAAGAATTCTAATCAGAAGGGATTTACATTGATTTTGTACAATACGGAATGTGAACTACTTCTCTGTGTCATGGGTGGCTGTTACTCTCCTAAGGGAACAAATTCAAGAAAAAATCATCTTTCATTTGAGAATCACGAGGAGGCGGTGGGGGCTGACATGATTTGCAATTCTAGTTTGAAAGTGAACCTTTGCCGATTTTAGCACAGATACAACATGAACTGGAAAGTTATACTGGGAAAGAGGAAACTGGACTCTTTCCTCTCTCTTTCTTTCTGTCCTTTCTTTCTTTTTTGATTCTATGTTCAGATAAGTTCAATCCAGTGGAAAAGAGTCAAAGGTAATAGAATTGTCTCTGTTTATGTTGACACTGGTTTGGTTTTGTGAAATGTTTTAAAGACCTCCCGGAGACAATCTCCATCTGGAAGTTACGAGACTGAGTACTGATTGGCTTGTCTTTATTATTACAATGATCTCCACCTATATTGTCTCCCAGAAGGTTAATCCCCTCTGAATTTAGCTTAAATCCATACTTTCCAGGCAAACCAGATTTCAAAGGCCCCTAGCTCCTTCCTCTGAGACTGTAGTAAAGCAGACATGGTTGTTGAAAAATATTGAGTGCCTATGAATCTAGGGCTGATTCTGTTTTTGACATTTGTTTTTCATGAGTGTGTGATCCTTTGAGAATGAACATTCTGATTTCAAAATGAGTCAGGTCTGTGTGGTGTGAGGAGAGATGATTGAAGGTGTTCTCTACGTGGAACTTGCATAAGTAAACACTAGTGCAGGTAACAAAGATGAATGTTTGGAAAACATTAAATATAAAAATGAGATACTCGAGCCATTGAAAGTGACTTGGGAGTGATGTAATGAATCAAATACGAGCTCTGATTAGCACCAAGAAATCAGGGAATTCAGGAGATGAATGACTGCGGATGTATACCCCAGCCAGTCACATGTCCAAAAACAATGCTGACCAGCCAAAGATCTGCTCTCCTTATGTAAAATAAACTCCTAAAAAACACACCTGCACAGATTCATTGGAGGCTAGGCTAGTGCAACAACAGGCACACACCTCTTCCCCAGAGTCATTTTGATTTGCAAAACTCATAAACCAAAGAATCAGCTTTTCTCGTTTATTTTGATCTTGCATAGGAGAGGTGATGAAACCACACAATTTTTTTTTTTCCTGAGGGTCAGAACTGCTGAGGAATCATTAAAACCTTGGAAACGGTGAAAATCAACTGGCTAGAACTCCAGCTTCCTGGAGTTCTGAAGGCGTACAAGTCAATATCACAAGTGAAGCCAATGTCGAATGTCTGAAATACCAATGCCATTGACTCTCTAAGCTTGTGTGATGAGTCCCGCATGAACAATGGAGTTTTATTTAAATTCTAATGCACTTGACGGTTCTGTATGATTGAAAGCGGCTGGCTTATGAGTCTGTGATTGGCTACATGACCCCAGCAAGAATCCAGATCACACAAACGTACCCTTGAAACTGACCTGCATATATTTTGAATATTTTGATCAAACTCTCTGCCAACTCAATCTACCAACTTAGCTAAATGTATTTACTGCCATATAAACACACATACATACTTGGCATACTTATACAGAGTGGGGAGAAAGTAGGTTTATAGTTGAGTGGACACTAAACAGTTTATTCTTTTATTATTTTTTATTAATTATGATAGTATTTTTCAGGCAAATAACTGTGACCCTACTTTTGGCCCACTCTGTATATATAAACACACTCCCTCCTTGAAGGGTCACAAATGAAAGTCGTCAAAACGTATGCTAGACGAGGAAATGAAGAAACATTTGAACTAATGTTAGAGTATTATACTAAATTTTATAGTATAAAAAATTCTATCATTGTGAAAGGTGAATGTTTTGATAATAACACCATTTATGATGTCCAGATGTTTGCAGTTAATCAGTTCTATGGTTACAATTGTAGCTTTGCTCTGTGTGTGTGACTGTGCTGTTTGGGTAGGTAGAAATGATGCTAATGTTTCCGATATATGAGAGAAATCTAGGGGAGAATGTTCACTGTCTCACAGGACTGTACCACACTGGTCTTTTGTAATAAACAAAAGTATGAAGCTACCATGCTGTTCCTTTCTTTTCATGGAACAAATCTGACTCTTGTCAGGTAAACTGCTTGGCAAATAGTACGTTTAATTCCTAACACCCACATGAGGCCCAAGAATAGTTGGATTAACAACTCCAGTGTCATGCTGTCAGCTGCTGTTTATTTAAATTAAAATGTCACCATCCAGAAATAAATTAGAAAGTTGAAAAACGATAAATTTCTTAAATATACAGTATTTTGGTACCTTGTGCAAATAAGTCTATTACATTTGTGATTTTTCGAACTTTACATAGACTATTTCCATTTTGACATTCAGAGCATAGCAGGTTTTGTCATTTTGTCCTTGCTTATAACTCTTCCTCCAGCCCTCCCTCGCAACGTCCCTTCCTCCCTGCCCCCTTCTTCCTTCCTTTCTTTCTTCCTCTCTCTCTCTTCCTCCCTCTTCCCCTCCCTCTCTCTTCATCCCTCCTATTTATGCTATATAAGACAAGTAAAAAAAAAATCCTATCCATACACATGTATCAGAGACTATAGTTGTGTGTCCAAAACATGTTGTTTATCTGATGTGTAACTACATTATCTTATGTTTTTAGAGATTTCAAAATTCACTTCATACGACTTCTGCAAAACCGTTTGTCCTGGGTTCCACCATCAGGAGTCATTCCTACGTTCGATGTGGAACAAGCGTGCGCCCTCCCCACGAGCTTTCCCTTTGCTTCCTGCCCTGTGAAGGTCAGGTGTCTGGCCCCTTCACTGTAATACCTCCCCTGCTCTCATCCGTATCCTGAGATATTTTAAGATCGTACTTTGGCTCTGGGTTCACAGCACAGCCGGTCGTTCTACTTCCAGAGCCAGTTTGTTCGTAAGCGGAGAGAATCAACGTCTCAGAAAAAATGCCTCCCTCTCTGTTTCCATTCGGAGGCCTCTCGCCTGTGACTTTGCAGAATGTAAATAAGGCAAACGCACACTAACAGGCAGGTCAATCAAATATGAGACAGTTGTATACAAACATAGCAGCATTAACAACATGGAGATATTTACTTGGCCGGGTTTTCCATTTTCACATAAAAATGCCTCATATTCGGATGCGAATTCAGGGGCGTTGTCATTGACATCCAGCACTTTAATAGCAACAGGCACTCGTGATATCTGACTGTGGTTCCCTATGGGAAGGAAAAAATAACATCAGCATTGAGGGCATTTCATTTAAACGTGCAACTCAACTTTCTTTTTGAAAGCAGGTGTGTCTGTTTCAACTTCCCTTAACGAGGGGGTTTTCAACATGGTGGTTCTAAAATCTGACCACTCAATGAGAAAAAAATATCACGTGCTTCACTGCTTTGAAAAAAAAGTATATATTATTATTTCAAACACCATTTGCTGGAACTTCGCCCGATAAACACCATCAACTTCGCCTGAATAATTAGAAGTTTTCCCTGATGAAGAAAGCTTCACTTTATTGAGAAAGTCTGTGACACAAAAGAAAAAACGCTGTAGACAAGAAAGACTCATCTCTCTGTTTATCTTGGGTGGAATATACCCCATTGTGTGCTATCTCTTGTTTGACTGCTTAGCTATTAAAGATGAACATCAAAAACCCAGCAGAAGAGCAGAGCCAAATCAATTGCAAAGAGGGTGTCCTTAACAAGGGTAAAAGAAACCATCTTAAAGATGGAGGATTCTATCTTTTGCAAATTTTATTTTATATTAAAAATTGACTTTGGAATTTTTTTAGATAAGACGAAGTCATTTTAATATTGTAGTTTTCATAAACATTTTCATCAGTGTAAGCAGATAATAATCGAATTTTTCCAGGCCAATTCCAATAGCAGAGGATTTAATACATATTCCTTAATCTTCAAGACCTTAAATTTAAAGTTATATACACACATACACAGAGAAATCTGGCCCATTAATATGTTGCTGACTTGGGCCATGTAATGATTTTCCTTTTGTAGTAAATACAATAGTCTGACTCTGACTGTATAATCTTTTGATCTCTTGTAAATTATACAGAATGCATTAGAGATGGCCAGTTGTTTATTTGTGTTTCTGTGGCACTGAATATTCATAACCAAGCCAAGAAGGGAAAAATGTTTGACTTTAGAATGTGAAGAAAACAGACTTCCATTTGATATATCAGACCTTCTTTTGGATCAATGATGCAATTCAGATCTCTAAAACCTTCAAATACTCCCGTTATTGTTGTTAAACATGGAAGTATTTCTAAAGCACACAGCAAATGATCAGAGCCATGTTACAAATTTATATGTGGTTAACCCTACTGGCAATGCTACAAGTTTTAGATTTGGTTAACTACCATGGCTACTCTCCAATATTCTAATTGGATTAACTAAGGATAGATGAATATTATTATCCTGGGGAATTCTGACCATCTCCAAAATGGAACATAACCTCACTCCCCCTACCATGAAGCCAATGGCCTAAAATGTGTCAGCTGACCCATCCTTTCTCTTTGACTCTCTTGTACCTAAAAAAATCAACTCATTCTTCATTCAAAGAGGAAGCAAGGGCCTCCCAACTTTTGACAGAGGAGAAGTTTTTTTTCAAAGTATAGCACATCAACCTAAGATAAGGAACTTATATTTCATGCTTTACCTACTTGAATAAAGCAGATAACTAAGGCATAACGTATTCGAAATAAGGTATAATCACATGCTTAGAGGTGTCCACCTCTTTTAGCCTGACCACATGCTCACGAGCAGCTACTGGAGAGTGAAAGGGAATAAATATAGTGTTTGCTGTGAGCAAGGTGTACAGCTCCCCCCTCGTCTCCTACTACCCATGAGATGCTGAGCAATTTACATGACTTCATTTTACTCTTGAGGAAATTGAAACTCAAGAACTTAATGTGTTATTTACAGAATCGTGATGAATAGTATATGAGAAAAAAATGAAAAGTGCTCCAATAGTTTTGGGCACAAAGTCAAGGGCATGTTAGCCTTTGCTTTTTGTAATCCCCAACATCCTCAGCACTGTGAATACCGAGAGTTTACTGCACACAGTGCGGGATATTTCGCGAAATCATACCTCATCCATTTCTCCCTAAAGAGCTAGGAGGCAGGTAATGTGAAGCCCATATTTTAGATGGAGACTGGCCCTCATAGGACCACATGCCTCTACCAATATTACTGAGTTAAAAATTAATTCCAAGATGTAGCTTTGGCCTTTCAAACATGACCATTTTTCACAGTATACTATTGATAAAGTCCAGCTCAAAATGTATTTGTTTTGTTTGTTGGCTTGCCAGGTGACTAATCGCGGCCATTTCCTCAAGAATGCTTATGTGCTCGTTATAAATATTCATCTCCAGTTTGATCTCTATTTGAACTTTGTGTTCAAATATCAAATACCAAGCTGGATAAATCTAACAGGTTGTACCACCATTTATGTTCTCAGAATTGCACTAATAACCTGAAAGCTTCTCTGCCCAACTTAACATACATATTTTTGCTCATTGTACTATTTCACCCAAGTACAGTCCCTTTAATTAATGAATTTTACTTTGTGATAATCTGTATCTAACTCTTAAGAGCTATTAGTTATTTATTTATAAAATAGTCATTCTTTCCATTCCCCATCTTAGACCAATTCTTGTGTCTGTACATAACGATAAAAGCCTTCTGTTACTGTATATTTTGCCTTTAATCTCTCTAACCATTCAATCAATAAATAGCTCATGATTAGTATAGACTTTATAAGCTACAGATATGTAATAGTGAATAATAGGTACACAGTCTTAGAAAACTGCAACTACAAGGAAAAGCCATTGAACTCCTTAAATATGATTTTGCTCCTTGAGAAATGAAGAAAAGGCTAGTCTTACTGAATCGGATTCACAAACAACAGTTGATTGGGCCAAGTCAGCTAGGTATGATATTCTTTGTCTCCCCTCTGTCTCACCAAACATGACCATGAACACACGCTCACACGTGCAAACACCCCACAGACAAACATGCATGTACATGCTTTATTTTCTCCATTTTGGCAAAAGAATAATTAAGCTGAGGCCAATGCTTTTAGTTTGCTCTCTTCTCTTTTCTTAATCTCACACTTGCAATTAATTGCAATTTTCTCTTAGATCTTAATGATCAGTCAATAGTAAAATTCAAGCATAGAAAGTGAAGAAGCTCTGTGAGGTTTTTTATTCGGATAACTCTCAACATTAAAGCGATACACACTTTCTTGTACGTGCAACAGTATCTGGGACAAGGTCGTATTTCACTGTTCAGGGGCCCAGATCCCTAGAGTAATGACATCTGTTTTAGTTGTGTTCATAGTTGTTGAATGTACTGTGACACTGGGTCTGTCCCTTAATACTTTTAGAAGATCATAAATGACAGAGAATGTTCCCCTGATTCTGATAGTTAATCTGTCTCAACAACTCTACAAGTAAATAGTCTGTTTAAATATAATGGACAACCAGCTTTTGGTAAATGCTTATATATTCTTCTTCCATTTGGCCTACCAAAACCTCAAAACCAAATTTGAAATCCAACTCTCACAGCTGTAAAGAACTGTATACACTATATATACCACAAATTGAATGTATGTTTTACATTTTCTCAACTATTCCCCAAATTGACTAAATTAACGTCTTCCTGTGTAGTTTAACTGAATACATTTCTAGGTGTTTTCCTTTAATTTAGTACTTTACCTTCTAAGCTCATTAATATAAAATAATTAAAAGAAATAAAACCTAAACAGTTTACCCTAACACTAAAAAGTGATACGCTAATGGAATATGGTGAGACAGTTACAATTAATGTAGCCTTACATAAAACATAAAGCATAAAACAGTTTACATAAAACATACTGGGCAGTTTACCCTAACTTGATGTAACATAACCCCTCCTCTTTCTGACTGACTGTTCAATTCTTTGTTGCCTTCATGATCCAGCCCAAGCCACCAAAAAGCTTTTTACCACATAATTCATTTTTATTTATTTCCATTTTTAAAAGAGAGAGAGAGAGTGGAGAGAGAGAGAGTGATGTGAGAGACAAATAATGATCAGTTGTCTCCTGCCTCTGTCATGACTGGGGATCGAACCAGTAACCCAGGCATATACCCTGACCAGAAATCGAACCTATAGCCTTTCGGTGTATATGACAATGCTGCAACTAACTGAGCATGGCCATGCATACATGCTCATTCCTTTTTTAAAAAATAATTGTGGATGATAGCATGAGGTGCTCTACTGGCTCCCAGAAAAACTAGTGAAAATTATTTTCCAAAAATTAAATTCCATGGAAAAGATCCTAAGAGCATACAGAAAAACAAAAACCAAAACATTTGAAGAAAGTCTGTAGTATTTGAACTAAGACCTGCTCATGTCATCCACCATCACAGCTCAGCTCAGTGGGAAATAGACTCCAGACTAATGCAACCAAAAAACAGGGTTCCCTCCCTCCTCAGCAGGTAGCTGAGGGCCATCTACCCAGGAGAGCTGGGATGTTGGCATTTCTTATCCTGACCAGACACTGGTTGCTGAAGCTTAAGTTCTGGGCAATTGCAGGAGGGGGCTGCCTTCTTCCACCCAGTCCCTACTCCTTGGACAATGTGTCACTGAGAATCCTGGGGTCCTGTCACCCTTGCCATGGCTCAAAGGCGGAGGTTTCTTGCAAGAAGACTGAGGCTCCTCCCTCCCCAGGAGAAGTGTCACTTATCTGCTCCAGAGACCTGGCTCTGATTTTGTCTGGGGATGGATGAGAGAAGCATAACGCAGAGAGCTCTGAATTTCCAATAAGGGAGCTAACTTCCTTTGCAAAGGAATGTGGAGTTCAATGTCATTGATGATCTCAAAACAATGAAGGCTGTGAAAGGCAAGTGGGAGAAAATTGGTACAGTTGGTAGATTCCTTAGAGATGTGGGTTAAAACTGTAGCCCAGCTAGTGACCATAGAGAATCAGAAAGACACCCTGAGGGGAAGTCAAGGCATTGCTTGGCTGCATCTGCGTAACTCCAGATTCTCCCTACATCATCGCAAGGTCATCTCTTTTTCTTCCTAGATCATCAACTCTTTTAAGAACTCTTGTTAATGGATTTAGGGCCTACCCAGATAATACGGAATGATCTCATCTTGAGATATTGAACTTCATTGCATCTGTGAATACCCTTTTCCAACATATTTATACGGGGACCTGGGGTTAGGACCTAGCCATACCTTTCTGAGGACCACCATTCAACCTACTATATTTCCTCTTCCCCAAAGTTAAGATGTTTGTGGCTGAAGAGAATGATACAATTACAAACCTCCTCTTGGCCTGGGAAACAAAGGTATGTAAATTGAATTTAGTTGCACTTCTTCCTTAAATTCATTTTTTGAAATATTATGAAAGTTCACGGAGATTAAATAACTCCTGATTCCCTTCTGAGAATTTTGTCATTCATTCATTTACTCTTTCATCATTCTCCTCTTTATTCGTTTAACAAGTATTTACATCTGCATTCCAACAGTTACGAAGACAAAGATCCTGTTACTAATGAATCTACAGTCCTAAAGAAAATGCCACACTGTAATGGTCTGTTTGTACCCTCATCTGCTCTACATATGACTCCCTTACGAAATGGTGTGGAAGACTATGCAAAGGACAGACGGTTTCCTATAGTCACAGGAAAGATTTTTAAATAATGAGTAGAAATGTCCTAGGTAAAGAAAGGTAGACAAATCCTTTAGATATAGCCAGCCACATGCAAAAAGGCCCAGAAGTCCAGAGACCCGTCTTTGCCAAAATCTGTAGCTCCGGTGGCAGGAGTGTCTAGAGAAGTGGCTGGTCCTGACCTCAGGATGGGAAGTTGAGGCCAAATCAGGAAGAGTCCTCTGTTATATGCTAATGAGTAGGAACTATATCATGTGATCACTGACAAGCTTATAAAATATTTCTTGAAATTTACAATAGTAAAAGGTAGCAACGAGGCAGTTTGGCAAGAGAAGTTACTGTTCGTTTTATTTGGTTTTCTTAAATATATGAGCATCCCAGATACTACTATGGGTATTTTTTGAAAGTGTTAAAACAAAGATAATCACAAGAAGATAAACAAGCAACTGCTACCCCACATCCCTCAAATATCCCCAAAATATATCATTGCTATCTCTATGAAATGAACATGCATGATTAAAATTAGTGCAACTTATCATAATTTTCAACACATGTCACATTTAACTGCTGAAATTCACTTTTATCAAAATTAATGAAATGACGGCAGTTCCAATTTTAAAGATATTACAGAGCAATAAAACTCATTAATTAAGCTTCTAAGAAAATTATTCATGTCCTTTGTGACTGGCCCCCAAATGTTTGCCTTTCATCAGATACACAAACATTAAACATAAAGATATTATAATTAGAGACTTGATTAGCATTCATTAAAGATTAATTTCCTAAACACCAGAGATGTACCACAACGATCTGGAGAGAAAAGCCCATTTCAGTCGACCGCAAAAGTCAGAGCGTTTGTACATGGGATGAAAGAAGAGGCTGACACGGCACACGCAGCTCCTTGACTCCTGCCATGTGAATCCTAGTGGCTTCCCGTCACCCCCCTGTCTCAGGGCCTCATGAATTGCCCATTAATTTTGCCCTTTCCCAATCAAAGGTAATGGAGCAGTGCCGAGCCTAAGCTCCTTGGGAATTTGCTTCTAACTAGTTTCCATGAGCTGCTGTTTTCACAGGCATCGATTGAAATAAACAGCCTCTCCTTTTCAGACTATAAGGGAGAAAAATGATTTGACAAATTTAGATATACTGGGGAGGCTCCATAAATAATTCTCAAGCCTCCTGTAAGCAGGAGGGCGAAAGCCACGAGCAGTAAGTTACAGTCAATGGGGGAATGCCCAATAAGAGAGAATGTATAATTGAATAAGGGGATGGAGGTGCAGTGGACGTTTATCAAGTAGGAAGATGTGGACTGAATGCGGGATAGAGAAGAAAGCAATTTAGGAAATTTACAGTAAGAGCGATGGGGATTTGCAAGGTCATGGGAAATCATTTCAGCAGTGGATTTAGGCTCTCTAGTAACTAAGATGAAATGTTTTGATGTACACTTTGCCCATAAATGGCTTGATAATTTCTAAATCACTATTGGTCGCTTACCAATTCACAAGTTATTAATTAGCAAACAAGTTAGAATATAATAACCAGTTAGCACCAGCAGAGTAAGGATGCTACCAGGCATAATGTTGACTGACTTTTCTCTTTACAATATTTTATTAGGCTTTACCTTTTCCTCCTTGTGGCAAGGAAATGAATGCTCTGGTTCGTATCCAGTCTTATGGCTCCCTCAAATACATACCAAGAAATTCGTGTCTTCTAGTGTGCACAGAGGGAAGCGTCAACCACCAGAATTTTAATAATTTTTGATTACTACAGGATTGTGACAATGCCAGCCAGCCAGATGATAAAGCGGAGCCCCTCTGTTTTGCTCCCTAAAATCCAGTCATCGTTATACAGTGTTAGAGAACAAAATTAGAACTGTAATCAGAGTGGGGTTTTGGTGTCAGAGGGGCAAAGTTGACGTGCCTTAGCTTTTCTATTAACCAAGGGGTAGCTCTCTCCAGAAAGTGAGAACGACGCTTTCTCTCCCTAAAAAAAATGTGGACTTACACATATTTGACAATTCCTTAAACTCGTGGGACAAAAGGACTCTCCGACCGTGGCTGTGGTTCAGTCCTTGCTGACCCCTGTCATGTTTCCCCACAGAAGAAGAAGCATGCTACCTGGCCACAATGGTTTCAAATGCTTCCTAAATGGGGTGGAAAGGGGGCCTCTGATGTATTGCATTCATCTTAAGTGAACCTGGAAGTAGTGGAGTCCGCCATAAATGCTCGGCAAGACCTTTTGCTGCTTTTTCCTACATGTCTACAGTGAATCCTCACCATCTTCACTCCTGCTCACAAGAGTTAAGGACGTGGAGAGTAAGGTCACCCATTTAGGGTGTAACATTTTGGTCCAATGGAAAGAAGCTTTGGGGTCACTGAGATGAGAACTGACTTTATGAACCTCTGAAATATATACTTGTATTTAACGTCAAACTCTAAGTTGCATTCTAAATAAAGATAACATATAACTACATGTACATGCATACATACAAAGACAGCCTATCCATAAAAATGGTACTAATAAGAATGGAAATATGATATTTTCTATTAATGTGTTATATAGAATGGCCTAGTGTTAATCCTTTAATGATGCATAAGATTTCTTCTCTGTTGTCTCCATTCTTTTTTGTTTTGTTGTGTTGTGGTGTGTATGTGTATAGGCACACATGGAGTTTGTTTGTTTTGTTACAGGTATGCCTCACCAGTCTGTACATCGCTTCTGCTGCATTTGTAACTCAAAAATTGATTTCCCTCCTTTCACGGCCTTAACTACATGTTTATAATTTTCTTATAGATCTCATCTTTCTCCATACTGTAAGAGGTAAGGGAAATAAAATCCTATAATGAGTTTATTATTCCCTAGGTACCCACTGGTGATCTAAGTCGTCTTTGCAAAATCTCTTATTCTGCCAACAAATTGCATTATGTTTCCATTATGAAATCCTCAGTGATTTTTTCCCCTTAATTATTTCAAATAGAATTGACTCAGGATTATAGGAACTAAATTTCTGGAGATTATTTTTGTAATGCCATTCAACTTAATCCCCTTGTACAATAGAATCTTAATTATGGAAACTCATACTTTCAAGAGGAGTTGATGTATAGATTTATTTAATATTCAGTTTAAATGCTCATTCAGTATCAGCTTGCAGTAGCCAGTGGTGTCCCTGGTACTTACGTGTACACACAAACACACATGCACTTTTACAGGGAAGGAAATTAATATTGTAAACCACCCAGCAAGTATTGCATGACCTGTTATACCTTATCTCTTTTAAGTTTATTGGGTTACTATGAAGATTCACTTTCTCAAATGGGAATGTGATTTCAGAGTATGTAAGAACTGAAATCAATTTAGATGAGTTACATATCTTAACAGACAGTAAAGAAGTACCATTTTGTAGACATCAAATGAGCCTAAAAAATACCAATTTTATGACCTCTAGTCAGCCTCCCCATACCCACTCAAAGCCAGAAAGTGGCAAAGCCGGAATAGGATTCCAGGGAGTCTGACCAACAAGTGAAAAAACAAACATTAAAGAAAAAAATGCACCTTGCTTATTTCCCACAGGCTTTCTTCAGTTTAGCACTCGTTAAACATAATTCTAAAATACCATCATTTAATTATGGATTACTTTCTGAACAATGCAAGACAGTTAATAAGCATTATCAAAAGACAGGTTTGATGATTCTATTAACACTGAATTTTCTATTAACACCGAATTTATATTTAGAAATATAATCATCACACTTTAAAAAATTCTTGGGGTAACTTCCTTAAATTGTTTGCATGAGGTCAGCTTCTGTAGAGGTAAGCCATGCAAACAATAAGCTGCACAAACCTTAAGGTTTTATTCTTGTATATGTTTATAAAATTACCATCCCCATGCGAGATACCCAGGTCAAAATACCTGGCATGACCAGCACCTGACAGTCTCCTATGTACCCCTTCTCAGCCATTATGTCCTTCAATGAAACATCTCTGTTTCTCGATACTATATTAGTTTGACTTCTGCAAGAACCTTACGAAAATTAAATTAATAGAACATAACACTTTTGTATCTGGTCTCTTTAGCTCCATATACTATTCGTAAATTCATTCTTATGTTTGCATATAGCTGTAGTTTATTCTTTTCCATTATTTGGAAAATAACTGTAGTGTATAAATATACTACAATTTATGTATCCTCTTGCTGGTAGGTATGTGGGTTGTTTCAGTCTCATGCTATTCTGAAAAGTGCAACTATAAATATTTAGTGCATTTCTTTTGGTGCACAAATGTATGAATTTAGGTATGTTACATACTTAGGAATAGACTTCAAAGAACATAGGCTATGCACACATTCAGCTTCAGTGCATGCTTCCAAATATCTTTCCCATGTGGATGTACCTATTTACACTCTGACCAGCAATGTATAAAAGTTCATGTTGCTATACATCTTCAACAACACTTGGCAAAGCCAATTATTTATTATTCATTTTTAATTTTAGCCACTGAAGAGGTGTGTAGTTGCATTTAAGAAAAAAATTATTTTTAGATTTTATTTATTTATTTTTTAGAGAGGGGAAGGGAGAAAGAGAGGGAGAGAAGCATCAGTGTGTGGTTGCCTCTCACATGCCTCCTACTGGGGACTTGGCCTGCAACCCAGGTGGGTGCCCTGACTGGGAATTGAACCAGTGACCCTTTGATTCACAGGCTGGTACTCAACCTCTGAGCCACAAAAGCCAGGGCTAAGAGAAATCTTAATTTGCAATATCCTGATGATTAAATGTACAGGGCCTATTATGTTTACTAGCTAGTTGGATGTCTTCTTTAGTGAAGTACCTGTTCAACTTTCTGTCATTTTTTAATTTGGGTAGTCTATATTTTCCTAATTGATAAGCATAGTACAAAATATATGAAGAATATGAGTTTGCTAGATATGGGTATTATAATACCTTCACCTCTCTGTGGCTGGATTCAGAATTTGAGAATTCTGTTACCTTTCAGAAGTCATATTGTTTTATTTTTGACATTTCTGATTTACTTGAACATTATTAATATTGATAGTCAGAGAGATTAAGTTTTGATTTTACTTAGTACAGATATCCAATTCACAATCAACATAATTGAAAGATCATCTGTGGTATCTTTCTCGTAAATCAGTTGAGTATTTCTATACAGGCCTGTTTCAGGAATTTTCTGTCCCATTGTTCTATTTTCCTGTCTTTATGCTCATGCGATGCTCTCTTAATAACTCTCTCTATAATAAATGCTCAAATTCAATATATTGAAATTATAAGTATGATAATATCAACAGTTTTATTTCTCTTTGCACATACTTTCTTGATTACTTTGCCTTTTCACCTCCATGCATATTTTAGTATTATTTACCCAACTGTGTGTGTGTGTCCACATACACAAAACAGTTGGAATTCTGATTGATATTGCAAAAAATTTATGGATAAATTTAAACAGAAGTGACATGTTTGACATATGAATCTTCAAATAGTGAACTTTATAAATACTTCATTTATTTATTTATTTGGATTTTAGTTAATTTCAGTAATGTTTTACAGTTTTCCATTAGAAGACTTGGCCATCATTTATTAGAATTTTTTAAAAGATTTTTATTTATTTATTTTTAGAGAAAGTAAAAGGAAGGGAGAGGGTGAGAAACATCAGTTGGTTGCCTGTCATAGGCCTCCAACTGGGGACCTGGCCCCCAAGCCAGGCATGTGCCCTGACTGGGAACCGAACTGTTGACCTTTTGATTCATAGGTTGATGCTCAATCCACTGAGCCACACCAGCCAGGGCTCATTAAATTTTGTTACTATTTAATTGGAGTCAGTTTAGTATTGTAAGCAGGATTTTTATTTTTTTTCTGAGAATTAGCAGAAAATAAAAACCTGATTTTTCTATAATTCCAACAATCATACAAATGTACTTATTATTTATAAATTTAACACTAGTTTTTCCTTTCAAGTTTAGGTACTCAATCACATTCTCTTTGAATAGTGATAACTTTATTTCTCTCTTTTCAATATTTATACTTTTATTTCTTACTTGTATCTGATTGTACTGGCAAAAACCTTCAGTATAATTGAATAAAAGTAGCAACAGTAGAAACCTTATCTCATTTCCAATCTCAGTCAGAAATCTTTCAATATTGTAGCATTAGGTCGGATATTTGCTGTGTTTTTTTTACAGCTTCCCTTGATCAGATTAAGTTCTCTTCTATTTCTAGTGTGCAAAAAGCTTTTTTATGAAGAAGAAATGAGTATACAGTATTTTGTGCACCTGTTAGGCTTGATCTTATGTTTTTTCTCTTAATATCTTAATTTATATCAATAGATTTTTCAAGTGTTATAATCTATCCTTATATTCTCTGGGTGCAATATTATATTTGTGTATTAATGGTTTTGATTTGCTAATATGCTGCCTAGGATAGCATAACGCAGGCTGTTGATTCTCCTTGCTTGTAATATTCTTCTCCGTTTTAGCATTAAGATTATGCTGGCTTTCAGACGAGAGGGGAAAATGCCCCCTCTTCTCCGACGAAGCTCGTGTCAGGTTCATTTGGACATGACAATTTCTGTGTTAAGAATGAACAATTGTGGATTTAATTTATCTGATACAGAAAGTGATAGACATAATTTTCTTTTTCTTATTTATGCCAGTTTGGAGAGACTGCATTTTTCAATGTAGCCCTTTTCACATATATTTTAAACCTTATTGGCATCGATATGTTAGTAATATTCAGTTATTATTATTTTTAATATCTACAGAACCTGGAGTGATCTTTCCTTCATCATTGCTGCTATTGGTAACTTGTACTATTTTTTCTTGCAAGATTTTATCAACTTTATCTTTGCAAATAAAATAGCTTGTTGGTTTTGCTAGATTTCACTATTGTATGTGTTTTCAATGTCATTATAGTCAGTCCTATATTTGTCTTCATCTCTTTACTACTTTTTAAATTTTCTGTTTACTTCCAGTCTTTTTTAAGTGGATGCTCCCTCCACTTAAAATGATTGATTGATTTTTAGCATTTTTTTCTTCTCTTGTATAGACGCTCAGGGCCAATGTCTCTCCAGGCACTGTATTAGCTATATTCCAGAAGTGGTACCATGCCATTGTTTTAAATTGTGTTAATTCCTTTGGTGATTTCACTCTGTATTTCATGCATCATTCAGAAGTCAGTCTATAGCTTAATTTCCAATACTTGGGGATAATTAAATTTTCTGTTATTTATTTCTAGTTTTATTCCAAGCACACTCTGCACAGGTTGAGACTTGCTCTATGTCCCTGTTTTGACCATTTTGGGGAAATGTTTCAACTGTGTTTGATAACAATCATTTTTCCCGAATTTTTGAATGCTGTGGGTCTGACATTTCAATCGGATAAATTTAGTAATGATGATATTCAAACACTCCTGTCCTTACCATTTTTGTCTGTCTAGTTGTTTGGTTACTAGCAACTTAGAGGTTAAAATCTTTTTCTACAAATTGATTTATCTATTTCATCCTTTGCTTCTGTCAATTGCTCACTTTCCATACTTGGCAAGCATAGTCTTAGGGCCCATATAGGATTAGAATTTTTATATCTTCCTGATGAATTGAATCATTTAACATTAGGAAATTTATCTTTTTGGTAATATTTTTGCTCCATCTATAGCTGAACTACTTTCCTTTGGCTTAAATTTACATAGATCTTTTTCAAGTCTTTCAGTCTTCATGCGCTCTTAGAGTTAAGGTTTATTTATCTCCGATAAGAAGCATGATTTGAAAAAAAAGGTGAAGGGATTAAGCAAAAAGATGTGTGTATGTTTGTGTGTGTAATCGAATAGACACAGACAACAGTGTGGTGACGGCCAGAGGGAAGGGGGTTGGTGGTGGGTGGAGGTGGGCAAAGGAGTGGGGAAGTGGGCATGGAGACTTTGCTTGAGGTAGTGGGTGCCCAATGCAGTGTACGGATGAGGTTTTATCAACTTGTACACTTGAAATTTGTACCCAATAAATTTAATAAGAAATGTAGAACAGTACTAGCAACCTCCCCCCAATAAAAAATGAAATTTATTTCTTTTCCAGTCTGATCATTAATGCCTATTCATTGAAGTATGACGCAGTTTCCTTGCATTTAGTGTGAATGTTTATATATCTGGGTTTTAATTTTTATTGTATCTTTAAAATTTCTTCATCAGTTATTTCTTCTTTTCCCTCCTTTCTATCTTCCTGGATTAATACATTTTAATGATTCTATTTGGCATATTAGAATCTCGGGTTAACAGTATTGTAGTGGTAACCTTAAAAAGCATATGCATGTATGTGTCCTTGACTTCTTAGAATATGCCTTAAGTACTGTCCAAATATTTATATGCGATGCAAGCAACTGTACAATGCATTGATTGTTTATGCCAGTTTGTCACACCCTTCCTGTATCTGGGCCTTCATTTTGGAAATGAGAATGAAAGATATTACCTTCCTTCACATGGGACCTGATTGTCTCCTCCCAGGAAGATGTGCAGAAGATGAATCACCTTGCTACTGTCAAGAATAAATTTCAGAATTTGTAAGGGCTGATTTACACTCATTTCTGGTTTCCCTCTACTTCAGGAGCCCATCCTGTCTGTTCAGTTGCTAAAATACCTGTTTCATTTCTTAGCACATGCTATCTGGAAGGTTTCAAATCCTCCTTCTCCTGCATGTTTTAAGAATTGGTGAGTATCAAGGGGAAAAGCCACCATAATGCTCTGAGAACTTCTCCTCAACGACCTCCTCGCCATAGACTTGGCCTCTCAATTTCTGGACACCTAGGTAGCCCTGAAGTACAGCTTTGTCTGCACAGTCCCATGAGAGCATTGTCCACTCCGGGTCACCGATTTCTGTTTGGATTCTATGCCCTGGTGAGTTCAATCGCCCTGAAGGGAATGAACAGTGCTATATTGAGGAGTCATCTCAATTGGTTTTCTTTCTCCAGTATAGTGGCTCCTTAAGAACTGGATGCCTTCAAATATTCCCCCCCCCAATTTTATAGTTATTCCCAGTGGGAGAGTTAGTGGGATATAATCTACCATCAGAGACATAAGAAAAACATTTAATTATTCCTTCATCACATTGGGATATTATATGTTCATTATTTCCCCAAGAAAATTAAACTGTAAGTCACCCTCTATTTGTTGAAGGATGGACAAAATATACTACTGTAAAATGACCCTAATCGTCCATGAGTCAGTACCCAGAAGAATTCATGTATGGTAATTAAGATTGGGTTATCTGCAGTTAACACCCTGACTACGAAGCCAGACAGAGCTCTTGAGACTGCTTTTTCTCAGTCTATGCTCTGGCCACAATAAATTCTGCATTTACTGGGAGAGTGGACCAAGCTATTGAGCTAAATGACAAATACATAATTCAAGATAAATGATTAGCAGAGGGGTTCGGTGAGATGGCAGCCCAACCCACCACCTCAGTATCAAGGACATGATAGGAAAATGAATGATGTTGATTTATTCTCAGAAGTTACTATTAAATGGCTTTAATACATGAGAATGCAAACATAGTGTCATCTATACATCACTACTTCCGCCAAGTGCATTTGTATCCACAAAGCTAATAGGACAAGAGCCCGTTTCTCAGGCCCACTTTCCCAGAGCTGGCTGGACCCCATTAAGCATGCCTGACCCTAATGGTTTTAGGAGCCTTGATCCTCAGGGCTAGAAAAATACTGGAAGCGCCCTGAAGGCACAGAGGCTCTGGGAATTTATGAACCCATACCAGAGCACATCCCAGAGCACATCCCAGAGCACATATCAGAGCACATCCCAGAGCACATCCCAGAGCACATACCAGAGCACATACCCGAGCACATACCACAGCACATACCAGAGCACATGCCAGAGCACATACCCGAGCACAACCACCAGTCCCTGGACACTGCTCCCTGCACCCAAAAATGACATTGACAGAAGCTGCAGCCCGACAGAAACACACTTCCCTCCANTGTTGATTTATTCTCAGAAGTTACTATTAAATGGCTTTAATACATGAGAATGCAAACATAGTGTCATCTATACATCACTACTTCCGCCAAGTGCATTTGTATCCACAAAGCTAATAGGACAAGAGCCCGTTTCTCAGGCCCACTTTCCCAGAGCTGGCTGGACCCCATTAAGCATGCCTGACCCTAATGGTTTTAGGAGCCTTGATCCTCAGGGCTAGAAAAATACTGGAAGCGCCCTGAAGGCACAGAGGCTCTGGGAATTTATGGACCCATACCAGAGCACATACCAGAGCACATACCAGAGCACATATCAGAGCACATCCCAGAGCACATACCAGAGCACATGCCAGAGCACATACCAGAGCACATACCCGAACACAACCACCAGTCCCTGGACACTGCTCCCTGCACCCAAAAATGACACTGACAGAAGCTGCAGCCCGACAGAAACACACTTCCCTCCAACCTCCCTGTTACCTGACAAAAGCCCAAAGCCCTGACCTCTCGGGGCTGGTGCATTTCTCCACACCTAGACCTTTCCCTCCTTTGGGAAAGTAAAAATAACCTTTACTCTCTGCCTTTTCTTCTCTTTGTGAATTTTTCCACAGCCCACGTCCCTGACCGCACTAACAAAAACCATCTGTTCATCCATGTATAGTAGAGTGGTAAATAGACACAGAATATTATCTGTTCTTTGAATAAAATGAAAAAGGTAGAGAAGATACATTTGGTAGAATATGCAAATCTATAAATGATAGGAAGCACTATGTATTTTTTTTAATAATTGTGTTTGCAGAGGCAACCAGAGAACCTGTTCATAACAGCATTGTGCAATTCGGGATGTCTAAATTTCTCTCTCTCTCTCTGGTTACAGGTAAAAATTAGTTGCTAGCTGCACAAAACTCACTTTTTAAAATATCTGCCAGATTAAAGGAAGGTTAATAAGCTCCTCCTGCACTTAGTAAATCCATCAGGCAAATTTGTAATACAGACAATGGAGATACTGATAAAGGCACAAAATGTCAAGCAAGTGACGGAACACAGAGACCAATCCTGGAATCCTCAATGTCGTTAGCAAAACAATTGCAAATAATAATGAAAAAAGAAAAAAACTGCCAGAGGGTTGTTTTTCATTTTTCCTGAATTTATGGAGACGACCAAGAGCTCTGTATGCTACCAAAACCACCTTAATGTCTAGAAAAAAAGAACAGGTCAAAAACAAAAGTAAAAAGTGATTTTTTTCTCAACATATTATTTTTAAAAAGATGAGAAAAATGCACTGCAAGCATAATGCTAAGTCCTCTGGTTGGCCTCTACGGTTTTGTTTTTGCATATAATCCACTCAGTTGTGCCGGTCTCCTTGCTGACATGGCTGGGCATGACTGGGGTTCATCTTTGGACAAAGTAAGAAGTAACCTGATTTTTCTCCATCTGTTGGCATAGTCCCCTTAAAACATTAATCATCTTGATGTAGATTTTGTCCATCAAGATTCTGGAATCAATCAGTGGAGAATGAACCTCTTTAGTTGACTTTTTCTGTGCTCCACTGAGTGATACAGAAAATTGTACAATTAGGGTCCAACTTCTGAGGACTCTTTATATGTCTTTCTTGGTACAATCAAATGTATAAGTGAAATCCTACTAACAAACCCAAACCTCACTCCATTAATAATCCATGCCTGCCACAGCAGAGTGTCATCACTACTATCATTGTCTTTAAAATACTGCCGTTTATTCAACTCTTTCAGTCCTGACTCATGTGGCTTCATCCGTTGGAGCATCATCCAGTAACTGAAAGGTTGTGGGTTTGATGCCCGGTACAGGCACAGACGATCCCCAGTACGGGTGTGTACCATCCCAGGTCTGGGCACTTCCTGGTTCTGGTGCATATGAAAGGCAGGCAATTGACGCTTCTCTCTTGAATCAATGTTTCTCACTCTCCCTTCCTCTCCCTCTAAAAGCAATGAAAAAATGTTCTCGGGTGAGAGGGGGAGAAAAAGCTTTCAGCTACCATGCTTTCATATTTATACAACCCTATAGATAAAACAACATGATTATCCTCTCCTATAAACATTTAACATATGATCATTATCACTTTAAAAGTCATTGTCCCACCTTTCATTCCATCAACAAACACTGACCTTCTCCTTCCGGGGTGCCAGACCCTCTTTTAAGACAAGAGAGACTGAACAGCAAAGCCCGCTGAACAAAACACATTCAGTTGCAGGCATACCTCCATGGAGTTGGGCGTGCAGATGGACTCCAGGTGGAGATGAAACTCATGGACAAAATACAACCAGGTGAGGTGAAAGAGAGAACGTTTGGAAGGGTGTAGGGAGCCCTTGTAGGTAAACATCATTCCACCCCCCAACTTCTTTTCCCTCCTGCATACAAATAATGCATACAGCACTGCAGAAGGAAGTTATAGGTGTGTTGACCCCCTTTCACTATTTTTCATTGAACTCAACCATCACTTCCCTCCTTTCTCTACGTATAAATCTGAGCATTCCTCCTCAATATGGAAATGAAATGAGACCTGCTTCCTTTTTCTTGGTGATTGCCAGAAAACTGCCTTTATTCTCAGTAGATGCCTGCTGGCAAGGAGGAAAGATCAGAGCGATGATTTCTAAAGGTCAAAGGCCAAGCACACGTTACATACACTCCTATTACCTGGTGCTTTGAGGAGGGCATAGTCTATGTGAGGGAAACATATCATTTTCTTTCTGATTCCCTTTTATGAAGGGAACAAATGGGTTTATGGAATTCCGGCTACTCAAGCTGGAAGCTACAATAGGGACTGGGGGTAGAAGAGTAAATTTGCTTCATTTAAAATAGCTACAATGAAAGCTGAGGCAGTTTTTCTTGAATTCTTGTGAACAGCAGAATATGTGGTAAAATTTGATTCAATGGGTCTGGGTTTTGAGCCCAGAAATGTTTATTAGGAAGAAAAAAATAAAAATAAAAACTAAATTCCAGAGCTTTGAGCAGGTTCAACATGATAAAAATACAGTGAGAGAATCCCTCCTTCATTTAAGAATCTTTCTCTGTCTACACTGGGGATCGTGTGAGGATTTGGATGAGAGCATTGATACTTGCTGTATTTTTATACATTCTCTGTTATGCTTTGATTCTAGAAAGAAAGAACTTGCCCTAGCATCCCCTCTAGAAGTAGAAGTTCAGATTTCAACTGGTACGGAGCTATTATCATTTGGCAAAGCCTGGTTGTCATTAACAGAATGGAAATTCCACTTGGATAAGAATTTTAGGTCTTTTTTGGTTCACTGTCATATTCAGCACATGTAACGGTACGTGGCACATAGTAGGACTCCCTAAAGTTAAATAATATTTATCTGTTGGGGTTATTCAGAGGAGTGAAAGAGGTCATATATGAAAACACAAGTCAAATTGCAGAATTTAAAAAGAATTTATAAGAGTCTGTTTTTGTGTCATTTTGTATCTCGTTCCAGACTTTCAAGTTCTGTCCTCATTGACTCAACTTCTCTGAGGTCCTGTCACCTGCCTTTTGCCAAACCCTACAAACACCACTGTCTCCTTTAGCCATTATTCCAGGGAACTAAGACCATGTCTTAGAAACATTTTTTTTCCAAGAAACTTTGTATTTTACCAGGCAAAGGGAGAGAATAAGACTCGCTCATACACTGAGGCAGATGCTGGCTCACTTTAAGGACGTATTTTCTAACACTGATGCTCAAGAGAAAAATGCATCAGTCTCCCAAGGTGATGGGGTCTGACCTGCAAGAATGCCGTCATACAACAAGACTGTGGAGGGCAAGCGGAGTACCACACAGTAGACACGGGGTAGGTTTTAATATATGCTGTAATCATCAAATTAAAACAAGCATTGCTTTTTATCCTCACTTCTGCTTAACCACCACATTTAACTGGGCTAAGCTATAGTTGGAGTTGACTCCGTGAAACTAAATTAGTGATTGCCATAGTAATTTTCCTCCTCGTCTGGTTCCCACATTGAAGTTACAGGTCACACATTCACAGCACCACACATCACTTGTTCTTTCCTGTAATTAGTTTGACTCTGATTTATTATACGTCTCCTCACGCTGTCTGCCCACTAAAGCCTGAATCTTTGGTGATGATGTGGGTCCCAGGATTCTCTGTTGGGAACTTCCCCCACCCAAAATAACCCACCTCTGCGAATGCCTTTCACTGCGTAGTTTCTCATCCCAACAACCATATTTATTTCTAATGAAATGCACGAGAGCAATTCAGAGTTTTGTAATCTCAAATATTGCCTATCAAGGTGATTTTTCACAACTGTGTGAGAATAAAAAGATTATATAACTTTTAATTTCGTGCACATAAAACTTCATTATAATTTCTTCTCAGGGAATTGTTGCAATTTGCTCAACACTACAAAGAATTAATTACCTAATGTATTAAGGCAATTAAACAAATCATTTCATCATATGAATAACAATGAATATAGTTCCAGGTTAACAGGGAAAACAAAGGCAAAAGAAGAGAAGGAAAAAAGGAAGCTAATAATGATACATGCTAGTTCTTATCATTCAGCTTGTCTTTGTATCCATTATACAGATGGCAAAACAAATGTATGGAGAAACTATTTCACTTCCATGAAGTTAAAAAAAATGTAAAAAATACTGATGCAACACAGGCTTGAAATTCACGTGTGACTCCCTCCAAAGAGCATCCGAACCACTGGCAGTTGTAGAATACATGCCCTAAATTTGAACTTGATACAGAAAGCACAGATGTGCAACTACAAAGCCATATACGCACGGACAGGGTTTTCCTCCAGAAGCACATCTAGGGTCAGATCATTTGCCACAAATCCCTTTCACCTTCCCTCCATGAGAAAACTAAAACCAAAAAGTAAAACAAATAGACAAAACATGTAGTATGAGAGATAAAAAAGCATCGGCATAAAGGAGACATACACTTTTACCTGTAAGATCAAAGACTGCCCGAACATGTTTTGAACCATCTGGATACATGAAAAGGTCCATGTGGGCAGAGTGCATTACCATAGAGAGTAAGAAGAGTAACACATTGTTTCGACAGTAGCTGCCTAAAAACAGCATAGAAAGGAGGACTCTGGGATAGAATTCAGGGTCAGGCCGAGATTAATAACATGTTTTGGGGTTTTTTGATGTTCATATGTAACAGGAAATACATGCCCTCTGCCTGTACTTCAAGCTACACTTTCTAAAAACAGAAAGGCCATGATATGACATTGAGTTCTGGTGACTTTTCCAGTTCAAATATTTGAAGATGTCTATGAAAACTAAACATGTGATTATACCAGTTAATTATTCACTGTGATTAGGACTTAGCCAATGTCTTTAAGCTGAATGATAAATGTTAATAGTCTAGCCCTGGTTTATGTGTTCGCTCTTCTTTCATTACTTAATAAATCATCCCATCATTCAGTAAATATTTTTTGAATTTGAAAAAATATTTATTCAATGCTAGTGAATATTTATCACCAAATACTCTTGTAGCTGTTGGGGAGCTATTCATTTACAGCATAAAACGTTCTATCCATGGGGAAGAATTCCTGAACAATATACATAACAATAAGTAAATGATAATATCTGTCTGAAAGGATGAAAGGGTAATAGAAACAAAGCAGAGAAAAGATATAGTCCTGCTCGGGGTAAGGGCAGAACTAATTTGAATAAAGATTCAAAGATAGAGCTCATCACGACTCTAGCAAGAGGCAATATATTCCAGGCACAGGAAACAGTTATTGCGAAGACTCTTAAAGGGAGAACATGACTAACATTTGGAACAGTCAATCGCAGATTCCTGGATGGTTAGCAAAGAAAATTATTTTCTTAGGGGTAGTAATAGACTGGCACATAATACGACAGACTGCAAAGAGAATTAAGCAACATCTTTCTCTTGATTACCGACTTGAGATAATGTAAGACAAAACTACCCTAGGTTTTAACAAAGAATTAGGCTTGGGTTATTAACTTTCAAGTATACAACCAACTGCTGTTCCCAGAGGATATTTTATTTCCCCAGAAACCCCTTCTCTGATATATGCCCACCTCAGAAGTTTTGCAAGAATCCTGTGCCCTTTTCTTTCCCCATGTATTGATGGGCTGGTATATTTTGTCCCTTTCAGAATAGTATTGAGCATATTATGAGCAGGCAGTTAAAAATCCTATAATGTATACAAATGGTATCCATTAAGATTATTTACTCATTCAGTGAAGTAAATGATATTTACCTATCATTTATAATGAGGTACTCTGTATGCTATGAGATACGAGGATTACAGAAAAGTGTAAGATGAACTCTCTGCCCTTGGTGACATTTGCCTGGGAGAGAACAGAAGGCACATAAACAAATAACTATAATTATAAATTAGATCATCAATGCCTTCTCTGAATTCTCTTCTAGCAGCAGCAACGTGTATTGCTTGCAGACAAAGGTAACATTTGATTGAACCTTTCAGGAGAACTAGTATTTGGAAATGCCCAGACATGACAGGGTAAACAAGTAGGAAAAGATAATGTTATGAGTAAAGATCCAGAGGGACATGTGATAAGCAATGAGGGTTTTAATAAAATTGGGTAGATACAAAACATCCATATCTATATAATTTGGAGATGAAAAATTTTCATAGTATTTTATTTTAAAACATTTTCCTCGAATTTAAAATCATAGCCACACAGTATTGGTAAATGATATCTCTAAGAGACATTACGTATTTGAAAGGAATAATTTATCATTTAAATTTTTTGATGCATAAAGAGGCCTTTAGAGGATATGGTCATGCACATTATAAAATGATGAGTAAGAAATCACAAGTGTGTATTACATAACATATGAGGTCTGTCTGGAAAAAGCTGAGCCACTGTTAATATAATGAGAATGGTTGGCGCAACATCAACATAAGCTGACAGCCAAGGACAGTGGACTGGAATGCACATGTGTGAACAATGATGACTTCACTGTACTAGCCAGTGGAGGAGGTACATGCCATTGAGTGAGTCTGTGTACTGAGTGGCTGTCCCATTAAAAATGACTGAGCAAGCAGAGTAGTGAATCTGCATCAAATTTTGTGTTAAGCTTGAACGTTCCTCCACAGAAGCTATTTGGGTGATGCAGAAAGCCCCAACTATGGGAAACTGGTGATAGGCAGCTTCATGATGACAATGCACATGCTCATGCATCACGTCTCGTGCAGAGATTTGATGGCAAAACACCAAATCACCCAGGTGACTCAACCATACCACGGCCCAGATTTGGTGCCCTGCAACTTCTGGTTTTCCCCCAAATTAAAATTGCCTTTGAAAAGTAAGAGATTTCAGATGTTGATGAGATTCAGGAAAATATGACAGGGCAGCCGATGGCCATTGGGAGAACTGTGTGAGGTCCTAAGGTGCCTACTTTGAAGGGGACTGGGGCATCATTGTCCTATGTACAGTTTATTATATCTTGTATCATATTCAATAAATGTCTCTATTTTTCATGTTACATGGCTGGATACCTTCTGGACAGACTTTGTATACCTATTTTGAATCTTCAAATTATGATCAATCAGTAAATAATACTCTTTATGACTCAAATCCAGCTAGTGAAGTCAAATGTGAGCAAACGGAGGAGCATGTAAATTGCCAGGATGAGTTTGCAAAGTACTTTTTTATGTGAGTTGTGGTAGGAGATATAATAAGGGTAAATAATGATGGAAACAATAGCACTAGTCTCATGTCTTGATCGTCTGCAAGGTGTCCTATTAGATATTATTATATACTCCCCCTTACTCTTCTTATATTTATTTACTGAAAATTAAATCAGTACGACTATACTCAAGATGAAGAAACTGTAAACACTGCTTTTAAGAGATAAAGGCAGTATTCCCAGCATTTTGGGGCCTCAGTGTATGGTCTCAAACTGATTTCTGTTTGAGCTCTGTTTATAAATACACAAATCTTCCTCTTGCCTAGGAAAAATTTCTGGTTTCTCAGAGATGGATTCCTTTCTAATTGCCTTCACCTCTTACCCCAACCTTGGCCCTGTGTTTTTAGCTAAAAATCATTCAGTAAATGTTTCTTAAATTACTAGCTGAATGAAAATATAATTAATAGACAGGTAAATGGTTGGATGGATACATGGGTGGGTGGATGGACTGATGCGTCAAAGGAAGTATACTGCCAAAAGCAGTATACATTCCTTAGTGTAAAATATGATAATTCAGAAGCTAAAGGTAATGTAGGAAACAGAAGGGAAACAACCACTGTCATCAGAAGCCAAATTTCACAATTGACTCAGTTAATAAGAATTCGGATGTGGGATCCACCTGACTTAGGCCCAGTGGAGAAGACAAAGCCTGGGCAATGCCAGCTGTTGGTCAGTGAATGAGTTTCTGTCTTAAGAAATGTATGATTACCATGAAAAATTACAATTAAGGTATCTAAAATAATCGTGTGACTGATTATTACTATCTTCTGTGTGCTTATATTATATATATGTGTGTGTGTTCATAGTAGTGACATAGTTTTATATCATTTCCTCTACCCAAACAATTCAAAATAATGGTAATAATGGCATATATTTAACTATATAAATTTTCACACTAAAGTAAAATGTACATAAGTTATGGACTAGTCATATAGGGTAATGTCACAGTAATATGTATATAAAGGTTTTGCATAGCAAGGGAAGGTGGCCATGTAAGTTGCATATATAGTGAGTAAAAGTTACAGAAAAAATACTTAAAAGAACTATATTAAATGTTTAAGAGGGGTTGTCTCTAGGTCGTGAACCAAATTACGTTGGTACTTTTGTTATTTAATTATTTTCTCTTCCACTTATTTTAGATTACCTGTATGATCCACGCATTGTATTTTTAATCGGGGAAACATAACTGAATTATATTTTATTTTTATGAAGAGTGTTCTTACCCAAGTTGTTATTTCCAGTCTGTTAGACCACTGTCATTTCCCATACATTTGTGTCTGTATAATATATTATAGAAAGATTTTCTTGTACATTTTTTATCCCAGTTGCCTCTTTTCTCCCTTCCCAATACCCAGTAAGATTTCTCTGTTGTCAAATATATAAGATAAGACTGTCATCCCCTACTTGCAAACTCACTTTTCACAACTATTGAAAACACTTTCATGGAGACTTAGAGAAATCACGAAGTATCATTATGAGAGCAGAATTTCTTTTTTTCGATTTTAGAAGCAATATACACATACCTATACAGTGCTGTAATGTACAATTATTCAATGCTGAATTATTGCAATGTTATATTCCATATATAACATCAAGGCCAAAATTCTCATCCTGATAATGTCACATTTAACATAATGCCCTAGGCCAGCAGCTCTCGATCTTTTTTATGTCATGGCACACATAAGTACTAAAATTCTGCGGCACACCAATAAATACATTTTTTGTTGATCTGACAAGAAAAAGTAGGTATAATTTTAATTCATTCACACCAGATGGCTATTGTTGTGTTTGCTGTTGCATCTTTGAAAATTTGACCATCGAAGGGAAAAGAGGTCGGTGCCTCTGACTAAACAGTCAGGTATTGTGTGTTTTAAAAACTCTTGTAGCACCTAAGTGCGCCTCTTGAGGCACATGAGTTGTCAATCACTATTCTATGACATTTGATTAAATGGGAAGCATATTTTGCCTGAACCTCTAGTTTCTCTTCATTTTTCTTCATCCACACAATTTCTTAAAGTGTTTGAGAAAAGCACATACAATTACATCCGACAAAAGTCCCAGGGGATCAGAATCTCGGAATGCTCACTCATTGATGGTGGGGCTGTAAACTGGTACAGACACTAGGGGAACCATTTCTAGGTTTTTTTAAAAATTGAGAACAGGGTCACCATATAAACCAGCAACCCCTCTTTTGAGTACAATCCTAGAAAATTTGAAAACATTTATTTGCAAAGATATATGCAGCCTATATTCACTGCAGCTTTAGTCATGGTGGCCAAGAGAAGGGACAGGCTGGACTGTCCCTTGAGAGATGGCTGGATGAAGAAGACGTGGTGCATATACACAATGAGAAGCTACTCAGCCACGGCAAAGATGAGCACACTGCCATTCGCATCCACACGGATGGATGGGGAGAATGCCATGCTAAGTGAAACAAAGCAGAGAGAAAAAGTCAAGAACCATATAATTTTACTCATATGTGCAATATTAAAATGCTAGTAACAATGAAAAACAAGATGGGTAAACACACAAGAACTCAGACACAGTCAATGGTATGGTGGTTACTGGAGGGAAGGGGAGATGGGGGTGGTAGTGGAGGGTGAAGAGGGTCAAATGTGTGGTGACGGAAAGAGGTTTGACTTTGGGTGGCAAATACATAATGCAATATGCAGATGACATCATAGAACTGTACATTTGAAACCTATTTCATTTTATCAACCAATGTCACCCCAATGGATTTAATTAAAAAAGAATCTCTGGGCTCAGGAAATGGGATTCTTAGCCTCCTGGAAGTCTGACAAACACAGCTCATGCTTGTTGTCTGCATACATTTATCTCATGTCGTAAATATTTTCATCCAACCATATTTCACATAATTGGGCCCTTGCAGACACAGGCATTTGGCTACTTCGGTCTCTCTCATTAGATAACCAGACTTCCAAATTAAAATGTCACTGCAATAAGGAAATACAGGCCCTGCATGAATGTCTTCATCGTGTGGTTATTGTTTTCATTTCCAATACGTCATCCCTGCTGACTATCACAGGTCCCTCTGCACTCAGTGACACAGGTGTCACTGTCTTTGTTTACAGAAAAATAAAAAAAGGTTTACTGGGTATAAAAAACAACACCAAGATCACATTTCTGGTTAAACTGTAAAGAACAGCTTTAAAACAAGGACTCACTTTATCCAAAGATACAGCACAAAGAATACATTTAAAGGAGTTCATGAAGGAATGTAAAAACTCCACGGGTACTCTCAGTTTTTAGAATGCTAAAAGTTTAAGGGCTCATAAGAAATTTTAGAAGTATTTTGCAATATTCAACATTTATAGAAAGATTACTAAACTTTAGTAAATATTAGTATTTACTAATATTACTATTAGTAAACATTACTAAATATTAGTAATATTTATCATTAGTAGATCACTACTTTTAATATTGTTACATAAGATTCTAAAAGCAGACAGTGACCAGAGGGGAGAGGGGAGGGAACTTCAGGGGAAAAGGGGAAGGATTCACAGGAATAAGTATAAAGGACACATGGACAACAACTAAGGGGGTTGGAAATGGGAGGGAGGTGGGGAGCACTGGGGGGGTGTGGGATGGGAGTAAAAGACAGAAAACTGTACTTGCACAACAATTAAATTAAAAAAATAAAAAATAAAAGTAGTTTGAGACTATCTTAACTATATTTTGTGACAACGATTTTGTATGATCCAAATGAATGTGGTCATGTCAAAAAAAATGACCTCCAAATTCCTCAACATGTCTGCCCTTCCAAAGTGGGCTGTGTGTTCCCTTCCCGTGAATGTATGCTTTGATTGATCAATAATATTTGGAAAAAGGGACACTATGTCAATTTCTAGACGTAGGACTTAATATGCTAGCAGCTTTCGCTTCTTTCCTCCCTTGGAACACTTGCTGTTGGAACACAGACCGCAGGCGATGAAGACGCCCAAGCTGCCGGTGGGAAGGCACGTCTCAGCCAACACCAATTTGCCAGCTGGCCGTGTAAGGAAGCTGCGCTGGAATCCTGCGGTCAGCCATGGTCCAGCTCTCCTCACTGGAGCCATACTCTGCAGAGACAAGCTGACCCTGACAGGCCCTGCCCAACTTTCAGATTTGGGAGCAAAATAAATGTCTGTGGTTGTTTTACACCGTTAAGTATGATGCTACTGCCATGAAAACTTAAAACACGTGGCACTGGCTTTGGGACCAGGTGACAGACAGGGGCTCCATAGATTGAGAAGACTCTTGGTGAAAGCCTAAGGGACTCCAGGGAGAGTGCTGAAAGCCTAAACTCCCAGGGGTGTCCAATCTGTGGCCCGTGGCTCATTTCACTTAGCATACTATTCTCCAGGTCCTCCATGCTGTCACAAAAGGTAAGATTTCTTTCCTTTTTTACAGCCCAGTAGTATCCCATTGTGTAAATGTACCAGATCTCCTAAGCTCCATTCGTAGCCCAGGATGGCTGTGAATGTGGCCCAACCCAAGATCATAAATTCACTTGAAACAGTATGAGATTTTTCTGTGATTATGTGTTGCAGCGTATTTAATGTGTGGCCCAAGACAGCTCTGTTTTTCCAGTGTGTGCAGAGATGCCAAATAGCTGGACACACTGCTGAGGAAGCTGTGGGTAAGGTCTTAAAGAAAAAAAAATTGTTAAAAATCTGAGGAAAGGAGACCCTAATAGTGGCTAGATTTTTGACCGTGTCATATCTACACCATGTAGAAAAAAATTAAGTATACCTAACAGATTTAATTATCTCGTTAAATTCCAGGGAGAGGCAAAAAAAATTTAAATACCGCATGGCTTCTTCTCGCCTAAATAAAATGTGAATGGAAAGACATTAGGTAAAGAAAAACTTGTTCACTAAGACTAGGTGGGTTTGAAAATAAAACCTTTATTTCCAGCTTCTCCTGAGAAAAATAACATTCAAATTAGTAGATATTTCAGTCCACGGATCAAAGATAGAATAAGACGATATGGTCCTTTGTTGGTAACATCTCAAAAGATCCCAGATTCTTCATAGGGACTTGAGAGAAATAAAAGTGTCTGAGGATCTCAAGGTCAGAGCATGTCCCACAGAGGCTGTCGGTTAAAAATCTAAAGAGCACAGCAATTCCAATAGGTTTCCAAAGGTCAAACAAGGCTTGTCATGAAGAGATTTGTGAGTGTAACTCTGGTCTAATGAAGTGGCTTATAGGTTGATTGGTAGGAAACTTACAAAGTCTTTAAAGGAAACGTATTGGGCTTAACTAAAAGAGACAGTCAATAATGAAAAGAGGGCCATAGACTCTCAACCATTTAAAGGCAGGAAGAAAACTGAGGAGATATTGCAACTACACACACATCATTTGTTTATGAAGAAGAAGAAGGGTGATTCAGAGTGCCGAACTGAGATGTCAGATAAAGCTAAGAATCTAGAAGGGTCCATCTTCGAGAGCAGAACTCGACAGAAGGATCAGTGACCTGCACCCACATGAGCTCAAGACTTGCCATGGGCCAGTGACTTCCATGTGATTCCCAGCTTCTTCACTGTGGGACCACGGTGTCTGGGGAAGCTACACTTCCTGTGCCTCACAGTTATATTCTGAGCGTATGGAGTGTGGGCAGCTTGTCTGGTTTTCCCACAGGCCTTCCCATGGAGAAGAATATACTCCAGAGGCTGGCCACACAGAAACACACCTGTATCTAATCGAGATGACGGTCGGGCTTCTGGACCTCGGGCCTATTTTGAGTGAAAACAGTGGTCCCCAACCTTGTTGGCACCAAGGACTGGTTTTGTGAGTGACAATTTTTCCTTGGACTGGGGCAGCGGGGATGGTTTCGAGATAATTCAAGTGCATCACATTCAGGCTCACCTCCTGCTGGACGGTCCAGTTCCTGACAGGCCCGGACTGGTACTGGTTTAACCCCTGAGATAAAACATGGCATTTTTAAAAAGATTATATGTATTTATTTTTTAGAGAGAGAGGAAGAGAAGGAGAAAGAGAGGGAGAGAAACATCAAAGTGTGGTTGCCTTTTGTGCTCCCCATACCAGGGACCTGGCCTGCAACCTAGGCATGTGCCATGGCTGGGAATTGAACTGGCAACCCTCCGAGGATTGGGCGTTCACAGCCCACGCCCAATCCTCTGAGCCATACCTCTGAGCCAGGGCAAAACATGGAATGTTTTTAATAGGAATGAAATAATTTGAGATCAAGGGTGGTTTGTGGTGGACTTGACACGTGGCATAAGAGCATTCTGCATCCTCACATTCAGGGTCTTTCTTTGAATGCGGGCTCTGCTTCTGCTTAAGAGAGCGACAGAGGTAAAGCTTGGGCGGTACCGAGCTCCTTGGGCCATGAGAAGCAGCTCACTTCCCCCCTCCAACTCTTGTTGCCTTTGGAACGCAGACACCATGGAACCCAGATATGAAGTCACCCCCAGAAGAAGCCCCCGAGGAGAAGACAAACAAATGTCAGTTCCCCAGGCTTCTGGGGGAGCCACGCACATCTTCCAGCCACAGTTCCGCCAGCCCAGGTGACCCTGGGTGGGTCACGAGGGAGCTGTCCTTATTTCGCTTTGCCCAAATTACAGACCTGGGAGCACATTAATCGGCTGCTTTGGTTTTAAGCCACCAAGGTGGGGCATAATTTGTTAAGCAGTGATGGGTGTTTAGAAGAGAATTTTAACAGGTCCCCTTCTGAACTTAAAACTTTAAAAATATTAAAGCAGTATGTCTGCTTTAGTTTTCATAGGTGGTATCAATTATTTGTCATATTAGTCATGACTAGTGTAAACACAATTACCTGAGGGAATATAAAAAATATCTAGCAAAGCATCTGACATGTTAACATTAAAAAGTAAAATAAAACCCACTCAAAATTTGGGTTAATATTAATTATGGATATGAAGAAATAAAAATGACATTATTTTATTCAGGTTTATCTTCAAGAAGAGGAATATTTTAGAGAAGAAACATTCAGTGAACAAAAACTTGAAGTTACTGTTTTTAAGAAAAACGTCTCATTTTGCACATCCACAATTTGCCCATAATTCCTTTTGTAAATGGAATTAATATTACATGACACACAACATTCATGCAATGAAGGAGTGGGACAAACCGGTGTATTTTCATGCAATATATCGTATAATATACATGCATNAAATAAAACCCACTCAAAATTTGGGTTAATATTAATTATGGATATGAAGAAATAAAAATGACATTATTTTATTCAGGTTTATCTTCAAGAAGAGGAATATTTTAGAGAAGAAACATTCAGTGAACAAAAACTTGAAGTTACTGTTTTTAAGAAAAACGTCTCATTTTGCACATCCACAATTTGCCCATAATTCCTTTCGTAAATGGAATTAATATTACATGACACACAACACATGTCCTGGTGTATTTTCATGCAATATATCATATAATATACATGCATGCATATATATGTGTATATACATATGTGTGTGTCTAATTGGTAACCACAGTGGGGTAGATCTTGGAACGTACCCCCACTGGATAAGGGGGGGACTACTATATACAATTATTTCAAATAAAAATTTCATTGAAAACAACCAACTTCCTACTGATCATTATGTACCTAATATTGAAAATACAAATATGGTTTTCAAAACTGTTAACAGGAGTTTTCAGACAGGTCAACGGTTTGCAATTTAAGGTGTACATCCAAGTATGAATATCACTAGAGAATCTGTCAAGTAAGCAAATTCCTAGGCTCCAATTCACACCCAATACTTCAGAACCTCTGAGGGCGGGGTCGAACAGTCTGCTTCAGTAAGCCCTCCAGGTGAGTGTGGGGCAGGCTGAGCTGTGAGTAACATTAGTAGGGGGTTGCGTGTGGTTATGATAACTCTGAAATACATCCTGAGCAGAGCCTTGCTACTCGAAGTTAATCTACTGACCAGCAATGTTAGTATGGCCTGGAAGCCTGGGGAAAAGTCAGAATCGCAACCCCAGACTTAGGAGAATTGAAACCGGCATTTTTACTGGACTGTCAGGTAATTAACTAGATCGAGGCACATTGCAGCTGGAGAAGCTCTGCCCTGGAGGATTTGCTGAACAACTATTTTGTGCACTCCATCCAAAGGCAGCTCTGTTCCTAGTGAGGGTGAGGACAGAAGGGCCCCAGCTTCCTGCCAAAACAGGGATGTTACACAAGTTGACGTACATCACACATCTCATAAGTAACCCTCGTAGCTTACAGAGCAGTACGTGCAGACAGGATGAAAGAGAACAGTATGACCATGGCCTCCAGGGTCCATGTTTGTAAACACTCTGCGAAATTGTCCAGGCTTTCTTCATCTCTTTTTTTTCTATTGAATTTATTGGGCTGACATTAGTTAATAAAATTATACAGGTGTCAGGTGTACACTTCTATAATACATCATCTGTATATTATATTGTGTACTAGTCACCCAAAGTCAAGTCTCCTTCCATCATCACGTATGTATCTCCCTCATTCTCTTTAATCCCTTCTTCCCCCTTATCCCTCTGGTAATCACCATACTGCAGTTTGTATCTATGAGTATCTTTTTCTTTGCTTAATCCCTGTACCTTTTTCATCCACCCCCATAATCCCTCTTCCCTCTGACAGCTGTCTGTCTGTTCTCCGCTTCTACGAGTCTGTCTCTATTTTGGGTGTTGGTTTATTTTGTTCATTAGATTCCACATACGAGTGAAATCATATATGTGCCTTTCTCTGACTGGCTCATTTCACTTAGCACACTATTCTCCAGGTCCTCCATGCGGTCACAAAAGGTAAGATTTCTTTCCTTTTTTACGGCCCAGTAGTATCCCATTGTGTAAATGTACCAGATCTCCTAAGCCAAGCTCTTATGGGCCAGTTCTGGTTTCCAATCCTTTACAAAAGGGAATGTCAGGAACTGTGTGTGCAAGTGCCAGGGTCAGAACAGATATTATCATTCACTCAAGCAGCTCTGATTGTATTACTACCAGAACACTAAGCTCATAACAGGAACCTCAGGTATGCCACCCAGGGTTTTCTGGCTTCAGGACTGCAAAGAGCCGGTATGTCCTACTTCTACCAAAGCCTCCATCGGCCCTTCCACGTGCATGCCAGGGCGCAGACTCCAAGCCACCAGGGTGCATGTTAGCTCTCAAATCACACGGTGGGGAGGGAAACTAGAGTTGAAAGGGAAATCTCTGACTGTCCCTGACTGAATTTCCTTCTAAACTTCAACTCTGTAGAAGTGCGCAGGCAGAATCAAGTGTTATCTGAACGCACAACTGACAGTGTGAGAAATCAGTTACCATTTTTATGCCTGGGGTTTAACGTCAAGAAAATAGCAAAATTCACAACGAGTAGGTGGTTTGGAGATTTTATGGAGGAGGGATAGGTTGGGATTTTTTTTTATCCTTTTGCTGAATTAGTAGGGAAGCATGGCTGGAAAATGCTTCAAAGCTGTGGGAAAATCGGATTCTGGATAGCTCACAGAATCCTCAGAAGTGCAATAATAAATACATATGGTTATATCTCCAACAAAATACATGGCTAATGGAGCAAGGGAGACCTTCATTAATAATACTTAATAATAGCGACTAATATTATTGAGCATCATGTTCTCATTTCTGCTAGCCCCTGGAGATTCAGAGATGAATAATTTAGAGTGAGTAATATGTAAAAATCAAGTGAATTAATATACCTAATATAATTAATCATCCATTTCAATGTGCCAGGCATGGTACTTCCCACTAAAATGGTAGCTTATCTATTTTAGATCACACAACATTGTTACGATACTGGTATTATCATTCACATTTTATGAAGTGAGACACCAAAGCTCAGAAACACGATGTGACTTTCCCATAGTCACATAACAGATACGTAGCCCAGAAAGAATTCAAACACAAGGCTATCTGCCCAAAACTCTTCTTTGATGACAAAAATGAGAAACGGCACTGAGAAGAAGTCAACAGGAGGAGTCGGTTGAGAAAGAAATGGGTTTTAGACTCAAATCAAAGAGTACTGCCTAAGCTCAATGCTTTTCCTGTGTTTCCCCCTCAAATGGTTCCAAATGGGCTGAATTTGTCTTTGCAAAAGTAAGGCCAATTACTACCGTCTAGAGGAATTGCTAACTATTCACATCCGATTACTGACATCGCACAATAACCTTCACACATGACCATAGATGCGTCAGATTAATGTCTCAGCACCAAAGTACACCAGAGATTCTCTGTCTGCATAGTCTGTTGTTTCACAAGCTATTGGGGGTGGGAGGAAATAGACAAAACTGAGACATGTAGGGTTAATGTAACAGGTAGCAAAGAGGTGAATAATGTAAATTAATTCTTAGCTTTCCAATGCTCATTTTGATATGTAGAAATGACTCCCTTTCCTCCTAACCTCAGAACATAAACACAGGCATATATCTGTGTGTGTGTGTGTATACACACACACACACACACATATATACACACACACAAATACCTCATCATGGTAAAGTATAACAAATATTTCCACATAAATTAATCAGCTACTAGTTGTAATGTTTTTAAATTCACACTGTGACCATAAAAATCGAGAGGTTTGGTCAAAGCTCTTATGTGATCCAAAGAAAATGATTTTCTATCTCATTTTATCTTGTTTGCCATATTTGAAAAATGGGTCCAATAATATCTGGCCTTTACAGACTTCAGAACAGTGGTGCTGGGATTAATGAAATATGTGTAAGGAGCTGGAAGCTAGATGAATGAAGAGATTATCACTGTTACCCTGTTGGATTCTTTAAATAAAATTGCCAGTGGAACCATGACCCTTCCAACCTTTGTGAATAAGGCAAAAACAAAAATGTAGTAGTAATGTAATTTTTAAGGAGGCCTTTGTTGTTTAAAATCAAGTGCTTAAATCAAAAGTCTAAATCTCCAATAGAGCCAAGAAATCAAACCTTTTGGTGGGGGGGGGGATAGTTAACCTATTTGAGAAGTGAAAAATCAAAAGAGGGATGAGCTTCAAATGCTATAGGTTGACACTTCAGGTTGGCACCTAATCCTCAAAGGACATTACTGTCATTAGCTCCATGATCCCAAAGACTTCGTAAATAGACAACTAGGGTTTCTTCTTTAATTCTTCAAAATTAGTGGAGATACTCATGTAGCCCTCCCCACATATCTGTTGCATGGCTATGTGTGGGAAAATATCCATGGGTAAAAATTAATTAATTAACTAATTAATTAAAATTAATTTTTACCCATGGGCATTTTTGGTTTTTGCTTCCAGATGTTTACCCATTGCATAGTTATAGGAGTATAATCATTTTTAAATGCTCTCAAATCAATGCAAGATAATTCTACTGTTTCCTGCCTTCTGGGCTTTATCTATAATAAGAGAAGTAATTCTATTGTTTTAAAATACAAAACAGGATCTGAGATTCTCATCTGCCCTGACCCACTACTTCAACAATGGACCTTTATGCATTTTTTAAATTAGTTGTATTTCTTTGAGAACCCCAAGACTGATTCCATGGGAGAAAAGGAGGTTAGAGTGAGAGAAGAGTCATTCTACATCCAGAATATATCTGGAATGAAGCTGGATATCTCCAAAGAGTCCACGTGACCTTGACTTGGCTATATAGTCTATTGACATAGAAAGACAGACTCAGTAGACATTTTTCTTCCATAAGTTGCTAGTTCAAGGACCTTGAGGGAATCACTGAACCTCTGCGATGTTATAAAATGGGAATGGTGCATCCTTTATTTCTTCACAGCCTGTTGTCTCAATATAATATGTAAGGAAATTGTGCTAAAGAAGCCAGCACAACTTTATCTGCATGAGTTACTTATGCTATTAGGGAGGAGCTTCAGGCCAGAATCATCCTGCAACCTTTTATAGGCAGGACCATCCCTTCGAGACACAAGCATGCACAAGGGCAGAGATGCGTTTGTTTATTTTGGACAGGACGATCTGGGGGACGAGAGCAGGGATACCCTGCAAGGAGCAAGCAGCAGGCGGCTTGCTCCCTTGAAGCACGTGGAAACATACACATTCTCAATTTTATTTCTTCTGATATGCTGACAGTCTTCAAGGTGTTCACCAAGATGATTTCTGCATGATTTGCAAGCGAGGGTGATGCCACTTACACACTTCCTAAGGAGAGTAACTACTCCACGGCACTGATGGCAAGGCACAGTGTGACCAGCTAGAGGTGACATTATTCTTACCACTGTCACTATGTGTATCACTAGAATCTGTCTGGTGTGTATCTGTTCTGTCAAAATGAACATTAGCGAAGCACATTCTAATTATGAATTCGTGAAAAGCCTTAGGCTTGCCGAATGACTGCCCTGTCGAGCTGAATGATCTTGAGGAAACAACTTAAGCTTTCTAATGTTCAGGCAACATCACCTAAAACACAAAATAGTACCACCAGCCCTGGCCTATTTTCATAGTTATTTGATGCTTCAGTGTGGTAAAGAAGAAAGAATCCATTTACAAAGTATACAATGTCAAAATAGAAATGTAAGGAATTCCTATTACTAACAGAAATAAAGTCTAGAGGCCAAAGTTATTCTTATCAGGGAAGGGCCTCTGTTTTGTGACTAAATTTTCTAAAATATCATTCCCCTGGCTCTGGCCGGTGTGGCTCAGGTGGTTGGAGCGTCGGCCCGTAAACCAGAAAATTGCAGGCCCAGTTCCTGGTCAGGGCACACGTCTAGGTTTGGGCCCGGTCCCTGGATGGTAAGGGCCCATGCCTACAAGAGGTAACTGATCGATGTTTCTCACATTGATGTTTCTCTCCTTCTCTCTCCCTTGGGTGAGGATAACAAAATAAAAAAGAAATAAAATAAAATACCATTCAGTTTTCCAGAGTCACTGAGATTTCAGGTTTTGTCCTCGGCTTTGCAGAAACAGAAACTTTAGTCTGGGAGCACCTTCCTGAAGTGAATGTTGCTTCAGCACAGACATGCTCCAGCCAAGCTCCCGGAACACACTTGATGAACAAGGAAACTAGTACGTTAATTTAACAAGGAAACATAAAGTGTCTCCTAAAGGCCCCATAGGGCAGCGTATTGGTTAAGGCAGAGTTTCTGGTGTCACACAAATGTCACTTCAACGCCTGGCTCCATCAAGCCCCCATTGGGACATTCCTGAAGCCTAGAGACGTACAAAATTTCCCATTCTCACAATTCTGATAATCTGATCCCAAACCACATAGTGAAGCTTTGTAAAGTACATGGGTTGCTCTCCTCGAAGACTGTGTCAAGCACTGAGGAAGAAAGTAAGCTCAAGAAACGAGGGAATGTCCTGTCCCCAGCAACCCCGCCACGGCTTCCCCTTCATTCAAGATCCACTGGCTCCACCCTCCGACCCCCCCCCCCCCACCCTGTGGAGCTTGACACGTGGCAGAATCTGGGGTGGACTGAGTTGTGTGGCTCTAGGATGTGGTCATTTCCCCCCGGCATATCTAACTGGTGCAGAGCCTTCTTTTCGCAGGGCCAAATCCAGCCCTGTTTGGGCCTGATAAACCCTGCTCCCCTCACCCTGATGACTCCCTGTGACCCGGCCCCCTGTGGCGAGCACACAGCTGGCGGCAGCTAGACCTGATGAGCCCCGGGACTATTGCTGAGCGGCCTCGGCCCCAACACTGGCACCACGCTTAAACCTATATAATTTTATTTACCAATACCATCCCAATAAAGTCAATAAAAATATTTAAAAAGAGAAATGAGGAAATGATATTTGTTGTCAGTTGTGTGTTATTGGTATCAGTGTATTTTACTGCAGCTACTTCTTTTTCTTTTTAAAAAGTTTTAAATCACAGCTTACGTTCAATATTATTTTGTATTAGTTTCAGGTGTATAGTATGGTGGTTAGCAATCATATACTTTACAAAGTGTTCCCTCTGATATTTCTAGTACCCAGTGGGCATCATACATAGTTATTAAAATGTCATTGACTACATTTCCTATGCCGTACTTTACATTCCTATGACTGTTATGTAACTACCAATCTGTACTTCTCAATCCCTTCACTTTTTCCACTCAGTCAATCCCTCAACCCTCCTCCCCTTTGGCAACCACCAGTCTGTAAAGAACCCATTTAACTCAACACTAAAAAAACAAACAATCTGATTAAAAAATGGACAAAGGACCTAAATAGACACTTCTCCAAAGAGGACATACAGATGGTCAATAGACACGTGAAAAGATGCTCAGTGTCACTAATCATCAAACTAAAATCACAATGAGATACCACTTCATACCCGTCAGAATAGCGACCGTCAATAAATCAACAAGCAATGAAGACTGGAGAGGATGGGGAGGAAAGGAAACCCTTGCACACGGCTGCTGGGAGCGCAAATGGCTGCAGCTGTTGCTAAAATGGAATAAATAATCCCCCAAACTGTGGTTTGAGAAACACGGAGGCAGAGCAGTGGGGGTTAGATGTGTAATGAAATCGGCCGTGCGCTCTGGTAGCCTGCCTGTTGCTGCAGGCAAGAGTGCATCTGGCCTGGTCCTTAGAGAAAGGGCGTCTGTCTCAGGCAGGAAGTGAATGATTCCTCTCAACCTCTGTCTCTGTGATACTCTTAATTCCCTATGCCTGCTCATATGTTTCTCTGAAACACTCACGCCAGGGATTTTGCAGGCGGCAAGTCTTGGCCTGGCCCGAAACAATTCTGTCTCTTGAGGGGGCAACTTTATTTGACGAGATCCTGGAAATGTAAATTATAATGTTAAAATATTTCCACTGGGAGTTAACCTTGTTTTTAGTCTGCTGTTAACAATCACCAGCATTTATTGAGTTTTTATTATATACACTATACCAAGAAGCCTACTAAAGCTGTTAAATGCATTACTTATTTCAATATTCACCCTACATTTTATAAGTGATAAATTATTTTAGGGATGTCATAGCCAAGATATAGTTTTTATTGGCTTTTATTAAGACCAATTATTACCGTTAGTATATCTCAACTAATTACCCCCATTAATTGAGAAAATACATGCCTTCCTAAGGCAACAGTTCTTAAAGAACATGGTCTAAGGATCTCTTCATACACTTAAAAGTTATTAAACCCCCTCAAAACTTTTATTTTCAAAAAATATAACTGGGTTACATCTTTCAACATTTACCAATTAGAAATTACAGCTAATTTTTAAAAGATTTTATTTATTTATCTTTAGAGGGGAAGGGAAGGAGAGAGGGAGAGAAATATCAATGTATGGTTGCCTCTGGTGAGTCTCCTGCAGGGAACTGGCCTGCAACCCAGGCATGTGCCCTGACTGGGACTCGAACGGCGTTCGTGTGGTTCGCAGGCCCACGCTCAATCCACTGAGCTACACCAGCCAGGGCTACAGCTAATTTTTAAAACCATAGCAATACACAAGGGCACATGCTATTAGCTATTTAGCAATGATATCAACACATCTGCAGCCTCCATAAAACTTTGCTCTCACTTGTAAGTGCACAAAATAGAAAAAGAAAAACAGCATTTTGGTATTATTATAAATGCATTTCGACCCTGTGCAAGCCCTGAAAGAGCCTCAAAGACTTTAAGTGTCTCTGGAGCAAACTTTGAATATGCTGTCTTAAAGGATCAGAACTTTTTACTACCCTGATTTTCCTTCATATAGTTCAGCCATTCTATTTTTCTTTTTTAACACTATGTTAGGTCAGCGATTTTCAACCCTTGTGCAACAAGAATTTTTAAAACATGTAATACCTGACTACTTAGTCAGAGGAACTCGCTGCTTTTCCCTTAGATTGTCAAATAAAAAACTGACAACAGCCAACACAATAGCCATCTGGTATGAATGAATTAAAATTATACCTATTTTCTTTTGTCAGACCGGTGAAAGAAAGTTATATATGTTTTAGTGTGCCACAGAATTTTTGTAATTAAAGTGTGCCATAAGATGAAAAAGGTTGAAAATTGCTGTGTTAGGCGCAATAGGACAATAATATGGAAAGAGATTATCATCCACCCCTTACAAATGAAAAAATCGAGACTTATAAAAGATAATTACTTTGCCTAAGATCTCATGACTTACAGATGCTGTAATCTGTTCACAATCCTATATCTTTCTGTCCCCAAACCTGTGCTCTTTGTTACCATGTCTTGAGGCAGCCACTGAAGATCCATCAACCAGCAAATGAGAACTGAGAAACTATCTCATTTTCCCCACATGCTAACGTGAACTTGGACATCCCGAGTTACAAATATGATAGGCCCAGGAAGTGAACCTAAATCTCCCAGAAGGATAGCTTTAATCGTTCTCAACTCCTTGCTTCTTAAAATTAGATGTACCTATTACACAGAATAAAATAAATATGCTACCTTATTCTACTATTATTTGTTTTTATGATCTTTACCTCAAGTAGACAGTAAGCAATTTGACCCCATGATTTTTTTGTTTTGCTAGGTACTCCCAGAGTCCCTAGTACAAAGTCTGGTGACCACGAGCACATGGGAAAATCTGTACAAAAATTAATGTTTTTCAAAGCATATTCACCCTCTTTGCCCATCTGTCATACTTGCTTATAGAAAGCAGCAAAAAGTAAAAAGGGTTGAGGTGTTGGCACTAAACCTGATGAACAAACCTCCCTTTATTAGACCTCTGACCTTATACGTACAGGTTCTCTGACTTCCCTGAGTCTTGCTTCACAAGTTTCTGAAAGAATGCTCAAGGATACGTCCATTGCAAAGCTGTCACGAGGATGGAATGAGACAAGTGTTTGCAGACAGTGACTAGCATTCTGCCTGCAATTCAGTAGGATCTCGAATTCCGGTTTATCTTCTTGATTGTCACACCAGACGTTATCCAGTTTTGCAGACAACAGCGGTCATCAGGAAGTTAGCAAAGAACCCACTGTTCTTTTGCCTTCCTGCAACTTTCCTAATTCATGATTCTTATGATAGTCAAAGAACAGGAAGCTTCTTTGGCCTTTTTGCAACCAGAATATATGCCTCAGGCATTCTTTTATATTTCCCTGTCAATCTACTACACATTCCTAAAGCACAGTGGAAAGGGCTACGTGGAAATGAGATGTGCACGCAATGGAGGTTACTATAACCACCAATAAAACAGGCTCAGGTCAAATCCCTTCTTTTCATCACAGAATCCACAAAACATCCTGGCTGGATTCGTGCTATTCCTATTGTCTGTAACAGTCTTGCTTTTCTTCTTCACTTGTCTCAAGACATCATCGAGCCTAGCTGCAAAGGGCACTGGAGAAGCATTTCACAGAAATCTCATCTTCCTCGGATGTGCTGTTTGGATGGTTTCTGTCTCCTTCCATTAGACAACTTGACTCTGGTCCAGCAGGCATCCCCTCCACTACAGAAGCCCCGCCTCCAGTCCAGGAACTAGGTCTTGAACCACCTGTGACCCTAGTGCTTAGTCAAGACGGGCAGAAAGGTTTGATGCTCTAATGTTTTGTATATTCAATCAACAATTAACTCGGTACTTCTAGTGGCTACTTTATTAGATCTTACATTTCTTTCTGACGGATGCCACTACCAGGGACAAAACCAACCATTCAGAAAACAAAGACAAAATAAAAATCTCTAATTCAGTACTTCCCATTTCCCCTACGATCTATTTATATGCCAGAGGCCATTTGTAGCAGCATATCTAACTGCCTTTTTAAATCCATTTATAACCAATCACTTCTGATAAATATCCATAGTATCTTCAGATTTATTTTAGGTACCAGTTTCCCTGAGAAGTCACCAGTTTCTGTCTGAGATGCTTTTCATATATTTTTTTTGAATAAACAAATGTGGGTTTCTATGGCATTCTGTGGAGTTCAGCCTTTCTTTGTAACTGCTACATAATTATATTGGAAATGTGAAAACCAGTTCAGCAGGAAATCAAATGCTGGCTCAGTATGGGTATTTTTATATCCGGAGATTCTCAAGTATGAACGAGCAAGGAGACTTGGATATTGTGCCTAACACAGAATCTAATGACAAGCCTTATTTAAGAGCCAGCAAAAGCCCACAGGTTTCCTTTACAGTGTATTAGAGTTGTTTATTCATCTTTGCTACACAAGACGGTCAAATAAAGCTGAGATAGTAAAGGTTCTAAACTGTCAGTCTCTTAAACAGCAAGCTCATCACAGCCCACCTGAAAAAGCAGGTGATGAGGCTTTTATCTTTATGAACGTTGCTGAAAAGAGATACAGAGGACATATTTCTGTTAAGCCATGTGCTATCATGATAAAATAATATACAAATTATAATGTAATAATTCTAATATATTATTATAATCTATCATCGTATGTATAAAAACATACATTCTCTACATCCACCAAATTTTAGTTCCCTCTTGATATTAAAATTTCCTTTTCACCAATAAATAAATGCATTAGATTATCCAGAGAAACTGTTTGTTTTCAAGTAGATAGCTGTAAATGGAACCTGGATTGGAATTTACATGTATTCGACTACAAAGTCAGAGCCTTTCCCCCTCTACACTTGTCATGCGTGGTTTTATTCCAGGTCTTCCTTCTCCAGGCTACTATTTAGCATTCATTGTCAAATTGTAACAGTGGGTGTGTGGAGCCGACTTCAGCACTATTCCAGGATTATCTCAGTGGGTAGCAGGAACATTCACACTTCAGTATCTGCCCCTCATTTAGACTTTAATTTATTTTCAATTGAGGAACTGGAGGTTCTCACAAATCCGAATTCTTCTGGAACAGGTAGTTCACAGATGTCGATTTTAAATAAATTACCCCACCTCGACTGCCCCCTCCCCCGCCATTCACCCCATTCAGTTCCTTCAGTGCGGATGAAAGCCCATCAGTAGTAACTCATTGTGTTTGACCTTCTTTTATGAAGAATTAGTTGAAGAAAAGCTGTAGACTCTTCAATTGTGGAAATGACAGGTCATCTTTTGTGAATCAGGGCATGTCTCAACAAGCACTAGGCTACCACTCGGAAGGGAACAGAGGCTAAATGTTCAGAGATGGGGCTGAAGAGTCAGACACACCTAGGAGCTAATCCAGACTCAGCCACCTCCTAAATCTGGTGAGCCTGAACTTTGGGGTTTTCGTTTTACTAGATGAAAGAACTGACGACACCAATTTACGGAATTGTTGTGAGACTCAGACATGAAAAATGGCAGAGAAAGGTCTAGAATGCTGCCTCACACACAGCGAGCAGCGACTCTTTTAATGTATCATTCTCATCCTCATTGCCAGGGCTTACACTCTCTAACTGTCTTTGCTTCACTTCTTTGCTCGTTAGTTTTAACCAGATGCCAATTTCTGTTCATTCACACTCCATTTCTAGCGCAGCTTTAGTTTTATTCAGAATTAGGAGTGTAGGGAGTACAGTAATTGTTCTCAAAGTTTGGTCCCTGGCCCAGCAGCATCCATGTCACAGTGAGACTCATTAGAAATACAAATTCGATGGCCTAGAAATTTATGTTTTAACAAGCTCTCCAGGTAGTTTATGCATCACAAAGTTTCAGAGACACCAGCTCTCAGACCTATTCTCCTCCCACCCATTTTCCATGTCTTGTCCCTCCCGTCCACCCAATGATCTCTTCTACTCCCCATTCTGAATATTAATATTCTGAGCCCCGTATTTCCCTCATTTTGATATTTCTATGTATTTCACGGGCCCCTTCAAGATAGAGAGCCAGGCAATTTTCTTGATTCAGCATTTAAAGGCAACCATCATTTGCTTCACTTAACATTCCAACCAAATCTTCTTGCCTCTCCCAATTTTCCTTATCTTCAGAGGATATTCTGAACTTTCCTCCTCTTGAATAAGACATCTCTTAGTTTGGAAACGCAGCTCTAACAAAAGCCTACAGCTGCTTCACGATCCTGATGTCAATGTATCTTCCACAAAGGATTTTTCCAGAGGAGAGTGTCTCCTGTCTAGTAGAAGATGCTCACTCTACTCCCAATCACAAGCTTTTTTTTTTTTATTAAGTAAAACAGTAGAGTTTCAAACGCAGGCCTTAAAGAAAGGACTCTATTCTATTTCTTCACTTCACTATTAAGGCTCAAAGCTAAGGAGTCATTTCTCACTGTGTTCCAAGGGTACAACTCTTCATACGTAGTGGTTGCACGTGAAATACTTCCTGAAATGAGCCGAGCCCTATCTGCTCTGCGGATTTGTTGATGTATGAAGCTTTAGAGAAATAATACTGATGTGAGATGTGGAAGCATTATGTTTGGGGGAACCTGCTCCGTGAATCCTGGCCATGGAAGCCTTGGGAGCTTGGTTCCCATCTCAGAGGGTTTCCTTGTCCTTCTTCCGTGTGTTTCTGTGAGGCTGGAAGGAAACAGGGCCTGTCAAGCGCTCAACACAATGCCCAGAGTCGGTGCTAACGAATGTCAGTGTCTTCGTTCTAGGTTGATTTGAATTCTTGCATAAACAGCATTTTTAGTCACATGAGGAGCAGGCATAACCTATTCTGAGACAAATAGCATTACTCTTGACCTTGGGCAATGTTAAGGTGGATCCTTGTCCTATAGATGCTCCAGAAACAAGATACATCAGTATAATAAATGAGGGTACAGAGTAACTAATGCCCTGACACTGCAAATAAGGTGGAAGCAAGCTATCACAGTTTAAATTTCTACCCTCTGGCTGAAGGGCCACCTGACCTGGCCCTGAAATGCTGGGTGGGTGAGGATGGATGCAGATGGAATTGGTACCTATTTTTAGCTCCAGCTTCTAAGCTTTGGATTAGGGATTCCTGTAATCAGAAAACATGCTGCATTTTCATTCTTTTGGCTTTGCTGCTTTGTAACCTGCTTCTACTTGTTCAATAGAGATTAGATTCAATGATAAACAGGCTTGTTGGGTAATGAAGTGTGTGCTGGCAGGATTCAGGGCTTGCCTCAAGGCTCTCAGAAGCCAAGAGAAATAAGAGCTCTTAGATCAGAAGCCTGGCTCCTTGGAGAAAGAGTGAGGGGACCTCAGGCTCCTTGCTACCAGCACCTTTCCCTTGGTCTCTGACTCCCAAGATCGGTTAGTATTCCATGGGAATCTTTCCCTGTAAACATAGTCAGTGCCCCCCAGTTTTTATACAAGGAGCAGGCAGTTGCTCCCGCCCTTTATCTGTCAGCTTCAGTCACTCAGGAAAGAATGACTTTAAAAATCCAAGAAGCCGTAGTGCCCATGTGCCTGCCTTCCTGAGACTTTGAACAAAGAGCCGAGTGGGATACATTAAGGCAAAAATCCTTTCCACCAATCAATGGACAATGTTTAGAGTCAGAAGTCATCAGGGTACTGTCTAGTGTTATTACCACATTATTTCATTTATTCATTGGCTAATTTAGCAAATATTTATTGGGAACCTCAAGCACTGTGTTAGGATCCTAGGATCAAACAGCAATCAATAATAAAGCAATAATAAAATGTTTTGTTAGAGCGAGGACTTTACCCATTTCTTCCTTTATAAATGTATTCTCAAGACCAGAAGCAAATAAATGGTTATTATGAGTCGCAACCAGTCAGTGGAAAGAAAAGAGCAAGGATGTGTGAGAACCTATAACAAAGGAATCTGACCCAGCGTGGATATCAAGAAATAGTAAGAAGTTTAGTGCTTACATTAACACTTACGTGAGTTGTTGTAACAGTGTAAATGCATTCGTAGGTTTAATATGAGTAATGCAAATTGCTATTTAATCTGAAATTCTAAAGAACCCACAGTTAACCAGTTGATGGCTATTAGATATATTATATCTAATCCTTTCTTCCAAACATGTAAAGGGTTGATTCATAGCATTCTGATGCACATGTACTATACTGAAGAGAGGCTTCTGGAAAAGGGACTGAGAAGTACCTAGGTGTAGGCTATAGATTGTTATATACTTCTCTGTCATGCACACTGATTCAGCATCTGCATCTGAAATAAACTTAAAGAAAAAGAATGGCCATAATATTTCCAACTGCTCCAATCAACAGGTGACATCTATTTCTTCACTCTTTGAATTTGGTTTTGTGAAATGTCACTTGTTCTAGCCCGTGTGACATTATTCGACATGATACAAATAGAGACGGAGAAAGTGCTTCTCATCAGTCCTTTGTTGCTCCTTGGAATCCTAGGGACACCACCACTGTCGAGCTGGCCTATTAGAGCATGAGAGACCACATGGAGCAGAGAAGACCTACGCTGACTCTGGCACCCTGGTCTAACCAGCTTCTTATACACACCTGTGAGGCCAGACGAGCCACCCACTGACCAGAAAGGTTAGCAAGGCCAGTTCAGACCAAAGAACTACCCAGCTGCCTCCCAGGGCCAAGAGAAATGCACAGTTATTATTTTTAAGATGCTAAATTTTGACATGGTTTATTATGCTACATGAGAGAACTGATACAAACTGAGGTGTTTACATTACTATTTCAGTTCCCTTTCTCCTTAAGCCCAAGTGGCTTGGGGGGGAAAAAAAGACAGAAATGAGTGACACATAGAAAGTTTATGTATAGGACTAGTCAGAGGACAGGGAAGGTGAGAGAGAAGAGACACCAGGTTTAGCCTGGAGGAAGACCGAGATGAGGTATCGTAGGTACTTTCACTGTTAATTAAATTCTCACTACACCCCAGATTGTAAGGAACAACTGTAATTCCCATTACAGGAATGATAAAACAGCAAGGAAGGAGAAATTAGGTCTCTGCCCAAGGTTATACGGCTGGGACGTGGCTAACTCCCTCCAACTGTAGGACCTAAGATTTCTCTAAATAATGAGTGGCCCATAAAGATATATTTTCCCTAAGCATCCTGGGTTGGACAAAGCAATTATTCTGACAGCTGGGCCCTACGCCAGGAAGAAACACTCCTTAAGTGCTATCAAACTAGTGTTTTCCCTGGGAGATTGAACCATCATAAGTGAAAAGCTTCATGTGCAATACTGTGTGCAGCCCACTGCAGTGGGCCAGACCAACACATTACTGCTAACTGAAAGAGCTTAATGTAATGGGCAATTACATGCCTCCCGCTTTAAAACACTCTCAGGTAACCCAGAGTCCTGTGCTTTCTGCAGGTGCCAAGGGCTGATCCCCGGGACACGGTGTCGGCGGGCTTCTCCACGTTGCACTCCACATCACCGATTTCTCTGGGAAGAACCCCCTAGAATCGGCATTCAGTGCTCCTCACTGCCGCTGCAGAGACTCCGTCCCACGGTATGGTTTCTCTCCCCTGCCGCTGTGGTCGCGATGTTCTCACACAGGTCTGCTCAACCTAAAGGGATCCTGTGTGTCACCTGAGGGACTTGGCATGAATCTCAGCTCACAGAAATGTCACCTGATCACCAGGGGAATCACAAAAAGTAGAGACAAAAACATGCAGACCAAAAAAAAGGCGAAGTGATTAGGCAAGTAAAAACGTAAAATAAATAAAATAAACACATGTACACAGACAACAGTATGGTGATTACCAGAGGGAAAGAAAGGTGGGGGCGGTAGGAGAGGGTAAAGGGGAGGTAAATGGTGATGGAAGGAGACTTGAGTTGGGGCAGGGACAACACAGATGGTACAGTATATCAGTACAATATACAGATGGTGCATTATAGAATTTTATGCCTGAAACCTATGTGATTTTATTAACTAATGGCATCCCAATACATTCAATTCAGGAACAGGACACCTTACCCTTTCCTGCCTTCCTTCACAGTGTCGGTATAATGTACATCTGACCGGGCGGGGCAGGGGATAGAGAGGAGGCGGGAAGAACCTTTGAAACTTGCCTTCCTGAGTCCTGGCCTTGAGACCGGGATGCAGGAAGTCCTGGGGAAGACCCAGAACTTGGTGGGTTTGGTTTTAACGGTTACCCAGGTGATTTGGATCAGCCGGGTGAGTTAACTTCTCTGTGTTCTTCACTGAAACATGCTCTTCCCTACAGGGGATTCTTCTGTGCTGTCTCCCTTCCCTGTAGCTCCCTTCCTGGTCTCTGCCATGGGAAGGGAATCTGAGCCTGAAGCTCTGCTTCAGGTTCCAAAGCTCTGCTCTGTCCCTCAGACACTATTTCAGACACTATTCCTGCCATGGGTTGCACAGGTTAGAATAGAAGGGCCGGGTCTAACGCGTGGTTGTTCTTCCCCCCCCCCACCCCTGCATCCTTGTCCCTGCACCCGCCTTCTGCTCTGCGCAGAACTAATTCATTCACTTGCTTCAGGACAGGATGTGCTGGTGTCAGTGCTCCATGTAAGCAGGAGAGTGAAGGTGAAGAAGGCACAAGAGGTTTCTTCCGTGGAAGGCATCTCCGAACGCGGAATCTGCCATTAAACAGCATGGATGCTGGTCCTAACCCAACTCTTGCTCCCTATGAAATCTCGGGCAAGTTACCTAGCTGGTGTCTGAGTTTCCTCTTCCGAAAAATGTGTTAGTAATAGAACCTACTTTCACCGGGTGGTGTGAGAATTAAATGCATCGTAGGGCTTCCAGAATGCTGTTTCAGTGTTTAATTAGTCAGCTAAATTTACCATAAACCTTCACCACCATGGTAAAAGCAGCCCTGCCCTACAGTTGCAGGGGTATGGAGTTGCCTCTAGCAGAGAAATTTAGCAGAGATACGCTAGATAGGCCCAATCTCTCGTTAGCACCTGGGCATCTAACAGCCAGCTCCTGTAATGAGGCGCCCTGGTTGATTGTGATGGCAAGCTGGATCTATTAGCAGCGAAATACTTGGGAGATAGATGCACACAGTAAAGCATCTCAGCCTCAGTTAAGTGAATCCGACACAAGAGGATTAAAGACAACATCTTCATTCTCATTAAGAGCTAACAGATGGACTTCCCTAAAATCCATTTTTTTTAGCTTAATTTCATTTGTTTAAATCTTTGCCTGATGAGATGGTGTTCTGAGAGTAATTTTAAATTGTTCTGCCTGGAATAAATATTTCTTTAACTTTATTAGAATCTCTCCCTAAGGGGTTCTGTTGTCCTGGGTGATTTTAAATATTCATCTCATCCAAATACAATAAATCTCCCCTTAATATTTATTCCCCAAGACCTGGTGTGTGGCTTTGCAAGGTAAATATTATGTGATGAGCTAAATAAGCAGATCAAGGCAAAACAAGTTACAGAGCCATTTTCTTAGTAATTGCGATTTTTCGTAGGTTCTCTGTGGTTGTATTCTACTTCTTTTCATGATTTAGAAAAAGATGACTTAATTGCATCTTTAAAGTTTCTAAATTTATGCTCACCTCAGCTTATATTTCACAGCTAAAAATTAAAGTTCTCTTTTGAACTCTTAATCTTTCTGAATGTGAGAAAGTGACATGAACAAAATTTTTTAAAAATCAGTTTGCTGCTATCAAAGCTGGTACTTTAATGTTTCTTGAGATGTCAACTTCCTGAATTAAGCTTCCTTCTTGGCCAAAATATGGCTATGCATTTTGTTTAGTTTTTAATCTCTGAGTAAAAACAAATACACTAATTAATTACTGTATTACTCTTGAAAAGGTAAGATAACTCTCAGTATTAGAACAGAGTAATGCAAGGTTGGGTTGTAGATTTTAAATTCTTCATGGTTCACGGACAGGCTCACGGCATTCACGCGGGCAGAGCTTCTCCGTACTTATTCTCTTTCTAGAGCCAACTGTGAACCTGAATCTGGGAAATAGTTGAGTGAATTCTCTCAAGCCATATAGAAAATTTTATCGAGTGTACTTTTTTTTGCAATTTAATTATACTGTATTATTATTAATAATAATAACTGTACTACTTAAAAATAATCTTAGCCATCTTAGCATACAATTCTGTAGGTTCATTCATGCTGTCACAAATAGTAAAGAGTTTATTCTTTTCAGGACCAGGTAATATCCCATTGTGTAAATGTACCACAGCCTTTTCCCCCCACTCATTTATTGATGGGCATTTGGGCTGCTTTTATTTCCTAGTGATTATAAATAACACTGCAGGAAACACAGGGTACAGATATTATTTCACATTAGTGTTTTGGGTTTCTTCAGATACTCCAGTTGGATACTGGAGACATCAGCCAACACTTTATACAGTACCTGATTGTTTAACCGCGACGCTGCCCACGGGAAACTAATACGAAATAACACTGAATGTAAACATATATAGACTTTTGATTAAATAAAAACTAATCTTGGCCCTGGCTGGTGTAGCTCAGTGGATTGAGCGCAAGCCTGTGAACCAGACAATCGTGGTTCGATTCCCAGTCGGGGCCCATGCCTGGGTTGCAGGCCAGTTCCCAGCAGGGGATGCACAAGAGGCAACCATACATTGATATTTCTTTCCCTCTCTCCTTCCCTTCCCCTCTAAAGATAAATAAATAAAATCTTTTAAAAAATGAATCTTAATATTTATTTTACTGATAGACATAAAGTGTTATTTTGTCATATTTGTTATGCTACAATTTTTAAATATAACCATAGGTCCATTGAGAGAGGTGTGCTGTGTCGCTTGTTTTCATGCCATCAATACGGAACTGCTTGTAATTCCTACACTCATGGTCTTCTTTCTCACCGCTGCGTCATTCTTCATGGATCACTCAGCAGATTCCTACTCACTCTTTCACGTGCAGGGGCTTCCAGGTGCCAGTAGAAAGAAAACTCCAAGAGCACCTGTGTTTATGCCTATTTTGCTCACTGCTCTATCCTCATGTAGTTTAGAGTCAATTAATAATCACTGAGCGAATGAACAAATGCCCATCTTCTCTGCCTGGGGTTGGGACTCCTGTTGACCTGGAATTCACAGCTCATTACCCTTCAGCATCTGCTTTTGTGCCTGTCTCCCTACTTGTCTGCGATTTCTTGCAAGTAAGTCTTGTGTTTCTGGATTGTTTCTTTTTTTTAAGATTTATTTTATTTATCTTTAAAGGGGAAGGGAAGGAGAGAGGGAGAAAAACATCAATGTATGGTTGCCTCCCGTGCATCCTGTGCTGGGAACTGGCCTGCAATCCAGGCATGTGCCCTGACTGGGAATCGAACCACAATCCTCTGGTTTGCAGGCCTGCACTCAACCCACTGAACTACACCAGCCAGGGCTCTGGATTGTTTCTTAACCACCCCTCTGTTTACACACAGCTTTTTTCTTCTTAAAATGAAGAACATGGATCCTTCTAGTCAGGGCGTCCTTAACGAATATTTAAGTGAAGGCATCCATCTCATGCAAAAGTGTCATGGATGAAGACTAACTCAAGTAGGTTGCATTCAATACACAAGAAAGTCCTTTTAAAAGTAATTACTACCTACATATTATAAAGAAAACTGATCCTTTCAAGAACTTTGATAAGCCTTTAAACCAATCTAAACAGATAGAGTTTTTCCCAGAGGCTTGCGGTGATCATGCAGCATCAATGTCATACATTACAAAAACTTTATGCCTGTACCTCTCAAGATGTGGTTAACACTTTTAATAAGACAAGGTCACCCAGTGGTATGCTTTGTTAGCTTTGTCCCTGAATGGTTCAAGGGGACATGACTACCACGGCAACACACTAAGGAAGAAAACAGTACTTCCGAGCTGGGAAAACACTCAAATGTCCAAAGCTCATCCTCTCCCCAGGCCCCTCTATGTGGTAGAGTTGAAACTCCATGCCAACTCGACTGCATGTTTCGGTGCCTACACTTGATGTTGTAAGACACACACATTCTTCACTCTTGAATCTTCACTTTTTCATACAGTGTTGCTTTGTTTCCATTTTCTAAGGCCCCAAGGAGGACATTTTCCCCACATGTCAGAACAAGGAAAACCCACGTCCTTCCTGAAGGTCTGGGTTACTTTCATTGGTACAAACAAATCCATTGTGTATCTCTACCCATTTTCACATTAGTTGTGAATACAAAAAGCAGATTTCGGACAGAGGACAGAGCAGATTTTAGGTTCCGTACCCAAGAATTATCAGCTACATCTTCTATACTATATGTGCGTCTACGGATTTTTCCTCATGTCAGTTTCTATTTCCTTATTCAGATTCCCAGCTTCCTCAAGAACTGAACGTCTCTTTTGGATTTGACAATGGGCAAAATATATTTTGTTTAGAAGTAAACTGAATATCATGTCCCTTTTGCAAGTTTTCGTATAAAAATGAAAATCTTAAGGTGGAGTGCAAGTTCTCAAAGGCAGTGCAGCGCTCATTTTCACCACCCAGCTGTTGTTTAGAGGTTCAATGGCAGTGTGGTGAGTGCAATCAAAGAAGCCACCAGCATGAAAAAGCACAGAAAGACTAACATGTTCTTTTAACAACCCTAGAATGTCCTCACGAATAAAGTTTGCATTTTTGCATGTAATTTATGAAAAAAATTACATTGGAGATACAATTCTAAAGGGTCTGTAATTATTGTGTAAAATACATTAAACTCTAAAAACCAAAATAAAAAATCATCTATAATTTTACCTTCCCCAAATAATGTCTATTGAGAGTATGGAGGTTCTATCTATCTATGCGTATGTGTGAGATTCAAATATGTGATAGTTTCTCTATTGTATAAATACATGTTAGTGTCCGCTTATTTAAATTATAGTGTATGGTGTTTGAGTTCTATTTTTTACCCACTCTTTTATACTAAATATTTCCTTATATTTTAACATGTAAAACATTGCTTTTGGTGATTGAATAATAGGTATGAGTTGTAAGAATATTTGAATATAAAAAAGTTTCCTTCCCACATACATTGCAATGCTTGGTAATGTAACGCCATGTAAGTCATTTCCTGCTGACGTGATTCATTCGAAGGCTCCTTTGGAATAATAGAATACATTCCAGTGTCAAGCTATCTAATGAAAACAGGGACCATTTATCATGTGATCACTAGGCACACAGCACACCCAGTCACACATAGAAGAAATTAAACCCGGGCACTTACTAATTTCAGTAGCAATGATAGTTATGTTGTGCCACACACTCAACTCTCTGTCCAGTGGTGTTGCCAACGTTATCTTCCCATCATCTGCGTTAATGTTGAATTGTCTCTCCAGGTCAGTGTGCCGGTCAATGGAAAACCTACAAAACAGATACATCTGTAATCTATCTCCATACATGCATGTGATCCATACATTCCACAGCAGACCTTCAGTCATCCTTGGAGAGCCATCACTGTGAACTCAAATGAATTGGGAGACTCAGTGGCATCATAATTTGTAAAACAAAATGACTGAATGAGGCACAAGAAACTTGATAATTATTGTCCAAGGAGTAATTAGCTACACAGGCAACATGGAGGTCATAAACTGCCATCAGTTTCAATAGGTATCATCTTCCAAAACGGATGCTGATGAAGAGTTAATTGGATAATCCATCACATTTATTGGACAGCTTATGATAATTAGCAGTTGCCACAAAATATATAAAACAATGAACTCGACTCCAAAGCAGGACAGTGCTAGGCAGCATGTAATTTATCGCAGTTCGAAGGAAATAGGTGTTTGTGTTACACTTATATTTGACTAGACAACATATACGTGCTTTTGGTTTTGCTCCTGTTGTTTTGTTTTGTTTTTATTTTAAGTAAAGTTATGTACTTAGGCTTTCTAGTCTAATTAGTCTCTGTCCATAGAAATGAGATAGTTGTGGATTCTCTAGTATCCCGTACCTAGTAGTAATAATTCTTAAAGTTGGAATACATATTTTTAAAGTTTTATAATACTAGATCCTATGAAATTAAGAATTTTAAATGGACTTCTTAGTAGTGTCTACACTGAAACAAATGTTCAAATAATACAACATCATGGCATTTTATGTCTAGAGCCATCTGCTTTGAAGCTATCCTAAGTATTAAGATTATATAGGAATTATTGTTCCACAGCATTTATCCTTTTTATAAACCAAGAGCTGTGCTTTGGCTATGATATATCAAATACAACCAAGTATGTGGCATAAGAAACACAACTGAAACAGGATAGAATGAAGGCCCAAAGTAGGGAGCTGTGGACTGAATATTTGTGCCTCCCTGAAATCTATATGTTAAAATCTCAACTCCCAATGTGCTAGAATTTCTAAATAAGTCTGTCCTTTGGCTGATAATTATAATTGCATTAGGTCATGGGTCTGGGGCCCTGATCATGACATTAATTCTCTTATTTAAACAAAAAGGATTTGATGCAGGATGCTTCTCTGGTTCCTACCAGTGACATTACAAGAAGACAACCATCTGCAAACCAGGAATCTGGTCCTCACCAAAAAGAGAATCTGTGAGTGCCTTGATCTTGAACTTCCAGGCTCCAGAACAGTGGGAAGTAAATGTTCGCAGTCTATGGCATTCCAGCAGCCCATACTAAACTGGGCAGCCCATATACAGCAGCCCAAACTAAAATGAAGTTCATGTACAATTCCTTTTTAGGAGGGGGGCAGTGAAGAAAGCCTTTACAGTTGAGGTGGTCTCTTAGGAAGTGCCCATGAAATCACTCTACTCACTGATATTCACTGACCCTAATTTTGCAACATGGTTCATGGCTATTGGTGCTGAGTGTATTTTATTTTTATACATTTTAATGAAATTTATTATATAATCAAGTTTAGACTATGTTGCAAGAAAATGAAGAAAAATAAAACCCCCACAATGTTATGCCTACAGTTTTGTGGTGTTAATATTTTAGTGGATCTCACTGCAAACAGCATATATTTACATATACTATGCATCTCTACTTATGTATGTGCATCTATTTATTTGTTTCTATATCTGCTTGAGACAAAGGATGGATTACCAGATAGATACATGGAAGGATGGATAGATAGGTAGTAGATAGACAGATAGACGGACATCAGATAAATGGATAGTTGATAGATCAATCAATAAATAGATAGATGGAGAATACTTTTCTTTTTTTCATGATTTCTTTTTCACTAGAAATGGTATTCACATTCTTTATTTCAAATGCAAAGACCATGGAAAAAAAGGCATCCATGTCAAATCCTCCCCATGAAAGACAAGCATGACTGAACAGTTTGGAATAATATGTAAAAAGTACTTCATTTTATTGATGCTAGTAAATTCCTTGAGAAACATTGCATAATGAAATGATAACTTCTGATTTCGTAAAAAGCTACAAAGGAAACCAAGGAGCCGACTTGCATCTCTACAGCAGGCATTCACAGACTGACCCTACACCCGTCTCCAGGATGATCAGAGAAACTCGGAAAGGATTTAAGCCCCCAGAGGCATACATGGATCAACCGCGCTCTCAACCAAATCCTCAGCATGGGAAAGTGCTCATTACAAAGCATTTCAATCTGCTGTATTATGGAAAGAAGACCCAGAGCCATTTTTCTGGGGAACAATGATGGTTGATGAGACCCGTGAGGTTCCAAGTTTAGCTGTCGAAGAACTAAACAGACATGTCGTTTGCTCCAGATAGCACGTAGCTTCTGACTCTTAAAAGAGCTACGAAATATCCAGAGGATTAATTATCACTTCCTGCATCATAGTCGTAGATAAACTTTGCAGGCACGGCCAGGTTGTAGAGATTTTATTATCTCACTGCTGATATATTTCACACATTAATGCACCACCCGATTTCCCAGAGGCCACAGCAAACGAGAGCCAGTGTAACCCACTAAAACTCATGGATCTCAAATGTGAGACAAGCTCCTTGGCTATTTGACGGATGCCCAGAGATGGCCTAGAACCTCACCCCCAGAGGAAGCACTGAGAACAATGACAGAGTTTGGGAAGCTGGTATGTTTTTAAGTGGTTTGTTTAATTCCTTACTTAAATTTGTATCATGCAGACCTCAACTTTTGAGTAAATTATATCTCTATTATTGATATATTGCTATTTCTTAGATAATTAATAAATTCATTGAGCCTCGATTTCTTTAATGATCAGATATGGAGTACCCATTTCCCAGGGGTGGTTGTGAGGATTAAAAATAAAGCAAAATCAGTCTCTGGTAGTTAGTAAGCAATAAAGCATGTTTATCATCATCTTTACCATAATCATCCTGTCCCAGTAAACAGAACTTCAATGACTTTCCTTTCTTGGAAGATGGTGGAGAGGGTCCCTTTCTTAACACTTACAAATAGCATAAAATGGGGGGGGGGAGTTTGAGTATTATTTAACTCCTATAACTCTAACACAGACAAGGATATTTTTCTCATCTTTTCAAGTTCCAGTTCATGACAGACTTTATGGGGTGAGTCATAAGAATTTATAAAACCAGCTATAAATACAGCCCTTTAGTAAGATCAGAGGTAAGAATGTCATAATATTATAAGATTACACAATGGGAGGAACTTGATGGGGAAAAATGACTAAGTTTAAAATTCAGTTTAAAATCTATTTCAAGATAGATTAAAATCTCAACTATTTCAAGAAGCCCCTTGCTGCCTCTGTAGACATTTTGCAGACTTTATTGCCTGGTAGACTTTTTATGAAGGCTCCCAAGAACTGCCACACAGGCCCAAATATTGACAAGCACACATTAGACACCACACACATAGTTAACATGCACACATTAGACACCAAATGTGTACCAAGCACATATTTTTTTAGGTGCCTTTTCCTTCTTACACCCTTCTTTTCTCTCTTTCTTATACAATGAGTACAAGGAAAATCACTTAATTAGCTATGATTTAGTCGTGTTATTAGTCTCTCTGTGCCATGGTTACCTAATGTGTAAAATGGGAATTATAATAGGTTTTTGGGGGTTTAAACGAGGGACTACACATAAAGCACCTTTTACAGAGTCTGACACATAGTAAGTGCTCAATAAGTATATATTTAAAATAATTAGTATTATTGCTTATCTGGAAACAATAGGCTTCCACTGCTGATTCTCAGCTCCTTCTCAGATGTAAGCTAATAATATTTTTTTCACTCCTGGCTTCTCTGTCCCAAAACAAGTTTACCTGGGTTCTCGTATCAGTGGAAACAAGCATATAGAAGATAGATGTCCATTTAAGTGATGAAATAAAGCTGAGGGGTGGGACCAAGTGAGGAAGCAGATACCTGTACTTCTGCCACTTTTCATGTTTACCTTTTCACCAACTTTTCTGACCCAAATCTCCATCCCGTGAAAGGACCATTACAGGTTCAAAGGTTTCCTGAACACATGTGATTTGTATTCCTACTGAATAACAGGACCTTTTTAACATAGTTAAAAATTAACAACATTTTTATAATTTCCAAATGAATAACATAAAGATTGTTCACATTTAAAAAAAGGAAACTGAAAGCGTGCCGTTTTTAGGGATGTTCTCAGAACATGCTTGCTCCATTCCAGCCCACAGACACACAGACACACACACAAACGCACACACGCACTAGCTCAGCCCCACCTCCACCCCCTCCCACCTTCGCCCCAGCCATCTCTAGTTGCAAAGATTCAGCTTGCTTTCCTAAGCTGCCACCATCCACTCCATTCTCTCAATTTCTCTGCTGTGCCCTTACTCATTTCATTTTGGGACAGTGCTACATCTGCAGCAGTAAAGGGCAATACTTAATGGTAAGACTCTAATACAAGGTTTTTCCTTCAGCCAATTACCAGAAAATAATTTCAAAGAAAAACAGAGTGGGTTAAGCATGACGAACCTGGAGAAACAAATTACGTTTTAGAATCCAGTGTACCGTGTATGTTCCCAAGACGTCATCATGGATAGATGTATCCGAAGTGGACTCTGAAGGCCCTCTGCTCTGTGAGGGTGCCCATGTCTTTCTCAATGGCAGCAGCGCATGGGGTAGAGGGTGCACAACCAGGGAATCCTCAGTGGGCTCTCCCCTGTGGGGACTCATTGGAACTAACTACTCACATCTCACAGTCTTATCCGTAAAGAAGAGGAAACACCCACTTCACAGAGAGATGCTTGGTGGTACATGAGTTGCTCTAAGACTCACACTAGACAAATAAACAAACAAATGAATAAACACATTTATAAAATAAGAAGCCAATTTTTCCATCTGTAAGTGATCTCTTTAAGCCCAGGGCAACTGCAGAAGTGAAAATCCAGAAATGGAAAGATGGAAACAAGGACTACCATTCGCATCCTTTAGAAGCTTTAGAAAAGACAGAATTTTGCAACCGACACTAGAAAAAGATGCCAAAACTCTCTGTGTCTATCCCAGGCTTCACCCCTTTAAAAACATCCACCACTATGAGCATCTCCATACAGCCTAGAGTCCAAGCTGAGAGCTGAGAGGTGGCACTGGGTTTTGTAGTTCACCTCTCCGCACACCCACAGAGCCTTCTTCCCCCTCCCCCGCCCTGAGTCTGCGCTCATCTTCTCTTCCTTAAGGGTGTCTTTTCTATCATTCTCAAGTTAAGCATTTTTGGGTACCTTTTACTTTACTTATAGAAATCTCTGATTACAAATCCGTGTGTTCATATGACATCCTACTTTTGGAGTGTGCATTGTGTTTTAGAATTTGTTCCACAAATATCTCAGAAAAATAGCATCATAAAGCTACAATTGCATATGCAACTTTCTGCAGCCATGGAACCAAAAAAAATTTTTTCTTTAGAGTGAATCCCAGGTAAAATTGGACTCATGATCGATTTTTCAATATTTATATAATATGTTTGGAGAAATTCTACTTTTTCTATGTCTTCAAAATAGTGATTTATAACTGAGAATTCTAAATGTAATACAAAGGGGAAAAAGAATGCAGTGTTAGATGTTGTGAAGGGATTCAATGGACAGCTGTTAATTTTATTTCATTCCAATAATTATAATGACTGCTTCTTTGGGTTAATTATGATGCTAAATGTTTGAATGGCTCCTCCCCCCCCTCGCACAGATTGGTGTGACTTCCTCATTGCGTACAACAAAAAGTGGCAGGCCCCGTCACGGAATCACACTTACATTGCAATGGGGAAGGGTGTCCAAATGCACTTGGGAGAGGGTAAGAGGTGGTCAGAGATGGCATCGAAAAAATACGGCATCAGTCTAGGGGCAGGAAGAAAGAGAGGAGTTTCTCCAGGTGCAATACATAAGGAGAACATCCTCGGCAGAAGGAAATTCATGTAGAAAATCTTGAGAGCTAGAGAATGTTTTGGAAACTATCATACTGAAGCACCCAACTAAGTGTGGTGATAGCTGAGGTCTGACAGACAAGCATCCTACCACTTCCCTTTCCAGCTCAGCTCTACTTCTGTCCTCCATTCACTCTTTATTGAGTATCTCTTACATAGAAGACATCATATTAGGTGCCAAGACAAACACAGAGTTGCTCTCCTGTGAGTCTACTTGCAGAGAAAGACACATAAGGCTTTTCAAAGCTTACAGGGATGTATGAGTGGAGAAAAAAAGTCTGAGGTGTATAAAATATTACAAAAGTATTCCAATCAAAATGCACAGGAAATATAAAAAGTCTGAGCTAGGAAAGCATTCAGTGTCTTGGAAGAGACCTTGCCAAGAGATAGGTGGTTGAAGGACAAGGCTCAGTGGGGGAAGGACAGTAGGGATACAGCATGAAGAAATTTTAAGGCCGTGCTGAGGAAGTTTTTTTCACTCGTTAGAAATGGAGAGCCACTTGAAAAAATATAACAGAGAAGCGATATGATCTAAAGCACAGAACGTTGCTCCATAGAACGTTCTGTGATATAGAAAAATGTTCTGTGCTGTTCAATATGGTAACCACTGGCTGCATGGGGCTATTTAGGCCTGGATATCTACCTAGTGTAATTGAGAAATTGACATTTTTGTTTTAGTTTATTTAAATGAACTTGCTTTCAGTTCAAAGAGCCAGGCGGGGTTAGTGGCTACCGTGTTGAACGGCAGAGATGTAAACGGAGTTAGCGATCACTTCCATATCTGTGTGTAGTAACAGGTAGGAGACCAAAGAATGGGGGGACTGTAACTGATGAGTGAAAACAAAACACAGCAGGACATCATGATTATTCGGATGCGGGAGATAAAGGAGGTGGAGGAATCTTGGAGAAACACCCTTGTGAAAGGCTCATAACCCCTTCTGTTAACCTATAATGCTTTCAATTTAGACAAACTGCTCTATATTATCTCCTCACGGCCCCATACGTAATGACCAAATAAAATACACCAAACTGGTCACAAATATGCACATAAGTATTAGCAAAAAATAATCATTTTTCTCCAGAAATACATGACAACTGAAACTTGCAGTGGCTAAGTGAAATGTATCTCTGGTGTATGTTTTTGCATAGTTGTGAGGATCGAAGCTTTTATATTGAAGATCCCCATGATGACCCTGATCCTTACTGTTCGTTCACCCAAGGGGCATAGCAATCCCGACCCGTTCCCATAAATTTCCGTAGCCCATAATGACCTAAGGATGTTAGCAGAAATCTGGGATGAAGAGAATCCTTTAACTCCCTAAAAGTCTTTGTGATGCTGCTGGTCACGCCAATGATGACATTTCTTTCTATGAAAGAATGTTTTAAAATGCTAAATGCTACATGGACAATAGACCGTAATGTGTGAGATAGAGAAGATGCCTCATTATGGGGCAGTCTGGACCACCCTACCTCACCCAGAACTGCGATTTAGTTACATAGTGAATGTATTTATTGTGGCATCCTTACTGTTCAGCCTCTTTGCTAAGTAAGCCTTGCACAGTAATTTCTCATTCAGCCCTCCCTATAAACTACTTGAGTAGCCCCTATAACAGTTCTGATTCCCGGTGTTTGGAGTTGTACAATTAGAATAATATGCATTTTTCCCCCACTCATAGAGTTAGAGAGATCAGCATACTATCTTGACCACAGTATCTGACACATTATAAATTCTTACTAGATGTTAGATAGCTATGAGGGTAGTGGTATTTGATTATATAAGTTTTCTAATTTTGGTCTAAGTAATGGATTATTTACAAAAATGTTTATGGAAAGCATGCACACCCAAGAAATAATTATACTATCTTAACTATATATACTATAGTTAACTATATTAAAGCAGATTTTTTTTAAGATGGCATAGTTATCTTTGCTTTGATATTTTAATTGGACATTTAGGGTCATATAGTAAATACTAAAGACTCATAGTAAGTACTAGGGGTTAATTGTAGGAGACCATTCTGCATGGTATGGACCCAGCTCCCAATGGGAGATGCACAGGACCCACGTCCACAGATAGATTCTCCCGTGGGGGATCAGGCCAGCAATCTACCTAAGCTACTTTGAGTCTTGCTTTTTGCTAAAAACTCCCTCACCTGGATTTGTGGCAAACATTTACTGCAAAGTAACTTCCTAAAAACCATGCTAAACCTAGTGTAACTGATTCAACCACTCTTGCCTTTTCATTTGAGAATATCCCTCCTCTGTGATGTGATTACCAGCATCCTCTCCTTTGTTTTCTGTAAAATGTAACCACTTAAAACAACCTGTGCATAGTAAATGAGGACCATCATGTAATGTGCCCAGAAGCCCAATAAATGCTGGTAGAGCAAGGGTCTCGGTTTTTGCTCCCCTTGAGAGAAAAGCCACACCTGCCCTTTTCCTCCGCTGGACTCAGTAGTTCCTGTGAATGTCTCATTCCATCCATAATGATGCGGACCCTGATGGGCCGGTGTTCGCATCGATTAATAGGTGAGCAAAATGTGGCTTGTTAACTTTTTAAGGCTAGAAATGCATTTGTATAGAAATAGAAAAGTTTGTTTACTTGTCTAATTTACAATAGTAATAACATAAGTATATCATTATAGTGTGCAAAATTCTTCTAGGGAGACAACTGTATGTTAGAGCAGAAATACTCATTCCTGCCCTGGCTGGTGTGGCTCAGTGTATTGAGTGCTGGCCTGAGAACCAAAGGTCACTGGTTGGATTTCTAGTCAGGGCACAGGCCTGAGTTGCTGGCCAGGTCTCTAGTTGGAGGCGTGTGAGAGGCAACCACACATTGATGTTTTTCTACCTCCTTTTCTCTTTCTCTTCCCCTCTCTCTAAAATATAAATACATATAATATTTAAAAAATTTTAATAATATTAAAAAATACTAATCCCTAAAAAAATGGTGTGCCCCCATGGTCCAACCCAGTCATGTGCATTTAAGCAAGTGCAAAGGCCAATATGACCCACGTGGCATTTAATAAAGGTGATCCGGACATGCTTCCCCTTTTGCCAATAAATAGAACCTCCAACTTCACTACACCCTGGACCCTGCTCCTTCACCAGACTTGTTCTGTCCAATTTCAGACCCTTGTCTTTGAAAGGGTGTTTGGGTCTTTGGCTGTCCTTTGTACCATTGAATATATCTTCCACACTGCTGATCCTTCTCAAGGACACTTATAAATCTTATCCTCATTCACCGTGAATGTCCACATACCCTAGTAGACACCCTGGACTTGCTTTGTATCCTGTGGTGCATTTGAAAGGCATTTCAACTAGACCTATTCTGACCCCCCAGCAAACTGACGTAAAGCCAGTGAACACTTAATGGATGGATGAAAATGGCATTTCTCCATTTTAACATGTTCTCTTCTTAAAATATGCAATATCATGTTTTCCTTTGTAACACTAAGTCAAATCTGACTGTCCTTCATCAAAAGCAAGGTTATATAATATGTTATAGAAATACAGAATGCAGAATGTAGAAATACATAAGAAAATAAAGGGTTGGCTGAAATGACTCCCATAAACATTTGAACATCAGATAAGGATGTCAATCTCCTTTTGTTGAGATGCAAAATAGGGGATTTATTTTGCTTTCTGAGTATAATAATGTTAGATAACACTGCTCATGCCATTTATGCAAGCATCTTTGTTTCTCTCAGACTATAAACATTATTAAGTTTTATTTTATAGAGGGGACAGAGACTTTACTCATTGATAAAAATAAAATAAAATAAAAACTTTCAAACACCAAATCAGGACTTTCCAAAAGAATTTACTCTCTCAAGATTATTATGCTATTTTTACTGGCTTAAATCTCTTATTTTACAATATTTCATCAATCCACGCAGTTGGATAGTTTTTGAGAATTACCACCCACATGCACTGTGCCACACAAATATAATTTTAGCTAAGTCTTTTTGCCACTTCAGTGTTTGCATCTCCAAATACAGGACAAATTGGTATCTGCTCAGGGAAGATGCTACAGTGTGGGGTAAGAGGAGGGTTTGGGAGCTAGATGGTGAGTGGTGTGAGATTGGTCACCTGGCGTCACTGGTTAGGAGCTTCAGTGGGCTTATCCACAATCAGCACGAGATAGGCTGTGCACACAGACCTCCCTTCAAAAAAGGATGTCAGAGCCGAGCGGGGAGCAGTAAGGATACAGCCTCCAGCTACCACTCCTAAGCATCCACCTCATTTACTGAGAGCCCCTCTACAGAGAGAACCTGAAAATTAAGCAAGCGGACAAATAAAGGTGTGTCATTTTGGCACGATGCAGGACTGCTCTGATAACCCACAGTCACCCCAGAGAGACCCACGGGGTTGGCCCAAGGTTTTGCAGGGGCTGCACTGCAGCTGGATGTCTCCTCCCGCCCATCCCACTTTTGTCCCCTTCCATCCACAGACACTGATCCCTAATAAACAGCTTGTCCCTCAAACTCCGTCGACCTCCAGGGGAAACAACCTATAACACATTTGTTTAATTGGAATAAGAACACTGTGTGTAAACATGAAGTTAATGTGATAAAGTGTAAATTCGATACACGTGGAGGTCATGGTACTAAAGTATTAAATAAGCATGAATAAAGATGCACAAAATATATCTGGCAACTTTTATTAGCTATCTACTCCCCTCTGAGAGAATGCCTGTTAGTTGGTCAGGCATACTACAGCAAGTCTCTTCCAAGCGAAATTCTATTTTATGCCGCCTCATGCTTTTTAGCCAGAAAAAAGCTGCTGGAGTCAGAGAATTTGCAAACACATTGCACTGCAGAGCCCAGAGTTTGGCTAGGGCAGTGACCAGCCTCAAATCTAAGACTTCACTATTGTCCTCATCACTGAGGTCTAGAAAAACAGGAATTTATAATAATTTGATGCAAGAAACTAATTAATTCCACTCTCCAAGCAGGTAAGCATCGCCATATGTTTTAGGATGTCCTTTTGCAGTCTGTATGGTAGTTATGAGGGTCTCCCCCGAATAAAGCCAGGTTTTTCTGGCCAAGTCAACATGAGTGACACCGTCATGGGCCCCACAAGGAGTCAGGTCACAAGGGCACAATGACAAGCCTGGAAAAGTCAATTCCCAGCACACATAGCAGAATTCTAACACAAAGAATTGCTTTGACTGCTACAGGTTTAAAATATGTTTTAAAATCTCACATTTAGTGAGTTTCGGAGTCAGAATTAGATCCCGGAGTTATGTGAGGACAAGCTACTCAAATTTCTGATACAAATCCAAACCCCCATGAGTCCAAGGTAGAAGTTGCAAACTTTTCTATGTCAAGTAAAAAATTTTGGCTTTGACAGGGACCAGAGGGGAGAGTGGAGAGAATCACGGGGGGAAAGGGGAAGGATTTACATGAACAAGTACAAAGGACACATAAACAATAACTAAGGTGGGGGGTGGGAATGGGAGGGAGGTAGGGAGCACTGAGGGGGGCAGGGCTGGGAATATAAGACAGAAAACTGTACTTGAACAAGCACTAAATAAAAAAAAAAAAAATTTGGCTTTGCAGACCACACCGTCTAAATCCTAACTGTTCATCTCCACAGTTGAAGAGCATAAAAGCACCAGGGAGCCTGTGTTTCCATAAAACTTTATTTATAAACATGGCAGGCCAGATCTGGCACACCGAGGATAGTTAGCCGGCCCCTGGCCTTGTGCCATAGAGTCAAAGTTTTCACTGAAGTTGGGTCTTCCTGCATGTAGGTTCTGTAGGAAGGCAAAGGGGAGCGGGGGCTCGTACAATCATAAAAAGAGGCATAATCTACGATACTTATCAGAATAAGCATCATAATATTTGCAACGTGCTCGGTGCATGAGAATGGGGACCACGGAGCCCCACGGGGGCCTGGGGGGCACTTCCGGCACTCTAGGTGCTCTGCAAAACCGCACAACATTGCATGACGAATCACACTGCTTACCTGCTCTGCTTTTTCAAGAGCACCACACCGCTCGGCAAATGAACTTACCTGGGAGGAGGCCCTAGCACAAAGACGCCTGAGTTCCCACTGAAGTGCCCACTACATCTCGAGTCCCGGCCGAGCTCCTCGGGGGGCAATTAGGAGGACACCCCTCTTGGAGGAAGGCAGTGTGTATCTATTTTTCAAATTTAACAGGCATAAATGCACTTTTCTGTTCCAAAAAAAATGGTTTGCTCAACATTGGTTTGCAGCCTCTATGTGGAAAATTTATAGGAAGATACAATTATTGAGCCTACTGCAAGTGAAGATGCTATTTAGAGCCACATGTAATGAAATAATCCCCTTAGTTATGAATCAGTTATTATATTTCACTGAACTCCAACTGCTTCTTTCTCTTGGTTAATTTCATTCTAGCCTTTGTCATTACACCTAAAGAAACCATTTTAACATTTTCTTGTGTGCACTTTGAGTATCAAAAATGCCATCTACAAGTTTTCAGCTTTTTGCCTCTAATTGCTCTCCTGGTTGCTCTAACTGCTTTAATAAATAATATTATTTGAGTTCTGCTAGTTCCGGAGCTTGAAGGTCCCTGCATCACTTATTATATACTATTCCTCTGAGGAGAAAAAGGGGACTTTTTCTGCCCAAAGCATTTCTTTATAGTGATAAAGAGAGAGAGAGAAGGAAGCAAAGAAATGAGAGAAAGTTATAAGCACACAGTCCATCCTTCACATTAATACTAGGTTCTCTACAGTGTGAGATATTCCCCCTTTAAGATCATTGGACAGCTATCCTTGGCTTCTATTCAAAGTCTTTAGGTAACTAGGAAATTCCTTCCTCCGTGTGACCCTAGACCTCTATAACCTAGTTTTATTCCTCATTTTCAGATGGCACGTATTAAAGGCTAGCTTGATAAAGGGGAAGGACCTGTGTTTTCCGTGGCTACTCAGCCAGCCTCCTTACCAGAGAATAAGGCCCAGGAGGGCAGAGGCTCTGTCTTAACAGAAATTCTCTGGGGAAAAACTGGGTTCTATTGATACAACTTATACAATTACATAAATAAGTTAAAAATTATATACACACATATATAGATACATATATATTCATAGTGAATGAATAAAGAGATAGTTATGTGATTAAAGGAATATATTCAATAACTAAGTAAATAATTACAGGTAGTTGAATTCATAGGTTAATGAGTTTTTTGAAACAATGACTTAGCAGAGTTGATACTTTTGAACTGGGAGACATGTTTAATTATTTTTAAAAGACCTAGTCCCTTAAAGAGTCTATTATTATTTTTAAATTATTTTTTAAAGAGTCTAGTCTTTACTAGACTCTTGTACACTATTGGAAGGAATACGAAGTAGTACAGAGCTCTAGGAAAAAAGTGTGCAACTTCTTTAAAAACATAAAAATAGAACTTGTATATGATCTACCAATCCCAGCTTTGGATATTGTTGAAAAGGATTAAGGTCAGGGTTTCAAAGAGATATTCATGCTCCCACATTAATTACAGAATTATTTGCAATAGTGAAGATGTGGGAACGACCTAAATGTCCATCGACGTGAATAGATAAAGAAAATGTGTTCTCTCTATAAAACAGTGTTAGTTAGCCTTAAAAAGAAAAAAAAGAATTCCTTACCATGTGACAACATAGATGAACCTGGAGGATATTACACCAAGTAAAATGAGGCAATCATAGAAAGACAAACACCACTTGATTTCACTTACAGGAGGTACACAGACTAGACAGTTCCAGAAGAACAGAATGGCAGTCGCCAGAGGCAGGGGGAGTTGCTGACGAAGGCATCTGGGGCATCAGTGGTAAGAGTATGTTCTGGAGCTCTGCTGAGTGACACTATGTCGACAGTTAGCAATACTGCATTGTGCACTTAACACGGGATCTGCCCTCTTAAGTGGTAAGTGTTCTTATCATCATTTAAACACACACACACACACACACACACACACAACCAGGTCTTTACCAAAAACGGAAGTTAATGTAAGATCGAGGACAGACTCAATCCATACACAGTCTCCCTTCCAAATTAATGCCAGGTTTGTACAGTAGAAAATATTTCCCCTTTGGCATCATTGCATATCAGGACGTGAAGGAGTGTTTTCAGGAAGGAGTGTTGATTTCATTGCTCATTAACGAAAAGCCTGGTAATTGAGGGGAACCATAAAACTGGCCTAATGGAAGGAGGGGGAGGAAACAGCAACGCTCTTGTGTTGAGTGGGCACTTAAATTCAAGAGAGGAATTAGGACAACAGAGCTCTGAGGCCACCACGATCCTGTGTCGACCTCCCCCACCTGCTGAGTGGCCGTCATTCCCACTCCTAACTACAGCAATGCATGTCGTGTGACTCAAAGGGAATGCTCTGAAAGACATAGGAGGCAACTATCTAAAAAGCACTCACGTGCCATCTCAATGCCATGACAGCCCCAAATACACACTTAAAATAAAGGTATTGAGAGGAAAAAATGAACAGGTTTATATGAAAACACTGACTTATATTCAATACCTGCTCTGTGATAGTTGTACCTTCAATATAAGCAATTTCCTGCGTGTAACACCATTTCAGAGTATCTGCCACAAAGAATGGACTCAGTAAATAGCGGTTGTCATTATGTTGCACTTCACGCAAGATGCCGGAACCAAGGAAGGCATGGGCAGACATGGTGGTCGTTGGTGAGAAGAGATTTGGCTTTAAACCCTGGCCCCACAGCCCCCTGCACTAGTCACCATGCACGAGAAATGTATCCTTTCAAACTCTCAGCTTTCTCCTTCATTAAACTGGAATCATATCATAAGGTCTTTTGTAAGAATTAAATGAAATAATATATAACAGAAACTTATGTCTGATACATTAAATAACAATAGTATTGCTTGTCCCTTTACTTTCCTATTCACAATATGATTCATAGCCAATAAGAACAAACCCACACAAAGGGGCTGGATGGATGAGCCAAGAACACTCCACCCACACTCTGATTCATTCCAGACACCTGGTGTATCTTCCTTCCTTCTAGGAATGCATCCTGGCTTGAGGGAGGCCATTTAGAGAATGAATAATTCACTATTCCCAACACAACAGGTCCTGCTAAGCCCTACGAAGCTGCAGAGACCCAGTTGGAGTCACAGAGATCACGGGAAAAGGAGGGAGTGTGGTGTGGCCACTGAGGACAGTCACTGTGTTGTCAGGAAAATCCAGGAATGCATCACAGGAACACACTCGTGCCTGACTATTTCCGTGCAACTGGGTGAGTTAGCTTTTATCCTCAGTTTCTTCATTTGTTAAATGAGGGCATACATACCATCTCGCAGGGCTGTTAGGGAATAGAGTAGGTGTATTTGCCGTCTCCTGGCCCCATATTAAACAGCACTCACTAGTGACAATACTTACCGCAGGATTGGGGCCAAATTCAATGAAATGAGGTTAGACTATTTAGCTTGTAACTATTAAAGAAAAAAAACAAACAGGCAATTCTTGGCCATTTAGCAACCTTTAATAAAAAGGGTCTCTGCTAAAATAAGTACTAGGCTTTCAATTTGTATTTATGATACATGGATGGTGTTTTTAGTAACCGGCAATGCTAACTGTTACCAGATATTGTATTCAATGACTTGATTTAATTATCTCAATAACCTGTAAAGAAGATGATACTATCCCAATATGCAGATGAGGAAACCAAGTCTCAAAGAATTCCAGAGATTAGTTGCCTGATGGGGAAGTACCAGTGATAGGATCTGAACCTTAGCCTAAGTTCAAAATACTTACATCTTTCCAATAATTTACACAATTATATTCTATATTACCACAAGATATATAGTACTGAAGAAAATAGTGAATGCTTAATTCATGCTCCTAGAAGGGAGATGGTAAGAGCACGGGTTTTGCCTCTATTTTCTCCTGGAAGCAAGTCTAATAGACCTAGATGCAGGTACAGATGTAGATACAGGCTTAAGTATAAGACTTTTAAAATACGTAGTATTTCCTGTTTGACAACGTGCCCTAAAAAGTCATTGAGTTGTCTTACAGTATGTCGAACAAACAACAAATGACTGCACGTTTCAACATGACCTATGCCACAATAAATGCCTATTTCTTGCTGGCTGGTCAAGTAAATATTCCACCAAAAGATGGATGCATTCTTGTCATAGATACAAAGTACAATAGTCCGAAAGAGACAACAAGGCTTCACTCTTTGTGACTCAGTAACTCCCTGAATGTCCATGGCCTCTAGTTCTGATCGAAAAGGTTAATGGCTCTCAAGCTGTCCACCCATCTCAAGAGGAACCGTGCACTGCCCTGGCGAGTCAGGAAACTCTCTACTCAAACCCACCTCCACCTGCAGTCACAACTGTGTGGGGCTTGCCTTACAAATGCTTTGAAACAGCATCCACCCCTTCTTTGGGAGGGACCATAGATGTCAAGGAACTAGCGCCTGCTTGACAGCTGTCAAAGCACAGATATGTCCATATCATCCAATGGAACTTTATCTGCTCAGCTCTTTCTGATAGAACAGTCCCAAGTCCCCTTTAATTTGCCCCAAAACAAAATGTTCTCAAGTTGGGCAATTGTTACTAAGCGGCTCCACGCTTCCTCTGCACGTGCCTTTCATACCAGTTCACAGTAATACGAATAATACCACCATAATAGTAACAATCACCTGCAATGATAATTGTCACTTGATTTCCTGTGAATTAGAATTAATATCAGAGAATGTCCATTTTAACACCACTGAGTGGATGGATTCAAAACCTGTGGGGAGACAACGAAACTGGATTTTTGCCCAATTCTGCACCTTTGAGCTGCCTGGTACTATGGTATGAAAAGTCCCTCACACCTACTGCTAGCTGGTTGAGAGCATGCCTCTGAGCAGGAAGACCTGCCTCTGAGCAGCAAGACCTGCCTCTGAGCAGGAAGACCTGCCTATGAGCAGAGACCTGCCTCTGAGCAGGAAGACCTGCCTCTGAGCAGCAAGACCTGCCTCTGAGCAGAGACCTGCCTCTGAGCAGGAAGACCATTCCTGCTGGGACTATGGGTTCCATGTTTGGAGTTTACCCGTGATCGCCCTGATATCAGAACTCCCCACTTTCCCGAAGGACGCTTGGTTTGGCATGCTCCTGAGCCCCCCGTTGTCCTTCCTAATTAGAGTAGAAATCTTGTCAAATCGAGTGCCAAAACAGGCCCCCTGACAGGTCTCCCAGTTGGGCCAATCTTGCTTATCCTCTTCACGGTCTGTACGTGTACTTGGTTATGTGTGGAAAGTGGTCGTTGCTCTTTTCTCTGTTTTTTTTTCAGAGGAAGCGGAGTAACATGAAAATGAAGCAGATCCATTCATTCCAAAAATATCATCGCCTCTAATTTATAACATGATTTGAAGATAAACCCATTTCACAACTTCACTATTTTAGTCATAATATGGATGCCCCGGTCCATTTATTTTTCTGGTTACTTCTTGCCCTTGTATTCAATACTTGACCCTTTGAGAGACTTAATTCTTTTAGCCAAATGCAGGGGATTCTGTGTGTTTCTAGCTTATTGAGTTCCTAACAGAAATGAGACTAGACAAGTGACCATTCCTCATATTGCCAGGTGGTGTTTTACTTTCTTAGAGTTCGGGCTCTTCTGAAAGAAGCCTTTTTTTTCTGTACTCTTATTGGATACAGTCTTTATTATCCTGAATTTAGAAATGGTTTGAGTTAAAATATCTTTTCTGGATCTGAGAAAAATTACTTTTTGCCCCAATTCAAATCATTTGGGGCACTAGCAGACTATTCTGCTGGGTTTCACTTTCAGCCTCATCACTTCAGCACCTCTAGTGAGGGATGAGAATGTAATATGCAAAAAAAAGAAGTAACCAGATAAAATCAGCAGAACATTTTTGTTTAGAGTTTCTCTGAATAAAGTAATTAGAAGGATCTTAGTCTCCCATTTCTATGACCTGAGGGAATGAGCTGGGTGTGAGCTGGCTTCAGACTTTTCGAGTAACTGGACAATTCTCTAAAACTGTGTTCCTTCATTAGGTTTTCTCTTGCTTTTTTTTTTCCAACAAACATTTTCAAGACAATATTTGAAATCCACACTCACACACATCACTAGCCAACACTTCACCCTTGGAGACCAGCTTACAAGTTATAGATTTGCGGTGTTCTTTTGGGAACAAAAGCTATTTAGCTGGAGCACTATTCTGTCATTTGGGTGACCGGCAAAAGAGAAAAGTTGTATGCAGTTCAATAGCAAAAACTTTGAGTCTCATTTCTCGAAAAGGCAGAATAACTTCATAAAGGATTATTTCTCATCTTGGGAAAAAATTCTGAGCAGGTGAAGTATAAACAAAAGGTATTTTTGAAATGGCAGAGAAAGATTTTGTCTGAAAGTAGCCAATACAGATACGCCAATTTACCAGAAACGCTCATGCCGTGATAAAAAGATAATTTCAAAGCCCAACACCAAATGTAGACACAAGATAGGGGCTTCTTAATGTCTTCAGACAGTGACATTATGCCTCTAAATTCTTATATATGATTCACTATAACTGTCAAGAGAAAGAAGAAAAACCAGCAACACTTTCATAATGCTAGAAAAAAAATGCAAAAACCAGCAAGAACAAAATAATATAAAAGATTATTGGATCACAAAGCACATGCAATTTTGAGCTCAATTCTCATTGAGCTCTCTGAAAGAAGCAATAGCTTTCTTCATCTCAATACCCCTGGCTCTGGGCACTGTAGGTAGCTCTGAGTTGGTGTGTGTACACATACGTGTACTTCCATGTTCACATACACATACACACACACAGCATATCTTGCCCACAGCTCTTTGGCCCTGCGAGGTCCGTCCCGAAGGCAGCCATGGGGGATGCACACATAAGTACATTCCGTACTGCCTCGCCAGTCAGCTGATGGAGCCAGTAAGAGACAAATACCTTATAGGACTGGAGGTGATATCAGGGTCACGAGCAGTCACTTGCCCAATCACGGAGTTTAGAGCAGCATTTTCATGAACTTCGAGGAGGTAAGTCGGTGAAGAGAAGACAGGAGGCTCATCCGCATCCTCTACAACAATTTTGACCGTTGCCGTATCTTTAAAGGGCCCCCGGCTGCTGAAACGTGGGTCGATGTGGACATTGGCTGCCTCCACCTTCAGGGTATATGATTTTTTGGTCTCAAAGTCCAGAGGCTGTTAAGAAATGACAAAGATGTTTTAAAAATAAGTTCATCTGGTGTTTGCTCTTTTTGAAATGACCATCTTACTAAAAAACGGCTACCAAGAGGACTGGATAGTCACATCAAGTTTTCCCAGCACCCTGCTCTCTGTTCATATTTATGAATTGCCATGTCACGCAGAAGGACTTCACGGACAGGTGTGGCCGTCCCCAGATTTCCCGCCACTCTGATCTTGAAATCCTCAACTTGTCCCTACAAGCTCCAAAATAGAGTGTTAACTGAGTGATTCAAGGGGCAGTACTTCCTAGATATATAACACCAGGTAAACCTTGAAGCAGTGTCAAGGTTTGTGATCCCTGTATCATCTGAACATTACTACTTTATACACATTAATGAAATCAATCCATTTTTGATTTCTTCTCTCACGTTTTCTCTTTCCCTTTTGAGTTTCCTTTTTGTGGCCCAAGGTCACCAGTTCCTTGGGCATAATTCCATCATGGCTGCATTGAAGAGCATCTTCATTTGGATTGACTGGTCTATGTTCATCAGCTCTTAACCTACTGAAATACCATGGTAAAGGTCATGTAGTTTCGGTTCCATTATGTTAATAGCTTTGTCACACTGGGCTCACTCACTCCTGAGGGTTGCCTTCTTTGCTTGCAAGTTACACACCTCATCTCCTAGATTCAAAATTATGTCCAGTTTGTGCTTATGACACTTCTGAGTGACAACTTTATTGTTTCCTCTTTGTCTGATATCGCAGATGAGTGACACTCGTAAATCTGCCAGGTAGCGCCTGCTCAGCATGCTGTTGAAAGAATCAACAGGCATGTGAGCAATTTCATCTGCAGAAAGAGAGATTTGCACAGCTTCAGCACAGCGTTCATCACGGCTTAAGTGTCTGTCCATGTCATCCAGGTACCTACTCCTTATTTTGTGTCTGCAGGGATGGCCTCATCCCTAACACTGATGTTTCACGAAAAAACTTATATACTCATGTAGCATAATGTGAAAACATTACAAGCCACACATGAACAAAAACCAACAGTAGAAGAAAAGTCAACAGAAACTGTAGAGTCTACAACCAAAGAACTGGAAATGCTGAAACCACATGAACAAGATAGTAAGAAACAAGTGGACTTGAAAATGAACTGAACGGTCAACCTAGAAATACCGACGTTGAATGCAAATGAGTTCACATGAAGACTGTCCCTCTGATGTCAGTCGTCTCTACCATAAGCATCATTTGCCCCCAAGTGTAGAAGTCACAATTCAAAGTATCGGGTCACAGAAATGCAGTGCTTTATACGTGTGAACTTTTCTAATAAACTTTTTCTCCATAAAAAAAAAAAAAGAAATGACAAAGACGAATGCTTCTCACTAATGACCACAGCAGCAAGAACAAATGAGTATAATGCTGATGGATGATAGTTATGTGCATTTAAGCCCATTTGTGAGCCTTAATGGGATCCCTCTCCATTGCTCTGAGTTCCACCTGTAAATTTTACAGGCATTTATTGATATCTGTTTTTTACACAAGCTCCGTGACTCGAACCTCCTTTTGTTGTGCTTTGTTTTGCTCATTTCACTTGGAAGTCACAAAATATTCATAGTCATGAATTGTGCCATCAAAGTTTCACTTTAGATTCATAATCAAATTTCACCAGTGATAACATGACCCGAATGCCAATCAGCCAGTTAATTGAGCCTCTGCTGGTGGGAGATAAGGCAGCATCAGACACAATCTCTATCGGAGGAGAATATTTTATCATTTCTGCAACAGCGTGTGAAATGTGGAGAACTAGAAATAATCATTGTTTAGTCCAAGGAGACATTCTAAAGCATAATTTAGCACTAATCTCAACAAAGAGTGTTTTCTTATTTCACTTCCAAAGCATTGCTGCTCTATTGATCGTGCGGCTAAAATGAGGTTTGTTATTTTGGGGAGTGTTCAGAGAAGGCCTCTATTATGAGTTCTGTGCTAAGAAGCAGGTGGGTATATAAATAAATATGCACGCAGGCACATATGTACTTGTGTTTATATTTAGAAGGAAGGATGTGAGCGGTGTATATATAGATACCGAGGTCTTACGAACCACTGAAAGCAACTTGAAATTACCTCATTGCACTATTACTGACAATATTCCTGACAGATTAATAACTCATTCCTGAGAAGCCACTGAGACTTTACTTAATGACCTAGGTAAATATAGCTGGGCAAAAGAACATATCCCCTTAAATGACCAGAAACGCATCTGCCTCAGAACCCCTCCAGTCCAATTCCCAGCAACTCATAATACCTCAGATTTCAAGAAAGTATACCTGTCAAGGTTCAAAGACACAATTTAGGTTTCCACTGCAGTCTCCTCTCAGAGACAGAACTTTAAATCTGCAGTGCAGTTTATTTTTTTTAAGCTGGAACACAAACCATCATTGTGAACTCCTTCAGAACTCCCTCATGGGCTCTGTATATGTATTCTTGTTTTAAAATGATGTACTGATTTTTATCATTGAATTCAGTGCTGGCGGGACTTAACTTCATCTGGAATGTTTTCTAGTAAACGAGACAAATATGCACTTCCCTGTCTATTCTGAAATTACTTGGCACGTGTACCAGTGAGTAGATGACATGACATCAGCATTTTGCCAGTCATCCCTGCGGTAACACTTTGGCAATTTCAAATTCTTCAGAAACACTGGTAAGTACAGATGATGTTCTGCCTAAGTCTTGGCTCTCAACAAAGTGATAATGTACCCCCAAACATCCTGGTGCTCTTAGGATTTGATCAGACAAAAAGGAGGACCATAAATTGTGGAAACACAGCTCCTACCCAGTGTTCTCTAGAGTACAACACACGTGTTTTTGGTGTTAAGATGTATAGTGTATGCTTCTCAGTTTGTGCATAACAGTGAATAAGAAGACAGCCAATGGCTAATTGCTTCAGTTTATAAAAGCACCTTATGGTAACAAAGGACAGCAGTTCATAATAACAATAAAAATGACATTAGGAATCATTAGCCAAGGAAAATGTGGCTTTGGGTTATTCCATAATTGACTCAAGCATAAATATATTACACTCTACTTTAAACACGAGTTTTTAAATACTTCACAATGCTTAATTCTAAACTCATGCCGAGTAGAAAGGTGGTGTTGCTCAGTAGAGAGCTGTAAATAAAATGCAGCCATTTTTTCTCAAAATTGATCTTAAAATTTATTATTTTGTATATAAAAGAAAATCCAGGAAACTCCAGGTTCCTCTGCCAGTATCTCTTCAACAGGGGATTTTAAGAGCACGAACATGGAAGGCAGACTCAGTGCAAGGAAAAGAGAATTGCAGAATAAAGTTGGAGCCATGCCAATGTGATACTCATCAGGAGAAAAGGAAAAATTGGGGCCTCCCACTAGTGTGATTCACCATCTCTCTCCTTGTGCATGAACAAGCAACACTACTTAAAATTAATTTGTACTACTTCACAACTGAGATATGAAGAACAATATTAAACAAAATACTCCCGTGGAGAGTAAAAGGGTGTCTTCCCTTGCACATGCCTGTGTCTATAAAAATAACAAACTCTCTGTTCTAAACATTTTGATGACTGTAGATATCATGAGGAGAAATAAATATGGGCTGTGTTGTACAGAATTTTTCACAACTAACAAAGAAATGATTGCTGGCGAAAGCAGTCATAAATTGCATGCATCTTTTGTGCATTATCAGTGGAGATGTTTCTACAGTGGTAACCCTGCACCAGGCAGCAAGGCAAAGATGAGCTTCATTGAACATGCATGATGCTTGGACGTTTGATGCGTGGGGGAGCAGCCGATGGTAGCAGGACTGGCCCTGTTTGCCCAGTGCCTCAAACTAGCCAGAGTGCCTGAGCTGATGCTACTTCTGCCTTTGAGTTTCCCTAAAAGCAGCGCCTGCAAACATGTCTTCAGTGCACTCTGTGGAGATATCCCAGGAAGCATGAGGGCAGATATGGAGAGGGTTAATAGAAGGATTGAAAGCCACTGAACTAGCCACCTCTGTGGGCAACTGAGTCTTCTTTCCCCTGGACTTCTTCTTTGGAACTATAGATAATATGCCTCAAATAATTTCTTAAAAGAACAAGAACTTCCCACTGCTTGCAGGTTGCTTTTCAAGTTCTGACTTCTCTACACATCCCTGCTGCTTAGGGAAAGGCAGTGTGGCATAGATGGGAGAGAAATATGGGTGCCATGGGAGGCCAGCACCACCATGGTGACTCTGCCAGAGCTTTAGCTGTTATGTAAAGTGGGGTCATGGGGGGCCCTGGCCAGGGAGCTCAGCTGTTAGAGAGCATCACCCTGATACACCACGGTTGCAGGTTTGAGCCCCGGTCAGGACACATACAAGAATCAACCGATAAATGCATAAATGAGTGGAATAGCAAATCAACCTCTTTCTCTCTCTTTCTTTCCCTTCTCCTGTCTCTCTAAAATCAATAAACACAAATTAAATCTGGTCTAAGGGGTTTGAGATATAAAGTAAACTCTGTTTTTTCACAGTTAAAGAAGCAACACCTCTGTCAGCTCTAAGATTATATCAGAAAGTCCACCCAACTTCTCCAAACTTCAAAACTCAAGGGCCAGAGAGGTGTTTTGCATGTGAATAAATCTCCCTTAGCTTACCTTTCTCAGTCTGATAATGCCATCCTGAGCCTGGGCATCAGAGGTGATTTCAAAGAGTGCCGTGCCATCTCCATCGATGATGTCATAGGACGATTGTGCATTTTCGCCAATGTCTTGATCGTTGGCCTTGACCCTGCCGATGGCAGTGCCAAGAACCACATCTTCAGGTACTGAGAAGTGATACAAACCTTAGGAAAGAGGAGAGAAGTGGATCATTGCCTGGATTCCATTCGCCCATCCATTCATCTAGCAAACATTTATTGGGTACCTCTTTTGGTCTGGGCACCCCTGTAAATGCCACCATTAAAGTGTCAAGGGCAAAAAAATATCCTTTTGCTACAGAATATACAATATTCTAAATGAGTCAAAGACAAAGAGATCACAGAAGAAGTAGGGATCTTTCTTCAAGACTCTTCTGAGATATGAAACTGATTCAACGACATGTTTACCAAGTATGTAGTTGGAGTAGAGTTATATCAAGATATGAGTGACTCTACGTGAATGTTCTGTCCAATTTACTGTAAAATCACATTGGCTGCCTGTGGGGATAGTCATTGTTGCCCAACATAAAATAGTAAGCTAATTTCAGCACAGAAAGATGCAACGTGTAACACACTGAAAGTCGGTTTTGAAGTTATCTTTATATTTACAGACTCGTAGGGCATTTTTGATAAAATCCAATTACTAAACTTCTGCTCTGCCCTGCAGCAAGCTGTTCAGACACAGGAAGCACTCCTCTTGTTACTAAAGTTCTTCCTCATTGCTCTGAACACCAGAAATCCTACCTTCCAAACTCTCTAGGCAAAATACAATTACAGTGCATGTTCCTTCTCCTATGGGGACAGTGAAACGTATCTAATCAGCGGCGTTTTTCTTCGAATCATCCTTAGTTAATTGTTGTTTTCTTAGTGTTACTCCTTGTCATTGGTGTAGGGAAAGCTGTGGGAACCATAACCCCTGGCTAGTACCACTTCGGTGCATCTCCGCCCTGCCCCTCACTGCCAACTCCTGCATGGATTTGCCTGAGGGTTTTCTCTGGCCTTCAGAACTCACTTTAGTGCTCTCCTGTCAGCCCAGAACTGTCAGAGAATTAGTGCCCATCAGAGCACCTCTCAAAAACTCACACAAGTTGGTATATCATATCCCAGGCTCCTCCTTTCCCTGGAAGAATAATATTTCTACTTTTTTTTTTGCTTGTTTACTTACAGTAGAAACTGAGTATTCGTTCCTGAGTTGCCCCAAGGGGATACAGCTTCAGCCACCCACAGTGGTAGTGGGCTCGCTGATACACAGGAGAGACGTTCCGTCTCTCTCTCACACCCATCCCCACTTCCCTACCGGCCTGTCTCAGCATCCTCTCCAAGATAAACTACTTATAATCAAATTCTTATCTCAGTGCCTGTTTCTGGGGAATCCAGAGCCAGACTACCAGGAAGTTTTAGTCCCACTGCAACAAAAATGAGGGGAAAATAAACATTCAATGAACTATAAACCCAGAAGAAAAAATTAAATCTGGAGAACATTACCTAATTGTATGTAGTTTGAACTCAATCACTGAGTCCCTTGGATAAACTAACGCTCATTTTACCCACTGTAACAAGATTAGTTCAGACGATGGGTAAGGTTTCCTTCTAGCACTAAGACACTTTTATTCAATGATGACATAAAAATGTCCCTTAGAATCATGAAATAATGGGACTGGGGAATAAAATGTTCTTTCCAAGTATTTTGCCAGGAGGTAGACACTGAAAATCATTACGTTGAACACAAGTCTCCCAGTTCTCTCATAATTGGTGTAACGATTCTGTTTCCTTCAAACTTTATTTTCCAGGTAAGGCGTGAGATGATTCATTCAGGTATGCTTATCAAGTAAATAAGACAGCAAGGGACCTCACTCTGCTGCTAGTTCTGATTCAGAGAGTCTTGGGAAAGCAAGTAAATGGGACATTTCTTTATCCATTTCTATTCTGCTCACTGCCATCATCTCTATCAGTGTGATCACAGTGAATAGTTATTACCACCAAGAAAGCGAGCACTTCTGAAACTCACCGGCCACTGCTGAATTGAAAGAATCCTTCTTCTGAGAAAGAAGACTTGCCTATGAGAGCATTAACTATAATGGCAACCAGAGAGGAAATAACAAATTGGGGAAGGATAAGAGAAATGGCTTTCTCCATTCTAATAATTTTGTTAAAGAGAGTTCCGTTGTTGTCAGATTCATGAATGGCCAGAGGTGAAATTTCTCAATGAAAATTCGTCCTTTCTGTTCTTTCTACCTCGGAATCTCTGAAGATAAATTCCCAAAGGTATCTCAACTCTGTCATTCGCAAGACCCACTTCTCTCCTTCCCTCTCTCCCTCTCTTCCTCTGGGTCCTCTCTTCTCTCTTTTCAAAAACCAGTTCTCCTACAGTAGTTCCTATCCCAGCCCAAAGCACCATCCTGCATTTAATCTCTCATGTCGGAAACGGAACTCACCTCCTCAACTGAAAATGCAATCTATTCTCAGATTTTTGTTATCATTACCCCTCAAATACCTATCACGACTATGCCCTCTTCCCTATTTCCACTACAACCACCCTGGCCTGCCAGGGCTGCCAACCCCTTTGACATGGATGATTATAATCGCCCCTTACCTGGCTGCCATGTGGAGAAGATGGTGGGAAAAGGCCAGATTTCATTTCCTCTGATTCCCTGGGATCAGAGACTATGACTCGAGTCTTCTCATGCTTCCCAGTGGCATCAGCATAAAGGTCACGGTCCTTAAATGGCTAATTCTTGACTCACCTCACTCCCCAGCCCATGTGCTTCAGTGGCAGCGACAGTCCATCTGTTCTCATCCTGTCCCTGTGTGCACCCTTCTTCCATGGGGTGTTCGGACACCCTTTTTTTTTGAGGTGCAACGCCCATCCCCCAACCTCAACTTGTCTAATGAATTTCTAGTCATCTTTCATACGGCAAGACAAGAGTCTCCATGCCTGAAAGACCTTCCCAAAACACCTCACTGTGGCAGGTTACTCCGACAAATACTCAACAGGAAAGGGTTCTGTCCGAGTAAAAGAAAGTTGGCAAATGCTGCCCATGTCCCTGATTCCCTGGTGGTGGCTCCCTAGAATGCTGTTCGGGTTTCTGAGGCAGAGCATGTCTTCAGCAGGGACAGTACAGTCCACGGTCGCTGTTGTCCCCGCAGTTGAGGGAAAGTGTGTGTTTTTGCAGCAAATGTACTATATATCGCCTTTTCTACCCCATACACTAGAGATTTAGTTTCTTTCATACAACACATGAAACTATTGATAGAATAATATCTCAGGCACATTTTCATCGTTCTCTCAAATTTTGTTAATGGAAGGTACCAGGAAGAGAGAAATAAGTGTGTATCTTGTCATCACACACGCTGGTTCTAATTCCCAGTTCCACTATTCAACTACATGCTCGATCTTCAGAAAATTTTTTTCAACGTCTTTCACAGTAAAATGAGGATGCATTTAGTGCCAAATAACAAGAGAGTTGGTTGTTTCATGTACATATCTGAATTGCCATTTATGAATTGCCATACCTTGCATGTCATAAGTACTCAATGGTTGCAATTGGCTTTGTGGATGTTGCTGAAAATTAGAATATAGAGTCAAATGAAAACATCATATTTAGGTTCTCATCCAGTGCTGGAAATTCACTTACTCTGGGCAAATTTTGGAGGGTTGTCATTAACATCAGTAAGGGTCACTGTTAGTGTCGTGGTCCCCGACAGACCACCGGAGTGTCCACCCATATCTTTGGCTTGGATAACAACCACGTACTCCTCCTTGGCTTCTCTGTCCATATTGGGAAGGGCAGTTTTTATAATTGCTGATGGGAAAAAAATGGGAGAACGACTTTCAGACAGAGAGCTCATTCAGAAATAAATACGTGAATCACACACATACACACATATATGTCCATACAAGTGCCCACTCAGATAACTGTTTGTTTGTTTGTTTTGACATGTAATTGGTATACATTTATGGAGCCAACAGTAAGAAAGGTTGTAGTCATAGACAGAAGTAGATAACTTGCAAAAATCCATTTTGTAATGTTTTTATGAAGTTGCGAAAATAGACCTTTGAAAGTAAGCTTTGCGGCACACTCTTGCTTACCAAATTAAAGAATAAATCATTACACAGCCTCATCTACCCAGGAAAATCCCAGAAGTGAAAGAATCCTACAATTTATCACAGACTCCAATTCCCCTAGGAAAGGAGTAAATACACAAATAGCTTGAAGGCTCTGAGGTAAAAAATAAATTATTCTGAAGCTCATATTTACATTACAGATGAAAGAAGTAAATGCAATATTAGAGTCAATTCAGATGAATAAGACACCAATCAGAATTAATGCAGTCCAGAGTCTAAATCCTAAGGTACTGTGCAATTGCATTTATATTTTAATTGCCTACTTACATCTTCTCTATTGTCAAATAGATAAATATTGGACAAAATAGAAAGATATAGAAAAAAGAAAACAGGGCAAAATATCAAATTATATAAAATTACATAAAACCATCAGTGCTAAAATGTCAGTGTTTTTTTCTTTTGATACATTTTCGTGGTTTTGTCTATCTGCCTTTTTGTGGGTTGTAATGGTAATTTAATTTTTTGTTAAAGATTCAAAGTGTGCAGAGATTCTGAACTTATTTTGAAAATCTGTATTTAAGGTTTTTTGTCCTTATATTTTTTTCATAGATAAATATCACTAATATATATGTATAATTCTAAGGCCATTACTTGTATATGCATACAATTATGCATATGCGTATATAAACATTTCAGCACAAATATGATCATGATATAGGCATTGATCTGGGACTTTATTCCTACAATGGATATGTCTGAGATATGTTCTTGGTAGCACACAGAGGCCCAACTCATTACTTTTTATTGTTCATTTATGAACGTACTATGAGTAACTTAGTCCCATATTAATAGATATTGCAGTTACTTCCACTTTTTTCATTTCAGGGAATAATCAGATATCTTTTAACGGTACTATATGCTTCTGTGTCCTGCATTTTTACTTAACTCTGTCCTGAGATGCCCCTCCCCAGATTGCTTAAACGCGGTAAGAAAAATTATCGTGACTAGCCTAGTATATTCCTCTTGAATGGATGTGTGTTATACCTCTGGTCCAGGTGAAAGAAAACTGTCCTGATTAAACATAATTCCCCTTTACTTCTAACCCAGGCACACCACAGATGTCCAATTCAAACTGAAGATGAGCCACGCTCTCGGCCACTTCTGAAGCTGTAATTCTGTTTGGGGGGTAGGGGACTCATATGCTATAATTAAATCAGCTGTCTGTAAAAGGTGTGTGAAGAGTTCAAATCCCTGAATCATTGGAGCAGCAGGCGAAGCTCAAGAGCGCCCGGGGAAATCTAATCCAGCCAGGCAATGGGCAGGCTCAGCGAGGAGCCGTGAGTTCCCATGCACTCTATGAGACCTTGACATGACTTTCATATCAAAACCTCCCATTCAGGGAGCATTCAATTCGATATTCACGCTTATTTGAAAGCACTGATGGGAACATCATCACATCTTTCATTACAATTGTTTGTTTAAGGATTTGATTATATTATAATGTAACTTGATATATCACACTTACACAGTTCTAAACAAAAACAGAAAGAAAAGAAAATAAGAAATATAGCCATCAGTCAGATTTGCATCGACGTGAGACATTTTTGAGGAGAAAATAAACATATGAGCAAAAAGTAGCCACAAAAACAACAGCAAAACCTAGTTATGATTATGATGAGGTACCGATATGGTAACTCTGCTATGGATACATATTTTCTAACTCAGCATATCTTCTTTATGAGAAGATTCCAGTAGAAAGGATTAGAAGTTTGCTTTATTCCCATGACAGTTACATGAGTGCTTACAAAGTTTAGGTCACTGTGAACTAAAGTGACCTAAATGGTCACTTCAACCATCCATGGGACTTTGAAACTTGACATGGAGTTTTTAATAATCAGAGGAAACTGCCATAATTTCTCAGTGAAGGCAGCAACATTTTTTCAAAGAACTTGGGTTCAGGTCTACACTCGAGTCCTCTCAGGTTTGTTCATTAGGACAACAGTTACAATGCTCTTAGTCCCAAAAGGCTGGCATATGTCACTCTCACCATGTTGATGATGTATCATGAGAGTGTAAGTTAAAGAACAACAGTGACGTCTCTCAGACACTCGGAATTTAAACAGTTTTGAGGCTCCGTTGAAAATAGCGTACTGGGCTAGTGTTTACGAGTTATATCAGGATGCGAGTGAAGCATCATGATGGAGATATTTGTTTCGACGAGACGTGATGAGCCTGCTCCATGGGTCTGCATCTATTACAGAAACGTTCATGCCCTGCACTGTTGAGGCATGCAACCTCTTACTACCTCAGATGTGTTGACAAGTTGGAGTCCCTTTACAAGAGGTTCCTTATGTTGAAGTCAAGCAAGTTTTTGTTTTTTTATATTATTCTCACACTCATCAGCTTTGGGATCACGGGCAAATTACTAAACCCACCAGGATGCAATACTATGTCTTGTCAAATGGAGATAATAACCAGCCTCTTGCTGTGGTATTCTACGGTTGTGTGACAGAATTCACGAAACAGCCTTGGCACAGAATAGTTACCAACCACGCTGTTTCCCTCCGTTTTCCCTCCCCAAACAGAATCTATTTAGTGCTGATCTGATGGTAGTTAGAATGCTGGAGGCTTTCCAGTTGCTTCTCCAGACTCACGCTCCAGCATTATGTACCTCCTTTTGGCATAGGCGAGTGCACTTTACAGACTGTCTCAGTTAACTCACTTCCTTTCTGGCTTTGTGTTAGACTCAAGCAACGCACATGAGCCTAGGATAGCCATGTTCCACTGGTGTGGAGCTAAGAATTTTTAAAACACGCGCTACCTCTCTATTTAGTCCGAGGTGCTGGCCTCTTTTCCCTGAGATGGCCAAATAAAAAAGTGACAACCATCAACACAACAATAGCCTTCTGGTGCCAACGCTCCATCTTGAACCATAAACATATACATCGTGTAATAGAGTTGCATCTTTTTGGTCACGTGACATAATAAATTTGCATCTGATTGGCTAATTCTCAGTACTAGAAATCTTTACACACAAATATAGGCACCTGATTTTTAGGAAGTCACTTTGGGGCAAAAAGGGTAGGTAATTCCTTTTATTATTATTGGGGGGGTCAGAAGAATTTTAGGAATTAATTTTTTTAATGTGTCAAGAGATGACAAATATTGGAAATCACTGCCCTAGAAGATGTGAGGGTGGAACAGGGTGAGGTTATATATCGCCCCCCAGGCCCCCCAAATATCTCAATGTCATGGTTAGACTCTGCAGTTGTTGTCTTGGGATACGGCTAGAGCACAACTCAGAGTCCAGTAACTGCCCCCTTCCCTTGCTCCTTCAAGCCTAGGGATGATGGCGACACTTTCCTTACTAGCTTGGGATGTTTCACTGTCCCTTGGCCATCAGGAACTATTGACCACACTATGGCCGTCTCTCTTCATCTGGCCATACTGTGGTCAATAGTTCCTTAAACTCTCGCCCATCTCCCCATTCCTGCCAGAATCCTGTAAGATCTGATTAGGATACTAATCCCTTATCCAAGTGTCCGACATGGTCTCAGCACACCATTCATCCACAGACATCTGCTGATAAAAAGTGCTTCAATGAATAGCATCAGACTGTCCGAAGGACCACTCCTTGAGATTAGCAGGGCATGCATTTGTTTCCTTAGCTCTAAAAATGAGAATAATACCTATTCACTTAAGTTAGCTACTCAAAATGACCCCGCTGGGAAGCGGCACATCTGGGAGTCTTCATATTTCCTCTTTTCTTATACGACATTGGCAGTAGGTTTCCTGATTTCTAAGGCAAGCAGGGAGTCGCTCCAGGGTTCCTTAGGGCATGCAGCATGTTTCACTGGCTTCAGTACAAACTGGGTAAACTTCAACAGTTCTCGCTTTGTCTGAGCCCCCTGCCTCTAGCTTCCACCTTACAACGAGCAGTAACTCATTAGAAAATCCAAGACAGAGTTTCTGGAACATTTTCCTGCTACTCTGTGGCTGTAAAGGCAAGATAGAAAAAAAAAAAGGCACAACAAGGACCCTTAGTCCTATTTTTTCCCATTGGGTTGAGGCTTATTTATACATGTTACTTAACTTTTTTTTTATTCCTATTCAAAAGACAGGCCAAGCCACTTGCATAAATATTGCAACGTATTGATAAGGTTCTAAATTACAAGTTTAAAAACTGCCTGAAAACTTCCTTCTACTTCTCCATAAATTATTTCCTTTGGCTCACAAATTCCCCAAGCACTAGGAGCTTCAGGCGGTTTCTTTTGTAGATGAGAGAACTTCTGTAATTAAAAGAAAAAATACATTGTTTGGTGTTACATACCAGCCAACACAGAGCAGAAAATATAGGAAGAAGGCTGTTTTTCCTGTCAGACTTGAGAAATCAAAAATATGACCCATGAAGACAAAAAAAAGTTGCTAAAATGCTCAAGAAAGTGGCATGTTTATCCATTTTACACTTTGATTTTTAAAAGGCTGATGGGAGCTCCCCATATCCTTTTGCCAGAATAAACAAATACAAAACACCTTGTGATGGTGCTAATTTTAAATAGCTTCCCATTGCCCACGGTATCACTTGGGTTCCTTTTGTTCGCAGTCATGGTCAAGGCACCACCCGTCCCCAGGCCTCCGGGCATGCTTACAGTCACACATTGTCAATGCCCAGCAATGTGCTCAGAGCTTCAGCATGGTGTTGAAATTCCCATTATACCAACTTGACAACCAATTCGGGTTTTCAGTTTATGCTAGGCAGGGTAAGAACATTCTCTCTTCTAGGGCAGTGCGTAGAACTCCCTAATGTAAGCGTTTGCTAAATAACCTTGCAAAAATGAAAATCAGAGTATTGTTTTTAAATGGAAATTTCGGGCTATGGCTTGGAGTGGATCTGCTAAAGAAATATCACACCTGTTGTCTCTGGCTTTTGCAGCTTTCCACCTCAGCAACTGTTACAGGGTTTAGATTTAGACCCCTTCACTAGTTACCCTTGGGTAAATCGCAGGGCATCCTTGGGGTACGCTTTTTTGTTGAAAATGGGAGGCCCTCATGTTGAGAAGGAAAAAAAAAACCCATAATAACACAATTGGTGTTCAGGAGAATAAGCCTGCCCTGCTAGATTCTCAATAACATTAACTGCAGAGTCGATTCGGAAAAAGAAACATAAACAAATACATTTCAGAAGTTTCCCTGGAACTTCATTTTGAAAATCTAATCAGAAAAAGCAATTAATGAGAACAGTTCATTCTTTGTGAATTTAATTCAACAGAAACTGGCATTGGGGAGCAGGGATGGGAAGGTATGGGAATTGAGGTGAACCCTGGAAGGAGGATTCAGACAGGAAAGTGGGGGGGGGGGCATCTTGCTCTGAAACTGACATTCATTATCCTACAGGGAATAGACTGTGACTAGAACTACGGATTAGATATATGGGTGATGGTTAATGATAGAAATATAGATAGAAGATAGATAGATAGATAGATAGATAGATAGATAGATAGATAGATAGAATAGGTGGGTGATAGAATACTAATCTGTATTTTGAGAAACAAGTTTTCTCACATATTTAAGGTGCTTCATTTTCCCTTATTTAAAAGATACTGTTTTATCTTACAATGACTCAGTCAAATGGAGATTTCTCTAACGCAGCAGTTTAAGATTTTAAATCCCAGACTGGCCTAAGTTCTTTTAAGTGCCAACCAGCTGCTCCTCACGCCTCATCATTCAGAGAGTGCGTCTGATTAGAACCCAGTCTCAGACATCCCCCAAATTTACAACTCGCGTGTGTGTTTTTTTCCCCTCCCCATTGTCTTTGGTATCAGCATTGGAGAAGCATTTTGTGTCCATCACGGAGACTTCTTTGTATAATTTCCACGCTATCACCAGATTGAGAGGCTTCATGAGAAAGGCAAGGAGACACTGATTAACGCCTTTGTCATTCTGAAGTCTGATTACTGTAATTCGCTTTTTGTGGGTCCCCCGGATTGTGCTTCTGTAAGATTGCGGTTGATATAAAATACCACGCTAGACTCCTCTTTTGAATAAGGTTTTGGAGCACATTATCCTGGTTCTGAAACCACTAGCCTTGTCATTCTGCAAATTCTTGCCATTTCAACGTGCAATTATGATCTTAATATCTGCCAAAAGGGATCTTTTGTCAATAAGATTAAGTGGCACAAATTCACTGGTGATGTCGTTTGCAAAGGTCATATACTGCACCCCCAGTTTCTGCTAACTGTGGGGTCTCTACCAGTTACGAGGGATACAAGATAAATACCCAGAGGTGCTTCAACCCATGCCCACCTAATCACTGAATAATACCTTCAATACAGTAACTTCACTCATGCCAAACCTGTGCAGATACATCACAAAGGAGAAAGTGACACATTAGATACCTGTCCTGCCTCCAAAAGGTACAAAAAGTTCCTGCATCTCCCTTTCTCTGGGAATTAAATAGATGGGTGATGATTGATGACAGACACGCAGATAGACAGACAGATGGATACAGATGGGTGATAGAATGGCCTGTACTGGGAGAAACTAAATTTCTCATCTCTCTCTGGCTCTTCTGTAAAATATAATAATGCAATTAGAAAACTAATGGGTTAAATATATCAGTAACCAAAGGCTTATTTGTATACTTGGTATTTTTAAAACTAAGAACTTATTCCAAAGAAATTATAAATTTCCCCTTCACATTTTTTTAGATTGTGCTCACATTCTTTTGCATGACATTCTAAAAAGCCAAGTGATTTACGTATGCAACAATAGGCATACAGTAAATTAGTGGTTACGGTTATAGAGATCCAAGGCATGCAATGATAAGAAGATGTTTAAAATTACGTAAGAAATGTCTGCAGCAACATACAATGCTGATAATTTCTAAATTTCATTTAAAACTATTGCCTGCTGGGGTCATTTGATGGTATAATGTGCTTCTAAAAATTTGGCAAAGGGTATGCATAAAGACAATGTGACATGTTTTGTAAAGGAATCGAAGGTTCCCATGTCCTGCACCCTGACATCCCCCTCCCCAAAACTTCCCAGGGCTCCGTGATGGGAAGCACAGGCTCCGCCCGTTAGAAAGCAGCTCTGGGGTTGGGTGGATGAGAACCGACTCGGTAGGAGCGTTACCAGCCACGGGGTCTTGGGCCAGTCCCTGAAACTTGTTGAGGCTCACCAATCTTATGTGTAAAGTGTTATTAATTGCACAACAAGAGTTTGGTATTATTACATGTGAGGCAAAAAGCCAGATGTATTACTTTATACATACGTGCATCTTATTATATATAGATAGAGGTCTCTACACAAAGATATATATGTAAATATATGCATATTTTTGTATTTGTGTTTATAAATGCACACATGTATGTACACTCATAAGATCTATACACTCATAAATATATACACTCATGAGATCTATATTTATACATAACTTTGCATTCACTTTTTATAAGTGTATACCTACTTATACATATTTATGTAAATAAAATTTAGGAATCAATTCAGTATAATCACAATAAACTTATTTAAAAAATTAGTAACAAAGTTTATGTTCAGTCATTCTATAAGACGTGAACATTCTTCACCAATTTCAAAAAGGTGCGCCTCCGGTCCTGGCCGGTGCGGCACAGTCGGATGGAGTGTCTTCCCGCAAAGCAAAAGTTGCGGGTTTGATTCCATCCGGGCACACACCCAGGCTGCAGGTTCGATCCCCAGATAGGGTGCCTACGAAAAGGCAACCGATGGATGTTTCTTTTCCTCACATTAATTTTTCTTTCTCTCTCCCTCTTCCCCTCTCTCTAAAAGCAATAAAAACTGTCCTCAGATGTGGGCAGGGGAATGGTATGCCTCTGTAGGAATTTCCAGGTAACAAATTTTTTTTTTGCATAATGTGTACTCAAACTCATTTTTTACTATAACGTTGTGTGCAACATATGGCTATTAAAATTGAGATATAATGGACCTATAACATTGTCTTAGTTTCCGTTGTACACCACAATAATTTGACATTTATATGTACACTAAACGCTCACCGCTGCAAGGTACTTACCTTTCTTCAAACTTTCCTAGCCTAACCCCTTGGTGCCTCCACAACTTTGTGTGGATAACACAGCCTAGACGACCCACAGCTTTCATGGGACCTCTTAGAACCCATTCCTGTCTTTAGGTCTAAATTTAATGTTTTGGAGGCCAAGAGGCCCTTTTAAGTAGAACCAATTACTCTCTCTTTTTTTTTTCTTCCATGTATTGCACTTTTGCTAGAAACTGCCTCATGCCATTTACTGTATGTCTTTCTTCCATTTCACCACTTTCCCTATGATTTCAACCTGTCCTGAGAATACATTACTGTGGACAGGAACCATGTCTCATTCAGCCCTGGATGCCCGGAACCAAACACAATCTCTGGCACGTAACCAGTCCTCAACCAACGTAGGAGAGAAGAAAATAACACAAAGGAAAAGAAAGAAGGTAGGGGAGAGCGTGGAGGAAAAGAAAGGCAGAAAAGTGCTAATAATGTTTTTCTTAACTGTTTTGGGGACTCAGCACTGGAGTCCACAAACACTTTGATAAAGGTTAATAACTGCCATGTCTATGGGGACCAGAGCTGTTCAGATACAATGATAACAGAAAAGAGCCAGGAAGTAGGGAGGAGGGTGTCAAGATTTGGACCTAAGTCTCACAGCCTTCAAGGCTCAAGAAATGCCCAAGGGCTAGTCCATACCATCTCAAGAGTTGCATCTTAAGGTCACGCCAGTTTGCCAGAGGACGGGCACAACACCTTGCTGAATACCAACGAGGTGAGGATGCTTTGCAGACTAAAGAACCCAGGGGTTCTCTAGGCATTTCATCCACTTTATAACTGACACTTGAGTTATTTACTAAATGCCTGAGTAGAAGTTTATAGTGTGGTGTTTTAATATTTCTGATAATCTCAGGATTACTCAAACAAAAGGGTAATGCTGAGGAGCTAAGTTTCCTAATAACATTCCATGAATTTAATTAATTGAGGGTGAATTTCTGATAAACAATTGTTTTCATCTGTATGCTTTACCAATGATGCCCTAGCCTGACTTGTTATTTTTCAAGTTCTTTTATTAGTTATTTCTCTTGGCATATATACAGATATGCTGTCCACATTCTCCTAAAATATTATAGGTAAAATTAGTTAGCTGACAATGTCTTATTAGACAAATATTAAGGGTTTGGGATCTGGTCCAGCAGGGAGAAAAGTCTTGGGCAGTGTCGCACCGACTGTGCTGGGCAGGGTTCTAAATCTGTGCCTGTAGGACCTTAGATATTAATGTTAGTGAAATAATCTACTTCCTTGAGTATTTTTCCAACAATCTCCTCCTATGCTATCACAGCATCTTAACGAGTCCGTTTGACAGACATGACTTCTTTCTCCCAGATTTTGTGTACATTTAATTCTACATGACCCTTCTCATTTGTGCTTGAAAAGTATTGCTAGAGAGCCATAGTCTTCAGAGCTTCGCATTAGACCAGGAGGCTCTACGAGGTATCTCCCTGGGTACAACTTGCTTCTTTACATGTGAATTTCCTGTCTCGTAATGCTGTGTATTCTTTGACTAAACAGCTATAACTTCTTCCTCATTCACCGTGTGGATCACATGGATGTCTATATCCACATCCATAAGGAATGACATAGGAAATAGTTGTAAGTGAATTAGCAAGGACGCCCTGTTTCCAGGGCGTTGCGCACACTGCGTAGTGACTTCAGTGTGTAGGCTGTCTCTTCTGTGGCTCCTGGAGTTCCCTATTAAGCAATTCTGCACAGGCCCCCATTTCCAGCATCAACCCATGACTAGCCAATAACCGATGCGACTCAAACTACCAATTTCTCGTTACATTGAAATGCTTGCAATTATTCCTATTCAGAACTGATGATCCTCAATCAAGTGGAATTATTTCTGTGAAGCACATGATGGCTCCATTCTCTCCTTAAGCCATAATTCCAATAACTAATTACACTTATAATAAATGTGGGTGGTTTAAAGAAGCAAAGTGAAAGTCATGAAAAATTGGATGCTTTCTCCCAGCAATTCAGAACTTAGGTGAAGGAGAATGGCAGGGGTGTAGAGGAGATGAGAAACACGCTTTGCAGCCGCCCCTGAAGAAAGCTGCTATTGAGACCCGAGTCTAAACAAAGTTAAGCAACTCTTTTCAACTCTTACAATCTCCATCTCCCCATCTGTTTCGCAGAGGTTTTAACACCTACCACGCATTACATGAAAAAGCATGTAACATTGTCCCAGATCATATAACAGAGACTCAGATTTTAAGTGAAGCGACGTTATCCCCAAATGCCAAGTGGCCCTGATTGCTCTTTTGCCCCGTTGGAACTTTCTGGCCCTAGATCTCGGTCAGACACATCATGTCATGTTGATCGCAGCCTGCCAATGTAGACAAGTAGAATGTGACATTTTGGGGAGTCCAGGATTTGCTATCACACAAGGGGTGTGATTTCTGGCCCTTCCATTTCCAAATGTTATCATGAACCTGGGCTAATTCTTTAGTGTTTTTGAGATATGGTTTTCTTTTCTCTTCTGCTACATAGAGATAGTGTTTATCTCAAAGTAGTTATTTTTTTGTTTTTTGAGACAGTGATTAAGAAAGATAATGAATATTATTTATGGTGCTTATTAACATCTGTTAATAACCCATATTATGTTACTATTCAGCCAATAATAAAATCGTATTCAGCTGATGACTATTACTAAGACTATGACTACCACTGATACCATATTGCTTCTGGGTGACTGTGAAGATCCATCACAGTAAAAACACGAATACTCTTGTAGAACTTCCTTTGTGCCAGGCCCTAGACAGGTACAAAGTCCACATGCCTATAAGGTGCTTAGTGTGCTTGCTGGTGCAAAGTAGACATTCACCTGCACCGAATGATAACGATCATTGCTCTGACCTCATCTTTACATGTCACAACCATCACGACAATTAAAGTTCCTACTAAATAATACAGAAATAGGGACATCAGTGATTCCGGTTAGATGATGTATATTGAGAGCTTCACTACGGTTGAGATAGCAATAGATGCAATGCTCTCCTTAGCCCTTCCCATTTCACCAGCTGGTTTCTCCTACGCATTGGAGGTTGTGGACGATCACGAATCGCTGACTTCACAGTACTCTGATTGGTAGGTTGGCCTGTTCGCTTCAAATGGCAGCCACCGCTGTTCTTTTTTGAGTAATCTCTAACCCAGAGAGACAATCCAACTCAGTACATCACTTAAGAAATCACCACTTGACCCACTAATCCTCATTTCAAATATCTATGAAATGCAGAAAGTGAGATCCTGGCAAGGAGACTGCCTTTGCTGATAAGATTTTCTCTCAATTAACTAAATCCTTCACCTCCAATCCTCAGAGAAATTTCTGGCTACTAAATCATGTCTTGCCCCATGGGTCTTTGCATATTCAGCACCAAATGATCACTGAATAATTTGTAGGTGTAGCTGGGTAAGGTTCCCATTCATAAAATCACAGTCCAAGGCTCAGAGATGAGGGGCAACTCTTTCCGTCCAAATGCTTTAACACAGATCAGAGGGCAAGTCCACTTCAGCGAGGGCTTGGGCCAAGAAGGGGTGGGTCTTCCTTTAATCAGCTGTCACCACAAGTATCAAACATGCGCTGAGAACTGGCCCCAGTTCCCTTCCATGTCAGGATCAGCAACCAGACTGGGCTTCACCATATTCCTACCACTACCACACTTACAATGCATGTTGTCCTTATCAGCCAAAGATGTTTATCAAACACTGAGATGCACGAAAGTGAAAAACGTTCAAGCATTGAAAGTTAGATATGAGAAGCACTTACAATTCTGACAACTTGATTCACCCACGATAATTCAAGGAACACGGATCCCCCGCTGTCCCTACACAACCTCCTCCTCATTCCTTCCTTCTGTGCCTTTCAATCCAATACCCTCCTTGACCTCTTCATTGCCTTATCCAAGTTCTGCTTTTGAAACCACCATATATTCTACTTTGGGACCGCAGGCTGTCTTTCTTCCCAGCAGAGTGAGTTTTCTCCTCTCCTTCACCTTCTCTCTTAAAATAGAACCCTCTTGCTCCTTTCCTCCTGCCGCTTCTCAAACAACGCTGCTGTGAATTTGCTTCTTAATCACATCAGGGTCTGCACAAGAAATGCCATCAGCTGCCGTCCCCTGGTACGACAGTTACCCCTCTTTTCCACTCTTTCATATCATCGCAGGTTTTAGCTTTTCTCATTCCTTTGTATTAAAAAAAACTTTCCCACGCTAAGTTACTTGTACCCACGCAATCAACGTTCCCCTTCGTGGACCAAAGAGGGCAGGTGGCACAAAGTGCCCTGGGCTCTGTTTTATACAGAATAAGAAGTGGTGTCACAAAATAACTGACAACAACTAACTCTGTCACTCCACAAATGTTTGTTGAGGACCTACTACGTATCAAACATCGTGTCAGGAGCTAAGGATACGGTGGTGGGAGAAACCAAGGGAGGTTAACACAGCAATCGTTACACTGTAAAGATTTAACAGCTCCTCAAAGTAGGGCAACAAGGCTCACACCCCACTGGCAAACTTCTGGGTTCCAGTTTTTTTTTTTTTTTTTCATTTGTAAACCTGAGGGAATGATTCTCACTTACTTTGCAGGGGAAAAAAATTCAAAGGAGCATATAAATAAATATATAAAGAAAAGTGACATAAAACTGTGTCAGCAGCGAGGGCTGTTCATTCTAAATGGTTCTTGTACACACTGGCCAGGTTCAGCTATGATTAGCACGGGCCACGGTGAATGTTGAAATCCAGATATGCTTATGGCCATAACAGAGAGGCAGGCACTGGGTCTCTAGGTCCCTCCGGGAAAGAGATGATTACACTTGTGTAAACAAGAGGCCTGCGGCCTTCCTGGGAGGCGAGCCGGAGGCAAAATCATTGGAAGGGAAGCTGAGGTAGTTGCTCCAGTTAATCGAGAGTTAACATACAGAGGGTTAAGGAAGAGCAGATGTTTATAGATTTATTGTTCCCTTCCTGACAGTTGTCAAAATATATCAGGGCTTGGTTTCTTCAAATACATCAAGTAGCTTGTGATTTTCATTCTCCGTATTAAAATTTAAAACTGTAGCAAATAAGGGTATTTTATTCCCCTGCTCGGAATTTTTAACAATTATATGACTCCTCCCTTCTATTTCTTTTTCCTGATTCTTACCAATTTCTTCTCATGCTCTATTCTCTCCTCTTTTTTACTTGGTGGTATACTGCTTTTTAATGCCATCATTTCAACAGACCTAAGTGAACATACGTATTTGGGAATGTCTATTTGGTGCGCGGATTCCAAATGTGAGTGAATGGATGTTGAAGTTGTACCTTCTCCATGGGTCTGCTTCCTCCAATTCAATTTAAGGGACACTCACTAATTACTCTTATGTGCTAAGCATTAGTAGCCTTGGTTGGAGGGACTGTATAAGATTCTCTGTAGCAGAGATACCCACGATAGTTGAAAGACTAATTCCTTCAGACTCTCAGTTGCTCATGGCAATGAGAGAACCAGAGGTGTGTGTGTTTGTCTGTTTTTGACCTTGTCACCATACAAAGGACGCGAGCCATTGGATCTGAGAAACTCGCAGTCACTACCTGCACATGTCACTTTATGTAGTGAAATACCGAGTAAAATTCCATCCCTAGAAGTAACCTCTGCATGTGCATGTGAGCGCAACATATTTAAGAGAAATGATGTGAATCAGAGAAAACATTTTGGACTAGGACAGAAGAATAAATTGACTTTCAAACCTGACATTTAGGTTTTGGGGAACTTTGAAAAAGTCACCTGTCTGCCTGCTCTCATCATGATTTTGCTGCATTAAATGAAGAACATAAACCTTTTATTCTCAGACGAGCGAAGTGTTAAGTTAGGGGAATGTGTGTGAAATGGCCTAGAGGGCACATTTTTCCTCCTCTTTCATAAGTGACTTATTCAGGGTCCCAGGACTAGAACCTCTGTTGGAATTCAGAATTTTTAAACTCCAATTTCAACATTTCTCTAGGTAGGCACGTATGGAAGCGACACTGTGTTTTCTCATCCAACCTTGTGGGAAACATACATTTGCTGAAAACCTGCAGAACAAGTCAAAAATACACTATGTACTAGATAAGGCATACTGTATTGAAAATGATTAAGATGTTTAATTTTCTTTCTTTTTTTCCCCCTAGAAATTGTTACTAAGTGAGAGTCCCAAAGGGGTCCAGCTATAAGGGGATGTTGTTGATTCATTCTGAACCTACGGGCCATTATTTCAATAGCTACTTGCCTGATCATTTCATATTCCCCAAATATGAAATTGTTGTTATTGTTTTATATAGTTAGGGTCAAATAAAATTTTATAACCTTCACTATTTTCATGTCTGCAAATGACCTGTTTTTATGAAGGAATTCCAGGGGACCATTTGTGCTGTAAGTAAACTTAATACTCAAAGAATCCTTATGTGAGAAAATTAGGAAAGAGTAAATAAAATCCACTTTTTTTTTCCATAGTGGTTTTTCCTACTTATGCTAACTTTGTCAAAACATTTTAAATTTAACTTTAATTGCTTACCACAGCAGGACAGGAGAAAAGAATCCATGCCTCCATCTCCCACTATCTTTAATTTCTCATTTTTTGCAACGTGTGAATAATGCCATTTAAATCAATGACCACTGAGAGAGGACTGCTAATGACACAGGCACTGCACTAGTGGTTGGAGATATAAAGACCAACGAGGTACAGTTCTCTGGTGTGGGACAGTTCACAATCCGAAGATGAGGCAGGTGTGAGCAACTGCCCGCCAACACGAAAATCCATCACCCCTTCTCTTGAATGCTGCTTTCAGAGTGTATCACTCTACCATAACACTTATTTGATTTCTGCATATGCTTTTGCTCTACATCAGCATCTAACTGGCCTGCCCCTCTCTCTCAAAGTTATTCTCTAAGGCTTGAAGCATCTTCATTTCTATAAAAATGGTCCTGCTGCAGTCTTTTTTCACTCCCCAGACATATGACTTACCCCTTGTCTAGTCTCTGGAACACTTTGGTAGAATAAATACTGTACGACTAGATAGAAATAGTTCCCATGATTCTGTGTTGTAACAGGACAGCCTCATACTTAGAATCGCGACACCTACTGGATGCCAGGAGCACCGCAGATGGTGGGACCGCACTGTGATATCTCTACTCAAATGTCAAATTATTAGTGAGGCTTCACTGACCAGCCTTTACAAAGGCAATAGCCACCCTCACTGGCACCCTCTTATTCCTTACCCAGCTGTCAAATTCTCTGCCCAAACAAATCTTTGGCAGCAGCTCACAGACAATAAGCCAATGATTTTGCTTGTTCACTAATGTTTACCCCGCCCCTAGAATAGCTCCCAAGGCACAGTAGGTTTTCAGTACATTTTAATGTTTTTCAGTGACTCAATGCATGGATGGATATTTTTTTTTTTTCTCATGGGAGCTTGTGTGGGATCTGATATAAAAATAAACACATACGAGGGAAGGACTACCTGCACACCTCTTCTGAAGGTGGGTGGAGGGGTGAGCACAGCCCACTCACCCCACTTCTCCATCGGTACAGGGAACGCTCTGGCCGTGGAACACTCAAGAACCAAAGCAGCTCTGTCTGCCTACCAGGGAACGCGTGGTGTAATCACCTTCTGCCTGCGAAACATGCTAACTACCTCAGGGTCAGGTTACTGTTGTGCCTCTTCTCACTCTTACGTAAATATTTGCACATGTAAAATTTCAGCACCTTGACACACATTGAAATGGTCGCAGGGAACAATGAGACAGATTGACTCAGCCACAGGTGTTGGCAGTCAGCACGGAAACAGTTCTTCGTCAATGCGAGAGCCAGGATTGGGTACTGCAAAAACACAGAAGCCAGGATCTAATGGGGGTGGGATGGGAGCTGGCCCTAAAAATGCCATTTCCCACTCACCCTATGGGGGGGCTGAGCATCCAGCTGGGCCTTCTGGCCTGCAGTCAGCGGCTGCTCCACCAAGATAATAAGGGCAGGTTTTTTTGTGTGTGTGCATTAAACGTGAACAAACCTCAATTTTCCACCCAAATTCATTCTGAAGCCGGCGATCTATGTTACCAACAATTTCAGTTGGTGTGACTCAGTAATGAGAAAGGCAAGACTCCAGGGGGTGGCATTTGAGCTCACGCCTTTCAATGAAGACCTTGACTTTGTTAGGTGAGGCACTCAAGTACTTGAGTGGAAATTGTGGACCAAGTGCACTAACTGTGTTTTCAAAATCTGAACTTTCAAGAGTGCAGGAAGTAGCTATGATCATCCATCCTTAGAATAAGAACAGGGCCTGGGGAATATGAAATATGTTCGTGGTGGGCACACTGTACAAGGCGTGTCTGACCTGGGGCCCGTGGGCCGCAATACGGCCCGGGATGGCTACGAATACAGCCCAACACAAAAATCATAAATTTACTTAAAACACTAGGAGATTTTTTGTTTTCACTAGTGTTTGCGTGTTTAAAGCATGGTCCAAGACAACTCTTCTTCCAGTGTGTCCCAGAGACGCCAAAAGTTTGGACACCCCTGCAGAGAATTTTGTATGAGAGAAGACTTGAGCCTGTACTTCACAGTCACCGTGCCCTGCTGTCTCCTCCGAAGCTGTTAACCCACACTGTCACCCACCGGAACCTTCCCTCGGAAACACGGTGACCATTCACAGGCTTCGCTGTGTTATAAATAAATGTTGATACGCGACACGGCACTTCCGTTTGTCTTTTTGCGTGTTGTCAGCACAGTTTCCCGTTACTTTTGATGACAGTCTTCAATAACTACCTGCCACCGTGTAGGAGGCACATTGCTTTAGAGCTCCTATGAAATGTAAATAAGACAAATGCTGTTTTTAAACCTCTTTTTCCGCATGTCTGTTTTCAAATGTGATAGAAAGTGATGCCATTTTAGAACAGAGTCCATTATGACAATTCTAATATATTATTACTGCAATTTCATATAGCTGATGAATAGGAAACAGAGCATGGTGGGGGGGGGTGTTTCCCCTTCACTATTGTAGAATAGCTACTGATATGCACACGGAGAGTGAGATAAACACCTCAGCAGGCACCACCCTTACAAACATTCTCTCATTGCCTGGTGATTAACAGTCTTGTTCAGTTACCACGTAAGAGAAAGGTTTTGAAAATGTAGCCGCCTTCCCTTATCCACGGTTTCCCTTTCTGCATTTCCAGTTATCTACAGTCACCACTGGTCCAAAATACGAAATAAAAATTTTTAGAAACAAACGCTTACAAGTTTTCCACCGTGCACCCGAGTGGCATGAGCAAGTCTCACGCCGTCCTGCTCCACTCCATGCAGGACATGAATTAGCCCTCTGTGCAGCGGACCGTTGCTGGAAATGCTCCCTGCCTGTTAGCTGCTTAGTACCCATTTGCTTATGGGGTCAGCTGCCCTGGTATCACAGTGACTGGGTTCAAGAAACCCTTGTTTTCCTTTTTGAGGGCCTCAAAGCCATCTACATGACTTTTAAGGTATGTTGTTATACTATTCCATTTCATTATTAGTTATTGATGTTCATATCTTACTGTGCCTAATTTATAAGTTAAACCTTTCCATAGGTATATATGGGCAGGAAAAGAACATGGTGCATGTGTGTGTGTATGTGTATATGTGTATATGGTGCGACTTTCTGCAGTTTCGGGCATCTACTGGGGATTTTGCAACCTATTTCCTGCAGAGAAGTGGGGACTATTGTGTGACTTTGTGAAGTTCATAGAACATGATTGATAAGAGTGCTACTTTGATATCAAGTCCTCTAAACTCAAGTGACTTGACTGAAGCCACAGAGAGAGCAAAGCTAATCCTATGAGAACCAGATGGAACTACATGTTTACTGGACCCGGATTCGAAAAGGAGGAAGTGAGGACCAATGAGGTTTGTTCTCAGCTCTTCCAAATGACTAAATGGTTTCGCTTTATCGTCCCAGGCCTGGTGCGCAGTTCTGTTTGCTATGATTACTACTTTTGCCTGGTGTTGCTACTTCATCCTCTGCTGAGAATGAGAGCCCGGGCTTCCAATTAGCATTTTGTTTCATCACATAAATATAGTCATTACTATTTTTATTTATAGCTTGTGAACATATTTGTTATGAAATGGCACAATTAGGCAATCTCAATTCCTGGCTTACAGGGATCCACAGCTGTTAGGGTGCAAAGGTAGCTTTTAAGATCGATAATAAATACCACAGCAACATTACTAAAGTTAATGGGACGGAAAGGAAAGTTTCCATAGTAGTCTATCACATGCAATAAAATTTTAGCGCTCATGGAAACTACTTTTAAAGAAACTCTCCAGATATATCTACATAAAAAATCTATGTAATTAAGGCTACGCTTATATTTACCAACCAGTTCAATCCTGTTAACCTTATGCACACTAAAATCATTAATTTACTGAATTCTATATTTCTGCTCCTCGTGGTTACATAGAAAAGCCTAGCTTGTAATAAAATAATCGCATTTAAGATTTTGAATGGGAAATTACACATTATGTGAAATAATCACAAATTGTAAAGTGATTCTTAAATCATTTTTTAAATGTGTTATTTATATAGCCACATGCTCCTAAGTCCCTGCTTATGAGAACTACAACCTTAATTTCATGTGTTTCAAGCATGGTACCAGGTACATAAGAGTCTGAAAAATCCACTTACTCTATAAGTATTTATTAAACCTGTATGGGTAGAAATATCCAGTTATTTCCATATTATAACCACAACTTTTCTAACTGTAAGGGAATACTGATCAGTTCTTATACTCAAATTTCTTAAGAATCAGGGTTTTTACCCCAAGTGGGAAGTCTTTGAAGTTTTTAAAAAGTGAAGAACTGATTCTTTAGAGACACATTATTCTCTTTGAGTAGCCGTATTTTGGACCCCTTATCCAATATTCCTGACTCACCACCACCAGCAACAACAATAACAAGTCGATTATTTCATTCCCTTACATATTTTCTCCAAGGCACTTTGAAAAGAGTAAACAAGATGCATTTATAATAAAATTATTTACACTGACATGGCTCTGCTTATTCTGGAAGCTCCATGAAGTCAGGGCACGCCTACCCCATGCATCATTCTGTTCCTGAGCATGCAAGTGATCAGTGAATCCCCATTTACTGAACTGAAAATAAACACGAATCTAAAGGACACTGACATGGTTAGAGACTCCCTCTTCTTTTATTTTTTTTTTCTGGACTCACGGACTTCTCACTGTTTCTGTTGTCTTTCCCTAAGCCTTTCTACCAGGAGATAGAAAGCCTGATGCAGGAGAGCTTGAAATCAGACAAATCTGGTCAAGACACCACTCGGACTTCTACTACCGGAGTAGCTTTAATTTAATGTAATTAATTTGTGCAGAGCTTTAACCTCCCTTATGCAAAGTGATGATCATAGCACCTACTTGCATGGTCACAAACAATGATAAGCAATGGCACACAGTAGATGATCAGTGGATGGTCACCTTTCTCCCCTTGACTTTCGGAACCGAATATACTCATAATATCCAGAGTTATGTGCCAGTGGGGTAGGTGAGAAGTCACTGCTTCTGGAAGGAGAAACCAATCTAAAGAAGATGCTTTTGTGCTGTGGGATGTTCTTACGTAGCATCCTGTGTCCCTGGTCTGTTTTCAGTAATGCTGCAGCTACTATTCCCAAATAATTAGATGTTCAAGTGCTGACACATGTTGAATAGGAGAAGAGAACTCAAAGCTATATTCGAAGCATCTTTAAAGCACCCATTTTTCAAATCCAAAATTTCTTGGGATCTGAAGTTGACAGCATCTAACTACCTTTAGGGAAGCTCATACTTTCACCCTGTTCATCTCTGAGTTCATTGTGTTTATTTGTTCATTCATAATGTGGTTCTGGAATATCAGAAGACAGCACACTGCTAGGCTTGGGGGTGTGTGATAAGAACTAGATAAGATCCCTGTCCTTAGAGTTGAAACTCCTTTTGAAAAAATACCATTTTTTAAAGAAGAGACATGATAATATTTTAGGCTTTAGCTAGAAGAAGTGATTTCACAGAGATGTCTGTGGAATCTGACTTTCAAGGAAACAGATGGGGTGTTTGTATATTCCTCCTACCGGCCTCTCAGTGGGTCGGGGATCTGCACACAGGACCTACCTCTGCTTAAAGGACAGTGGCGTCCTGTATTAAGTAACCCCCTCCTCTGAGCTTCCATAATTATATGTATGTAATCACAGACAACATGATGATATGAACTCTCTGTTTTCCAACGTAGAATCTTTAAAAGTTAGATAATTCTTCTTTTGGGAAAATATACCTAAAGTCACAGTTACCATAACATCTAAAAACAATTACTGAGCAGCAGTGTTATGTACTATATAGCCTTAGGTAAATCTCAAGTGCTTGGAAGGTTGAGTGAGGCCATGAGGATGGGAGAAGCGGTAGGACAAGATACATAAAACCTGCTGTCCTTAAATAAAAAGGCCAAAAGTATGTGTGTCTGTGGGAGTATACATATATATATATATATATATATATATATATATATATATAATTTTTGAGTATATAAAGGGTTGTCAAAAATTGACTCCTCTTATTTATTGGTAAGTCTTTGATGTGCTTAGATAAACCACCCTTCTCTGCAAAATCAATGAAAACACATCTTTATCCTTCTGCATCCAGTCATTTTGAAGGAGTACAAATGAAACTCAAAGTTATCTATCAAAGGAGAGAAGAAGTTTCAGCATAGAAATAGAAATTGCAAGTAAACCCTACCTGGATGTTATACACAGTAACGGGAAAAGTTCCTGACCGAGCTGGTGTGCTCGGGTTGGATGGGTGTCGTTGGGGAGTAAGTATTTGCTTTTTTTCCTTCCACATAAACCCATCCCAAGGCACCCCAGTGTGACAGCAGGTGTTATACGTTCAGGACTCTGTGTGGTTCACAGTCTTCTAATTCACCACGCACTTTCAAAGTTCTCGGTTTCTCCAAGAATGAATCCCTCTGGCCCCAGCAATGGTCAGCACTGCGGGTTTCCTCTGAGCATAAAAATGATTTCTTCAAAGGTGTAAGTAAAATGACAGTCTCAGTACATTCAGCTTACCCAAGTATACTTAATGACTTTATGTGCGTGGGTTGAGATTATTCTTAGTAATCACAAAACAATTAATGTGAACACAACACTTACTCACCCTGCCTTACCTCCCACAAGAGACTCCAAGCAGGGAAATAAGTGACTGTTAAGTCAGTGTGTGCAAGCAGCCAGCTGTCACGCTCACTGGGATATAAGGATCCAATAATTAGCAAAACTGAGGAGGAACACACTTGTGGGGGATCCTATGTATACATACCGAACCAACTAGAACATTGATCTATGAGATATTTAAAGTTAAGTTTTGTAGTCATCGTCATCAACATCATCTAATTTGGATGCAAGGGCACAGTGAGGTTTAAATATAGTACCACGTGGAATTACACACTTTAGATTTTTTTAGTCACTCATTAGTTCATTCATTTGTTCAACAAATATTGATTGTGAGCTCTGTGTACTGAACTTTGTCAACTGTCTGACTTTGGCCATATCATTAAACACCAAGGATCCCCATGCTCCTCATCTTTAATAAGATATTTCAAAACAGCTACTTTGCACAGCATGGGATTAAATAACAACACCAAGACACAGGCATGCCATTGTTACTGCCTATGATTTTTCCACTCAAGATCCGCTGGTGTTTCTTCTACCTGAAATGGAAGGAGCATGAGACAGGCAACTGTCTTTTTCTATATTCTCTTTTGATCTAAAAAAAAAAAAAACATAGATGTACACACTGATATTCCCTCTGCCCCTTGGTTGTTCTGAATATGTGTTTGTGTGTGTGTGTGTGTGTGTGCCCGCATATTGTCTCTCTTCCTACATTCTTCCCTCACAAGTGATGGAAACCTATACCCTACACCGTGTGAAGGAGACAGATACTGGATGAAGAAAGCATCAGGAGGGCATCCCTGTAGTGAGAAAAGCATTGTCTGGCTCCCTCCAAAGCCCTCCATTCTGTTCGCTTCCTGCCTGGCTTCTCTAGGGAGAACTCCTGTTCTTCTCCCAGAAGTCATGGAAGACTCCACGTGTTACAGAAAAAGCCATCTTTCCTCCTTCCCCACCTTTGGCCATCACGTTATGGGAGGGCCCTATCTAGCGTGTTCTGTGAGTTTTATAAGTGAATCAGCCATGTGATGGGTAGAGATACCTCAGCTATGACCAGCTCTTAGAAAGAGTCCTTATCTCCTGTGATATAATTCTCCCAGACAACTGGTCAACCAGCTCCCTTCCTCCCCATGTCACTCCTGTCTTTCAGTCAAACTTTCAACTACAAATCCAAAGCTTTTAATGGAAACTGGCGTCTTGGAATTAATATCACTGAAGTCCTTTTTGATTTACTATTAAAAAACAGCTTGGGGTTTTTCTAAGTAGAAATGTCCTATCAAGGATATCACACTTTGTTTCATTAAATACAATAAAAATAGAAAAAATAATATTAGAGTTATTCTTAATTTGTGAAGACCAAATTCAAAGTATGGGGTACTTTTTTTTTAGTATCACAAATGCTTGGAAACAGTTTTATTATCAGTGGTTTTATTGTTTGTTTCATTTTTTAAAATTGTTTTATTTATTTATTTTTAGAGAGAGGGGGTGGAAGGCAGAAAGGGAGAGAGCCATTAATGCAAGAGACAAACATTGATCAGCTGCCTCTCAGACATGCCTTAACTGGGGACCGAACCTGCAACTCAGGCATGTGCCCTGACGGGGAATGGAACTGGTGACCTTTCAGTTTGCTGGACGATGCCCAACCAACTGAGCCACATGGGTCAGTGCTATTATTGGTGTTGTTAAAAATTTCAGACTTAGTTCCAGGAGATGAAAGCACTCATCCAAAGTCATACAGAAAATTAATAAAATAATTTGGATTTTTAAATTCTGGCCTACATTCATTTTACACCAAAAAATACCTTAGAGTAAAAAAATTCTGGTATCACTCAGGAAGTGAAAACTATTTTCCCAATATTACCCCAATATTTACTTTTCCTCTGACCACACACCCCTTCATTTGTTCTGGCTAAAATGCCTTATATTTATCCTATTCTGCACCTGTCAGCTGTCAAAAGTGCCACAAGTATCCCAGGACACAGCCTTTGGCGTCAACTCCTTTTTTTCCCCCTCACCCAAGGACATTTTTTCATTGCTTTTAGAGAGAGAGGAGGGGGAAAAAAGAAGGATAGAAAGAAACATTGATGTGAGAGAGAAATATTGATCAGCTACTTTCTCACACTCATCCTGACCTGGGACTGAACCTGTAACTCAGGCATATGCCCTGACTGGGAATTGAACCTGCAACCCTTCAGTCTACCAGACAACAGTTCAACCCACGGACCCATGCCAGCCCTGGCTCGGCATGACCATCTTTAAAAAGGCTTCCTTGCTGTCTTCTTTTCATACAAGCTTGCTCAGCTGGCACTCCTCTCCACCCCTATGCTATGAATTCTGAGTGTTCTATGTTGTCACACAAGTTGGATTGTCCACATGGGTTTCTTTTTAGGATTTATCACACACAACATTGCACCCTCAACACTGAGAACACGACTTACAGAGTGTAAACGCTGACCAAATGTAGATCGATGTAGGTTACAAAGACATTCTCACTTATCAATGCCTCTCTTAGCATTGTTGGTCTGCCTGAGTTATCTGAATATTTCTTTTCAAAGGTCTGCACTGAAAAAATTCTTTAGCCAGTCAGTTCCCTTGGCAGTGGGGATGATAATCTATGCAACTCTGATTTAAAAAAGACCCTTTGTGTTTGTAATTTATCACTTTGACTCAGGATGCATAAAATTGACTCAATTCCATGGAGGCATTCCATGAAGTCTCCATGTATTATCTTAATTTTTCTAAAAGGAAAGCATTCATTGCATGGATTTTCTTCACCACGGAGTATTTTTTCTGAAGCTTATTTTCACAGGTTCCACTGAGACACATGTTACTTGTATTCAATGAAGAAAGATGGTCTGAGCTTCAAAATAAAGGTCAATGAATTAAGTTAGTTTATTTTTAAGCAAGTCATTTTTCATACTCTTGCTTGCCTGGAGCAAAGTTGAGACTGTCCTGCAAGTTTACTGTGCTTTTTCCAGATAATTAAGCATTTATTATTCACTTGCCTTGCATTTCATTTACACGTTCCATCTTCAATCACTTACACTGGACTGCAACTGTTTTCTCACTACTGTCCTCAAATTAGTGCTTTTAAAATAAATGCCACATCTATCCCTGTCTGTGCCTAAAATGTTACAAGCAAACAGACGGTGTTGAGGCTGGTAAAAAGGGGAAAAAAAACATTTATAAAATACAAATAAGCTATTTTGAGCCTTTGGAAGTTATTCACAAAAAAAAAAAAAAAAGACAATTTCTTTTACAATTACTACTGTCTTACATCTTCCCTGTCACCAAAATGCCTCCTGGGTCTATGTGTAACAGAGACCCGGGCCTGGTTCCAAGTACTACAGGTCCCTGAATACAGCAATGGCAGCCCCACGCAGGAGCTACACAGCTTGGCAGTCAGGTTGGGGTAAAGAAGACTATTGAAAAATGAGAGTTGGAAATCAGACAGATGCACTTTGAATCAAACATCTTGTGCAAGAAATTTGTCAGTTCTGACCCTCTGTGCTATCATATAAAAAAACTGAGATGACATTACTATCTATGTCAAAATATTGTGATAAATAAATTAAGTTTTCCTAAAGATCTTATTTATTTTTTTTAGAGAGAGGGGAAGGGAGGGAGAGAAAGAGAGGGAGAGAAACATCCATGAGTGAAAGAAACACTGGTGGTTGTTTCTCACCCACCCCCAGCGAGGACCTGGCCATAACCCAGGCGTGTGTTCTGACCGGGAATCCAACCAGCGACCTTTTGGTTTGCAGGATGTCACCCAACCCACTGAGCCACATCAATCAGAGCTAAATTCAATTCAATTGATAATTCATGCAAACCCATTAGCACCATGCCAAGACCATAATGCGTCCAATAAATGAGGTTTTTGCTGTTTATATTTTTGTTGTTTTTCTTCTTCCTGATGTTGTTGCAATTTGCCAGGGAATCTGATTTAAAGATGGAAGGCATTTTGCTTTCCTCTCTGTGAAGCACAGGTTCTTCAGTTGTAACGTGGAGAGAGTAATTCTTTCCTCCAGCGTGGTTTACTGTTCTGGCAAATCCAGAGGGACGTAGAAACAGAAATACACGTTCCATTTGTTTATTGTAGTTCTTGTTACTATCACAGGGGCCTCTGAAATAAGAAGGCATATTAATGACCATTCCTCCCTTGTGGGATGGCCTTTGAGCCTTTCTATCTTAACCTGTGATCTAGACCTGAATCTGGGCAAGAGCTTATCACGGTCTCCAGGCTCCTATTTGCAAGTACAAGAGTAGCATTGCAGTAGCTAGATCTGTAAGACATAGTATGAAACTTGAAAATGCAAACATTTTAGTCCTAAGTAAATCTCAACAATAAAAACAGGGATCCCATCTGAGGTTGAAATGATGCTCTTTCCACCAGAGGAAGAGACACTAGAAATATGAACTAGAGGTCAAGTTGTATTTCCTACAGGGTACATCACACATCTTCTCCACAAGTTGGTGCAAGCTTTTCCCTTTCTTTATATTCATTCACTCTTCTCTTCCTTCCCTCTTCTATCTTTCCTTTGCTTCTTTTCTTCTGTTGTTCTATTTTCTTATTTAAAACACATAACAAAGGGCTTCTAGTGGCCAAACACTATGCTAGGCATAGAGAAATAAACTGACCAAATCAGACAAACCCCCATTCTTTCATAGACGAAGCACTCTAGCTTAAGAAGTGACTGAAAAATATAAATATGTCAATATACAAGATAATCACCAATTACACACTCAAAGAAGAAAATTAATCAAACAAATAGCAGATTTAATACAGTCTTTTTTAATATGTTTTCTTTATTGTTTTAAGTGTGTTTGTAAATAGTATACCCAGGTGTGTTTTTTTTATTTTAATTTTTATTTAATTCGTGTTCAAGTACAGTTTTCTGTCTTATATTCCCAGCCTTAACCTTGTACTTAAAACAAGAGAAGAAACTTCCATGATGTAGAGAGATTAATGTGTTATGGCAACAGAAATCATTCTGTAGGTTTGGAATATAAGAAGCTAGAGGACAGGAGAACTTATCTGTTCCAAAGTCTAGAATTCTGTTGTTAATATTCCTGTGAGGATAACACAAGACACATACAAGATGTCTTATCTCCTATCCTCTGGTTTCTTGTCCTTATTGAAGTATTTTGGTATCAAGGACATGATGACTGTTGAAGGACAGTCTACTTTTTTATGACTGTCAAGGACGTGTTCATGTCTCACAGCCTGTAAGGGAAGGATCACTGTCATAACATGGGTTATTTTAGCTAAGGTCTCACCCTTACTAGTAAGGCCAGAGTCCTGTTATAAAAAGGAAATGGGGTCAGACCCAGATGGGTCTACTGGTGAATTCTACCAAATATTTAATGAAGAAGTTATACCAATTCTGTACTATCTCTTTTAGAAGGAATACCTCCTAACTCATTCTATGAGGTCAGCATTACCCTAAGCAAAACCAAACAATGACATTAAACAGATAAACTACAGATTAATTTATCTCATGAATATAGATATAAAAAATCCTCAACAAAACATTAGCAAATCAAATCCAAAAAGTATAAGAAGAGTTAGATATCATACATTCAAAAATTAATTGATATACTACATCATATCAACAGATTTTTTAATCACATGATTATATCAATACATGAAGAAAAAGTGTTTGAGAAAGTCCAACACCTATTCAGGACTTAAAACTCTTAGTTGAAGGAAACTTTCTCAACTTGATAGAGATTATCTACAAAAGACTGTCAGCTAACATCATACTTAAAAGTGAGAAACTTGAAGGTTTTCCCTAAGATTAGCTACAACACAGGGTGTCCCCTCTCATAACTCATTTTCAGCATTGTACTACAGATCCTTACTATTGGAATAAAACAAGAAAAGAAAAGGTATACAGTTTGGGAATGAAGATAGAAAAGTGGTTTTTTTTTTTAGATGACATGATTATCTATGTAGAAATTCCCAAAGAACTGACCAACACACACACACACACACACACACACACACACACACACATTCTCCTGGAGCTAACAGCAATTACAGCAAGATTGCAGAATACAAGTTCAATTTTTTTCTACATAATGACAATCGATTTAAAATTATAAAACAATAACTTTTACATTAGCACCCAAAGTGAAATACTTAAGTATACATGTAACAAAACATGAACAAAAGCTATATGAGGAAAACTATAAACCTTTGATCAATGAAATCGAAGAATAACTAAATAAATAGAGAGATATGCCAGGTTCATGGGTAGGAAGATTCAATGTTGTGAAGATGTCAGTTCTTCCTAAGCTGATCTTTGGATCGAATGCAATCAAAATCAAAATATCAGCAAATTGTTTCATGGACTATGACAAACTAATTCCAAATTCCATATGAAAAGACAAAGGATCCAAAATAGCCCACATCACATTAAAGGAGAGGAAGAAATTTGGAATGCCGGCACTTGCCGACTTTAAATCTTACTGGAGAACTACGGCAATCAATACAGGGTGGATTGTGGTGACAGAACAGACAAATAGATCAATAGAACAGAATTGAGAACCCAGAAATACATCCCCATAAATACAGTCAACAGATCTGTGTCAAAGAAGCAAAAACAGTGCCAGGGAGTACAGACAGTGTCTTCAACAAATGATGCTGGACATCCACATACGGAGAGTAGATCTAAACACAGGCCTTAAATCTTCAGAAATATAAACATGTGCTCTGTGGTATGGCATCAGGGAAATGCACATGAGAACAATGCTGTGACACCATGCACCTGTCAGAATGGACAAAATCTGAAACACGGACCACACCAAATGCAGGTGAGGACGTGGAGCCACAGAAACTCCTATTTGCTGCTGGTTGGAAAGCAACAGAGAACTAAATATAGCCTTACAATACAATTCAGGAATCATGCTCCTTGGCATTGACCCAAAGAAGCTGAAAACTATGGTTACATAAAACCCTGCACACAGATGCTTATTGCAGCTTTATCATAATTTTCCAAAGTTGGAAACAACAAAGATGTCCTACTATAGGTGAATGGATAAACTGTGATATATCCAGACAATGGAATGTTATTTAGCTCTTAAAAGAAATGAGATATCAAGCCATGAGAAAACAAGGAGGAACCTTAAATGCATATTGCCAAGTGAATGAAAGCAATCTGCAAAAGCTACGTAGTTTACGATTCCAGCTACACGACACTCTGGAAAATCAAAACTATAGAGACAAAACCTGAGTGGTTGCCAGGGGTTGGGGGGCATTGAGGTTGGGGGAAATGAATAAGCAGAGAACAGAAGACTTTTAGGGCAGTGAAAATACTATGGATATTATAACGGTGAACATATGTCATTATTCACGTGTCCAAACCAATATAGGGTATAACATTAAGACTGAACCATAAGCCCTGGCTGGGTGGCTCAGTTAGTTGGAGCATGGTCCTGTGCGCCAGGTTTCTCGCTAAACGCCCAGTCAGGGCACATACCTAGACTGCAGGTTCATCCCCAAGTTGGGGCCTGTATGAAAGGCAAATGATGCATGTTTCTCTCTTGCATCAATGTTTCTCTCTCTCTTTCTCTCTAAAAATCAAAAAACATATCTTTGGGTACAGATTAAAAAAAGAATGAACCCTAAGACAAATAATGGATTTGGAGTGATTATTATATGTCAGTGTGGTTTGATTCTTGGTAAAAAGTGTACCATTCTAATGAGGGACATTGATAATGAAGGAAATTGTGTACGGTTGGGGGCAACAGATACATGGAAAATCTCTTTATCTTCCTCTCAATTTCACTGTAAACCAAATACTAAAAAATATTAAGTCAAACACATTTTTTAACTTAAAGAGAAATCATCTTTCAAAATTATTACCCAAATACAAATGTCATTCTCCTGGGTCTTTAAAAAAAAAAGAAAGAAAGGAACTGAGGATGATGTCACATCAGGAACAATGTGCGTTGGGATTCAGCCAAGACTTTTGGACTGAGTTACGCTGTGCTTCTTCCTGATGTCACAGGCAGACCAACCACCTGGAGCACCAACTCACCAGGCCCTCTATCAGAGTCACAAACGTCTCATGCAATGAGTCTACGCCCATCCCTGAAACTCGTTATATTTTAGAATTTAAATTTCTAGGTCAAAATTAGTGGACATTCTTAGTGTTTTTGATCCATAGCCTTCAAGTGTGTTCACTAAATGCACCTATTAACACTGCTCCTCTCAGGTTTTGACCAATTCACCAAGCCTGTGCTAAGCCTGCCCGTTATTCTTTTCAACACCTTCGTGGATCTGATAGGGTGAAAGTTACTTTCCCTTTTGTTTTTCCACGTGCTCTGGCAGCCACTGAGCCCCCTGCTTGGTTTCTCTTCATGGAAGAACTTGCCTAAGAGTGTGGTTAGTTGGCACCTTACAACGGAAGCATCTTCAGGGTTGGTTTCAGGATTCAAGCCGAGGCTGTCCTCTTCCCAGACACAGCGAAGCCAGTGACTAAGCATAGTGGGCTGGATTAAAGCCTGGTCATTATTGTGTGACATGGGACTCCTTAAAAAATATCTTCACTCCAGGGACCCCACAGGCTTGACAGGGATAATGTTAAAGCAGCCCTGCATGACCCTGCTTCCTCTTCTCTTAACTTGCACGGGTATCAGACCTGCCCCCTGTCTGACAGGTTTCCCTGCCTAATCCTTGCTGTGAACTCCCAAATCCTTATGTTGAAACGCAAACCTCAGTGTGATGGTATTTGGAGATGGGGGCTTTGGGAGGTGATTAGACTATGAGAGTGAACCCCTTATGAAGGGTATTAGTGTCCAATACAAAAAGAGGCCAGAGAGTGAGGTCACTCTTTCCATGAGGATACGAGTCAGCCATCTGCACTCAGATGACAGCCCTCCCTCACCTGAACTTGAATGTATTGGCACCCTGATCTCATACTACAGCCACCAAAACTGTGAGAAATCAATTTCTGTTCTTTTTTAAGCCAAGTAGTTTATGATATTCTGTTATAGCAGCCAGAACAGACTAATACAGCACTTTCATCTTTCAGATAACAGCCCCAGGGAGCCACTTCCCCTCCTAACTCTGTATCAGAGTCTATGCCCCAGAGAACACACCTGACGCACACCTTTAGTCACTTTCCATTTGCTTACAAAATGAAAAAGCCAAACGCTCAATGGCCTTTGTCCATTTTTTGTTTTTCTAACACAAACCTTTATAAAAGTGTTCTTAATCTGTTTCTGCATAGCATTTCTGAGGGAGAACCCCCCCAAAACAGAATTATCTTCTGTAGGGTGGGACCCTCGTAGTATAGGATTCCTCTGCTAGGTGAGTGTTCTAGGAAACTATCTATAGCAGTGTGCCAGCTGGCATTGTTGTGAGAGGCTGTGTTTGGCTTCAGAAATTTTTTTGAAGACTCTTTCAAAGCCTTTGCCCATTTCACAATGGGTAATTAGCAAGTGCACCTGCCCACACTGCCCTGAGTGTTCACCTGCTTTTGACCAAAAACAGCATGACCCCTTTTGCCTCACCCTCCCATTCACCCGATATGTCCCCTAGAGATGTTTATTGTTTGCCAGGATGAAGAAACTTCTCCATGGAAAACATTTTGCTGAGGTGGAAGACATGAAATGCAAAAAAAAAAAAAAAAAAAATGGCAGAAGCACTAAAAGGCTCTAGAACCAACAAGTGCAAAAACTGCTTTGAGCAGTGGGAAAAACATCTCTACAGGTGTATTGCATCAAATGGAGAGTACTTTGAAGGTGATTGAAACTTAAACATGTAAGAATACATAAACAATTTTTTACAAATAAATTCTATTTTTGGCATGTCTCCCTTTGTATATTCTCCTACACACACAATTGTACCAATCTCAATTTTTCAAAAGATTAAAAAGGCCTCCCAGATAGAGTTCCTCTTAGACTCTGTGGGAACAACCGACACTCTGCTTTCCCTGGAGCACACTCAAGGGTAACTGTACCAGCATCGACACCATGCTTCTTTCCACTCCCGTGCCTTTATGTTTCAGTGGAAGGACTCAGGATGACTCTTTATTGCTTCCCTGATTTTGCCTCTATTTCTTTCTGCACTGTATCTGCTTTAGTTGAAAACCTCAACGCCATTCAACCAATATTTATTGAGCACCTACTGTGTACATTGGTCAAGTGTCATTTCTCTCCACTACAGTGTTCACAGCAGTACCAGAATCTACTTCCTAAAATAGAAATCAAATAATGTTGTATCTGTCGCACTGGGAATGATAGAACAAAAATGAAGGAATGTAGAGACAGACCTTCATAGGCTGGGAAAAGTGTAAATGTTAATAAGGTAATGCCGACAATGCTTCACCAAACAAATGACCACAGTAAGTCAATGAGACTTAGAAGTAGCAAGTCCTCTGACTTAGTGGTGGTGGTGGTGGGGGGGTGGGGCGGCGAGGTCTTGTATTATCTCTCTCTCCTGGTAATTTATTTTCAAGGTATGAATTATTTACATGACATCATCATGCTTCTTTTTATTTATGTTGAGAATTAAAATCTGTCTTCCAAAATGGATTATGAGATACTTGCCTGATAAGATTAACCTTTGTGACTTTTTCTCCTTGTATTTAATTCAGTGTCTGGCACAGAGGGAATGCAGCGTGGATATGGGGTGGATTAATATCTGTATTATACTGGCAATGGTGTAAAAAAGATCCCACTGAACAAACAGTCAAGGAGCAAAGGGGAAAATAATTCAATTCCACTTAAATAGTCACCATGTTTCTGTTTTACAGCCCTCTATCATAATTATTGACCATGAAAAGTGAAGTTGGAGAGCATTATGCTGAGTGAAATAAGCCAGGCAGTGAAAGACAAATACCATATGATCTCCTACAAATGGAATCTCATCAACGAAACAAACAAATGAGCAAAATAAAACCAGAGACATGAAAATAAACAACAAACTGCCAGTGGCCAGAGGGGAGGGAGAGGGGGATAACAAGGGGAGGGAGGGAAAGGGTTAAGTCAAGGAACATGTTTAAAGGACCCAAGGACAAGGACAATGGTTGGGGGGGAGGGGCGTGAAGAGGAGAGGATTGAATTCAGGAGGGGGATGGGCAGGGCAGGGTAGCGTGATGGGGGAAATATGGGGACAACTGTAATTGAACAACAGCTTTTTTTTTTTAAAGTGAAGTTCAGATACATCTTACAGGGGCTTTGAAAGTAAGGACCTGGCTGTGAGTTTCAATTCTGATCTCAGTTCTGTACTGTGACTTGGTGGCCAAGTAATGAGACATATTCAGACTTTTTTTGCCCTGTAAAACTCAGAGCTCACCACTTCCCCAGGGTCATCCAGGAGCCCAAATGAGATGGAATTTATGGCTGAGAGCTCACCACTTCCCCAGGGTCATCCAGGAGCCCAAATGAGATGGAATTTATGGCTGACTCCTCCTTCACTGAGGAAGAACATGTAATTGTGCCCCTAATTAATACATTTTAGAAGAGTTCTTTCTTGTTTCCAAATCTCAATTCGATTTTAAGCCATGACCTACTTATGTACAAAAGCATTTTTTCTCACTTTTAAATGTATGCAGATTTTACTCTTTGAGTTAAAGAAAAGAGAGGCCTTTAAATTTTTAATTTAATAATTTAAATTTTTAATTTAATTAATAATTGACTTCATGGTACAACATGAAAATTTATTTCAATAATGCTGAAAACTTATGAATCAAAGAAATGATATTACATGTGTATGTGGCTGTATATTAAATTTTTCTACTTGGAAATTTGCAGACTAAACCACCAAATAGAGAACAGGAATAAACACAAAAAATATTGTTATAGCTCGTGGATTATAAAAAGTGTAACACAATGGCTTTAATCTCTACGTGTATTATTAAAATTAAACAATAAAAAGATTTATCTTCATTTGTAAAATCTATTATTTTATATAAAGTTATGGTTTCTAAAAGCTGTACCCCGAGACTCAGATTATTGACTAGGCTTAATATTGGTAATAGTAATAATAAAACATCATCTATAATATAACAATGTATGATATTCGAATACATAATAATATCTTCATTAAAAACTCTAGTGGGTAGATGCACCTGTCTTACAAAAGATGAATCTAATAGCAAATAAAGTGTCTATTTGAATTGTTACCACGTGTCATAAGCCATACGGCTGACATTTACCGCTTTATCTGATCCGGACCCTAACACTATGCGGCGGATTCCACGCCCACCATACAGATGTGCAGGTTGAAACTTAGAAAGATGCATAAGCCCAGCAATATGCAGCCAATGCAGAGTAACTAAATTTATTCTTAAATGTGATATTTAAGTCTGCCTGATGTACAGGCCCCTTTTCCCCCCAGGATAAAATATGGTGGCAGGCCATCTGTTAAATAGGCGATATTGTGCAAAGGGACTGCAATTTGTTTTAATCAGTATCAAAATGATTGTCGGGCTTGCCAAGTACCTCACATTGCACAGAAATAACACATTCAAATATTATTGATACAGGCAGTAAAGTACTTAACCGTAACATTTCATAATCCAAATCCCAAGAAAAATGTTTCCCTGAAGCAATAACATGGTGAATAGAATTCAAAATTTAGCTCACAAACCTGTTTCAGGCTCGATGGAAAAATAAGGCTGCCCTTCCAAGATACTGTAAACCAACTTGGCACTGTTTCCGTAAACTGGGTCATCAGCGTCAGTGGCTGTTACATTTGTGACAGACGTACCTAAAAAAGAAAAAAAAAAGGGAGAGAGAGTGAGAAAGATAATAATTAACACATGATTCTTTGCCAAGAGCTAAAATTTGCTAAGCATATCATACAGAAACCCATGTGTGGGAATAAGGAAGAAAAGAAATCTTTTTAAAGATGGGGAGAGAACTACTCCATCATAACTTATTCAAGTCTTTTAAAATAAAGAGTCCTGCTGGATTGGTGTATTATATGAAGATAGCTGTTTTAGAATCTGTATTGTTTAAGATTTCTTCATAGTTTTCATTTCAAAGCTACTACCAGACTCATGTAGGCTTGGAGAATACTGAAAAGGAAATATACCAAAGAAATAGGAAATGTAAGTTTAATAATACAATAATATAACACATAGCACTGAAGTTTTACAAAAGCACAACGGAATATACAAAAAAAAATGGCTGCTGGTAAAACCTGTCCAGAAATATCAGAGGGATAGTTTAACCGTCTTATTTCATTGCTCAGAATAAAAAATGAGATTGGAACCACCCATTCATCCATATGTTTAGGCAGTGAGGCCTTACGAATAATAGAAGCAAAATCTTTTCTTTTTTTTTTTTCAGGTTAATTATCTATTTTTTTATTCCCTCATTCAGCAGTTACGCACATGTGGTTTCCTGGACATGAAGTGTATGTACTAAGACAAAATCTAGAGGCAAGAAGTGGACAGTTTGGTGGTGGGAAGGAACTGGGGGGTACAGGCAGCTCAGTAGAGAAATTCAGCTGAAGGCAATGGCACTAGCTTTGGACCCCCGCTTTGTCCTGCAGCAAGGGTGGTCGGGGGCAACCTTCAGAGAGACATAGCATCTGAGTGAGATCACTCGAGGCAGGTGGAGTTTAACCAGAAGAAGGCCAGGGAAGAAATGATAAGCAATAAGTCATGGATAAGTGACAGCAAAATGCTTGAGAGACTGGGTAATTCTGGGAACTGCTAAAACGGGGGAGAAATCAGATTCTGGCGTGGCGGCGGGCACCATGTTCTACAAGGGCAGCATCAGTGTCTTCCTGATCCGGGAACCGCTAGACATGTTACAGTGAGCAAATATATATTTGCTAATGGCATGAGTGGATGGATGAATAAATCGTCTAACAATGTCATGGGGGAAGCATCCCAGTTGAGTTTCCTGGAACGCAGACTCTGAGCTAGAGATTCCTTGCAGAATTCGTATTGGGGGTCCTCTTCCAACAATAGCTAGGGAAGTGAGACAACAATATTGGACCAAAGGGGTACTTGGGCTATGACGCTGTCACAACAAAGGCTTCAGTGACCTCCACTGGAAACTCTAGAGCTGGGACGCCATTGTGGAAATAAGGTCAGGCTTCTAGAACTCCCCTGGGAAGGGAGCCTTGACCTTGGGCCACGCAGCTCTCTTCAGCCGAAGGACAAGCAATCCTGGGGGTGTTCCCACCTATGGGAACACTCCTAGCAATGAAGGCAAGAGTGTTTCTCTGCTTCAGGAAGTCAGGGGTGGATCTGAGCCGCATACTTGTGTGTTTACTGAATTAAGGAAGAGCTTTTTCCAGATCTTGCCAGCCAAAATCCTTGATGAATTTTCAATTATGGATGCTACAACTGAAATATGTAACAGCAATATTTTCTGAGCAGTCGATAGGTCTGTACCTCTGAAATTTCTACTCGGAAGGAGGACGCACAGGCTCTATAAAATCAACAGTTAGAAGTAAAACACACGGAATGTCTCTCCACCAGACTCTGGGAACCACATCATAGACACAAACTCCGGACTCCCATTCACAAGTAGCTCATCAACCAGCTGGGGAAAGTAACATGCGAAAGCACAGTTGTGCAGTTATTTGAATGCTCTGTGGGATGGCAAAACTGGAGCAAGAAACTTTCCCGGTGAGAAGAGCGTAGTCAGATAAAAGTTCCAAAATAATTTCTTAAGAGGAGAGAGGACTGGAAAAGTCAGCCATCAAAGCTGAGGTTGGAGATACAAGCTGTGAATGAGACGCAGGGGGTATCTGAAGGCCAAGGTGGGGAAGACATTTCACTTGGAGCTCAGACCCAGATGGTGGCCCCTCTCTCTTCGTGCTCCCAGACTCAACTGGAGGCAAAGGTGTAGAGGATTAGTGATCAGACTAGTTAGGAGGTTATGGCTGCAGTTCAGATGGGAGGTGATAAAACCTGGACACCAGGGAATGACGACAAAGATGGATTTCAGTGCGAACACTCTGGTTCCGGCCTTTGCACTAAGTGTACGTAACCTGTTCAATAGCAGGTAGACGAAGTGAGGGGCACGCAGGAAGTATTCTCGCAACTTTCCTGAGTCTAAAATTAGTTGCAAAAAGATTCAAGAATGAATTCGAGAGCCGCTGAAAGAGCTGCCAGAAGTCAGAGCCAGATGAGAAGGGGGAGCCCTTCCATGCAGAAGGATGTGCCCCAATTTCTTTGTTTGTTTTGCTGTGTTGGTTGTGTGTTTTCTCTGATTTTCTTTTTGAGGAGAAATGTTTTCCCCCACCATCAAGCAACACATTATCAGAAAAAGAAAGTCAAGTTTTATTCTCAATAGGATGTGAAATTAATGGGTGTGAGCATTAAGTTCCAATCGCTGCCTGGGCACTGGAACAAGAGAATGGAGGAGATGGTTAAAAACCTCTGTCGTCACCAAAATGACCTTCCAGTGGGAGAGGGTTAAACACAATAATGTGTGTAGGGGCCTAGCAATTACCACTTGCTAAGCCTGGGAGTAGGAACTCTGCCTACTTATCAGAATCTAGCTCTAAACGATATTTAGATCCCTGTGATCCCTTTCAGATCTATGAGATGGGAAGATGAAGATGATGGTGGAGGATTTTCAAAAATCTTCTCAGGCAATTCTAATATAAAGCTGTAGTTCCTAATAATTATACTGGGCACCAGATCGTTTAAAAATCAACTTCAGCCCTGGTCAGGGTCTCAGTTGGTTGGCATGTTGTCCACACACCAAATGGTTGTGGGTTCGATCCCCAGTCAGGGCACCGATGGGAGACGACCAATCAATGCTTCTCTCTGACATTGATGTCTCTCTCTCTTCTTCCCAACCCTCTCTCAAATCAACAAACATATCCTCAGGTGAGGATTAAAAAAAATTAACGCCGCTTTTGGCCATAGGAACATTAATGTCTATTGTGATTCCTTTAAGAACTCTAACTCGGATGTGCTAGTGAAGTCTTTTTTAGACTACTCTTACTGTGTAAAGGACCATGGAGACTATTTCCCATAAAATGGGAGTTGGGGACACTTCCTCGGAAGTCCACTACAAGACTGATCATCATCATATCTATTTCTGCTGATGACTGCAACTGGATGTGATCTCATAATAAGAGGCATCCCGTGGTCACATTACCGAACACTGAGACGGGAGTAAGGAGGCAAATTTCCATCGTTTTCATGCTCTGTGGTTCAGTTTTCTTCACACACAGAGATGGCAATTTTTGCTCAGCAGATCTCAAAGATTTGCATGAGGATCCAATGAGAAAATATTAAGTGTAGAAAACTGACTGAGAAGGTAAATTTAGAGTCAAACTGTCTGAACCAGATCATTTGGTTTATATTACATTCCCAACTTTTACTAATTCCACGTCCTGAGCCAAGTAGCAAAGCATTACTAAGCTTCAGTTCCTTAATCTGCAAAAAAAAAAAAAAAGGAAGATGATAGTAATTGTTACATCCGGGCTTGTGGAGATAATTAAATGCAATAATTTATGCAAAGGGTACAGAAGAGTTATTAACACAATATTTCTGAAAGCTTACTGTCACAGTTCTAGGTACATTATGTGTATGCACATGTGAGACTGAATAATAAACCAATTTTAAGTGGTGGAGATGTTGCAACTCATAAGTGTAGTTCTGCCTAATCATTTTCATAGTAGGATGTTTCCTGACTTTGGGGGAGGGAGGCAAAAAGACATTCCTAAATGTAACAGTATGTCCATGTATTTTTTACAAAAGAAGACACCCACGCACAAACACAATGTCCCATTGTCCCGTCCATTCCAGCTCATGTCCATTTCCTCTGTGATACAAAATTGCTCTAGGCTCAAAAATCCAATGTGTTTTGACGTCCTAAGCACAAAGACAGGCACTGGGTCCATTATTGTCCATGTCACTTTCTTGATGTCCTTCGAATGGATGTCATTCCAATCTCCCGGCCCCAGGCAAATCCCACACTCTTGCCAAGGTGAACTACTGGGCTGGGGACCACACTGGAGCTCAGGCCAGCTCTTACCCCCATCCTCATCCGGGATATTGCTGCCTGATGTGTGGCTTCTCAGGAAACCCGCTTCTTGCAGCCTGAGACATCTGGAAATGAAAAGGTAGCATGACTTTCCGTCAAGGATGATATTTCTCCTAATGGTGATTCAAGACGGTTGATGCACCTGTGCGTGGGAAGAGATGTGTGTGGAGCTTTTGTGGATGCATTTGTCAAGTGATTACCCGGAGGGGGGAAAATGGATGCTTTGAGGTTAATCTTGCAGGCGAAACGCTTTCCCGTCAAGCTGCGGTATAGGCTTCTCTCCCTGGAAATGCATGCAGACGGCAGACCACAGAGGCAAATTGAAAAGTGTAAACCTTGCAGTATGATGTTTCTTCAAAGCAGCAAGTGTTGCTGTGCGATAAATGGGACCCTGAGTAATACCCACAACATATAACAGGATTCTCTGTTTGTGTTTTCATTTGGAACCGTTTTTGTCCCTTTGTCGAGGATACAAGAAACTCATTTAGCTAGTGACTATAAATTTGACACCGTGCCATTTCTCCAAGAAAGCCCCTATTATAATCCAACTCGATGCCGATCCTATTATAATAATATAGCTGTTGTATTTCCAGCTGTTGTCAACAAAAATGATCCCTGTGACCCCAATTCATCTGCCAGTAACGAGTCAAATATGAACACGTCCATTCCAAGGTGAATTCTGCTTTGAATAGACCCATTTTTCTGCATTCCATTTTTTTTTTTTTGGTTGAGACTGGCCAGGGGGCCACGTGGACTTGAACAGAGGGCTCACAGTAGCATCTGCTTCTTACGACACCTGAAAGTTTCCTCCCCTCAGCAACAGGACGCATACACCCTCCCCCGACCCCATAATGAAAGCAAACATTACAAGCAAAATTGACCATCAAAAACTTTATACTGTCAGGTTAGAGGTTCCAGTCCTCTAAAAAATGAAGATGGAAGGTCTCCGAGAAAATAAGACGTTTGGAGGTCTGGAGCAGCGCAGCTCTGTGAGCTAGGCTATCCTTTTTTACGAGCAAGTCAGCACACAGGCTGTGCACATTATTCAGAAAGAAAAATGCTGGAACCAACACCCTGAGCAGGAAAACAGAGGTTTGGTGCAGCGTGAAAATGCGCAGGCCGGAACAGCGAAACTCTCGTGATGAGAACACCACCAACCCAGTTTGCACAGACAGCCCTGCAGGGCCTTTTGAGAGAATACGCACTCCAACGGCAGGTGTGGAAACAGCAGCAGCGCCTTGGCCAACAGCAGAGATTACCACCAGCTTAAAACTTTTTAAGGCATGAATAACATATGTATGTATGTATGTATGCATGCATGTATTTCGAAGGAGAAGGAAGGAGAAGGATAGAAACATTGGTGTGTGAGAGAAACATTAATCAGTTGCCTCTCTCATGCTCCTCGATGAAGGACTGAATGCCCAGCTCAGGCATGAGCCCTGACCGGGAATCGAACCAGTGACCTTGTGCTCTGCAGGAAGATGCTCAGGCAGCTGAGCCACACCAGTCTGGGCCATCTTCAGACTTTTTATTCGACCTTCTAGCCACCCTGATCCAAGTTCAGTATGTACAATCCACAGACGGAGTGCCTGGCATTATCCTTCGAAGACATCTTGCTTAAACATCCCCATACACCGAAGACCAGAGGCCTCACAGGTCTAGCAGCAACACAACTGCCTTGATCATTTTAATAAAACTCAACCCTTCCCCCACCTTCCCTCATCCTCTTTACTTATTTTCCCAAGTATTAGGTGGTTCAGGGGTAATGGTGTGGTGCAGGCATTGCCATGGAAACCCTCTGTGGTGGTTGCTGAATAGCAGAGCAATAATTTCCCAGAACCTCTACAACTTGTTGATATTTAAATTATCGCTTACTAGAAGCTGAAGCCTCTGGCCCAGAGATTTTTTAAAATGTCACGACATATCCACTATTTTTTTCGTTTTATGGGACAATGCTCTGAGCTACCCGAATGCCTGATTGGCAGGTACTTCTAGAGGTTTGTTTGTCTGTTTGTTGTGGTTCCTCCCAAGACCCCCATCCCCAGTTACAACAGGACCTAGGTTCAGCACACAGAGATATATGTGAGCGGCCAATGCATTCTTCCCATCTCTAACGGACACCATCGTCTTCAGCATCCACGTGTCTGGAAGGGCTCCCGGCACATCCCCCAGTGGGAAAGATGGCCTTAGTCACAGCAATATTTTTCTCAGTTTTGTTATTTAATGAAAGAGGACAAATGCTTCATATCCAAAGCTCCAAGGGACACTTTAGGGGGTCTTTGAAAGATGAAGAGGATTTAAACATGAATCAGTACAAATAGCAGCTGGTTTCTTTCACTCTGTGTTGGGAGAATTCTTCCCCGACAAAGTTCCAGGGGGAGTAACAGTGGACTGTACCCCCTCACCCGTAAGCAGCAAGCCAAGGATCCCCTTCCTTCTAGAAACTTCTGCTCTAAATGGCTGTTTGCTAACGAGGAAAGTCATGGCAGGGTGACAGCAGGAGACCAAAACCTTCCCTTGTGCTGGGGATCAATCCTGTGACTGAGAAAAGCCAACTGAGTAAGGGGCAGAGGCAGAGCGTGCTTGCTGTTCACTTCAGAAGCCTCTCTTTAAAAACACGCCGTGCAGCACCGTGAAATCCTAAAGCGTCACGTGAACTTCTGCGTTTGCAGAGGCCTCCCCGCGGCTCACTGGGTGTTCTCTTCCCGTGCCAGCACTCAGCATGTCGTGAAATGCTGCAGCCCAATGCCGCCCACTCCAGGTGTGGCATATCCCGGGAACAGGGACAGAGTCTTAGGCATCAGCTGAACGGACAGCCCAGAAGCGGATCCTGTCATTTCCCTGGCGCTCTGATTTGGGACATAGGCGAGGGAAATAAAACTCGGTTTCCATATTCTGTTCTGGAACAGTTAGAGGGATTAAACAGTTTTGCCACTTAATGAAACATCCACACACACTTAACATGTTGCTTTTCAAATGAGCCTGCAAGTTTCTGGAACAATTAAACCCTTCAGAAAATGCATTTGAGCACACAGATGTCTTCTATTCATCCGTGCATCGTTGCCGCGAACATCTGTAACGTGCATCGGGTGGGAGAGATGGAAAATATTGTACGACGATGTGTAACTGTGAAGTCTCAGCCATGTTTACTATGCACAGGAGAAAAGTACCTTCTGCAATGCTCACCAAAAACACCAGGACACAGACCTACCCACTGCTTTTGCAGATAATGAGGACGATCGGAGGCCTGCGTGTGGAAACTAATAAGCTGTCTGTTTTTACAGTTCCATGTGTATAAATAAAGCCTTTCAGAATTGGAAGGACTCTTTTAGAACACAAAAGGAAAAGGGCATATTTTCTTCTTTCTCGGGGAGCCTCTTCGCAGCAATCAAGCCATTGCTCATTGGTTACCCACAGGACAAAATCCTCTAGATGCTCCAGAAGTAAACCAGCATCATTGGTGCTTAGATGGGCAGGTGTTTCCATCCTGAATTTACAAAATGATGCTGCCAGGGGCACCGCAGGCGCCTTCTACAAGGTGTCCGGATCGCAGGAGGTGCACGCTTCCTTCATTCCATTTCATTGTAGAAACTCGTTCATTCAGTCACACAAGGCTACTTGCCTACTGGGTGCTGAGTGCGGAGTGCCAAGGCAGATGTGGGTACAAGGACGTGGGCAGAGTCAGAGTCTGTGTCCTGAAGTTCATTTTAGCCGTGTTTCCACGCCGTTTTGTGCTCTTACTGGAAACCGACAATCTTTGTTAAGTCAATCTCTAGAAGACACCGATGTGATGTAGTAGAAAACACATACACACTACAATTATAATGTCAGAAGTTTTTGATCTAAGTTCTAAGACTGAGATCATACTTTACATCAATGACTTGTCACTCTCAGGAAACAAGAATTTTTTTTTGACATTAAGACTCAGTTTACTGCCCTGGTTGGTGTGGCTCAGTGGATTGAACGCCAGCCTGGGAACCAAAGGGTCACCGGTTCAATTACCAGTTAGGGCACATGCCTGGGTTGTGGGTCAGGTCCCCTGGAGGGACACTTGAGAGGCAACTAAGCACATATTGTGTTTCTCTCCCTCTGTTTCTCCCCCTCCTTCTCCTTTGTCTAAAAATTAAAAAAAAAAAGACTCAGCTTACCAATCCAAAAAGTGAGAATGATACCACCTACTCCCTACTCTTATTCTGAGGCTTTGTAAAGACAACACATACCCAGTGACCCCTGGGGGAAGGGACAGTGAGTGGGGCCATAGCCCGGACTATCTAGGACACACCACTTTAGTCATGTTTGATAAAGTGAGTTTGAGGTCAAGATGCAGAAGGAAAAATACTTATACCTACTGCAGGAGCTATTCATTTTTGTATTCTTATGAGTAAGCTTAATTAATCTAGTTAAAAGCCAGACTTTAAAAAAATGGCCATAGCACGGGTGTGGCTCGCCTCTCTTGTCCAAACCCACGGCTCTACTGAGGAAGGTATAACTGATGAAACACAAATTGTGATACATTTAAATTGGTGCATCACGTGACGATTTGTTGTAGGTATACATTGAGAAAGAATTACCACAAGCCAGTAAATTAACACATTCATCACTTCACACAGTTGTGAGTTGTCCTTGTTCCCCTCTCCCCCCTGCCGCCCTTAAATGAGAAAGACAAAATGAGTAACTGTGCTACCCAATTGCAAACCTGACTGAGTCAAAGCCACTGCACCTTTGGGCTATTAGGAAAGTCCTGGAAACAACAGATTTTACTGGGCAATCAAGACATAGCTACAGTGTCAAGGAGACTTTCAAAAATAGGTATTCACTAACTCACCTGAAGCATGCCATCTTGTCCGTGGAACCATTCATAATGTGGCTAAATGGGAGGTGGGTTGGGCTTATCTCCTGCTGGGGCCCTTCCTGGAGCTCTTGCTGTGTGTCGAACGTTCTTTGAGGCACCTAAGAAACCTCCCCATTAGAGGATTCTTGCTTTCTTGAAGGGCAGACTAGTGGGACGGCAGAAAGTTAAACACTACACTACCAAGTGATGTGATAAAAAGTGTGGAGGTGAAAGGAAGACTCGGGATAACGAACGCAGGAGGGACAGCGAAACCGCTGAAGCAAGGTATGGCGGGAGGAGATTGGATTTCGCTTAGATGAAGATACTGAGATAAGATTGAAGAGAAAGGATGCTCTGGAGTCCGAGTTCAGAGTTGGGGTCACAAATCACGAAGAATCCCCACAACAGAGGTTAATTGGTTTGGAGATTATCAAAAGAACATGGAAAGTTAGAAAAGGACTTTGCACTGCCCTTTTCCTCCCCGGCCCAGGAGTTTTCTAACCTTCCCAACTACTTCTTTTACCCGCACCCCTGCCCAAGCAAGGGCATTCTTCTGCTTCCCCAACCCCTGCCCGAGTTTGTTCAGATGCAGATTAAGATGTAGTCCTTCCTAAACCCAATCCTTTCCTCTTCTGAGCTCTAAAAATACTCTATTTGATTGTCTCTCAGGGCACCTTTTACTTTTACATATAAACTGCAGTGCAGACAGATTTCTCCCCTTCAGAGATAAGTAATCTTCTTTCTTCTTCTCTTGACTTCCCCATCTAATCCTCCTCTCCAGAATTAACCCATTCGTCCCTTTTTCTGTTTTATTTATTGATTTTAGAGACAGAAAGGAAGGAGGAAGGGGTGTCAATTTACAGTTCCTCTTGCTTGTGCCCCGACCAGGGGTCCTACCCGCAAACCTGTATATCAGGATGACAACCTATTCCTCCCTACTGTATAGTCTCATCCATTATTTTCACATCCTAATCATAGCCCTACATTGTCCCAGTTGTACAAATGCTAAGAACAATGTCTGCTATAAAATATTTAATCAGTTAATCTTTGCAACAAGCCGTTGAGCATCTGTCATGATTATCTCCAGTCACAGAGAAGGGAAGAAAGCCTGTATTCAAAACCAGGCAGAGTGGTCCCCAAACTGGTCTTTGTAACCACCGTATAAACACTATTATCAGCTCTGAATTTTACACCTTAAAGTGCATGAGACATGGCCCAATATTTGTATATTGCTCTCTTGTATGTAAGCATTTGTTAACTAATTGGGTGAATAAACAAATAAATAAAGGAATGGTTATTTTCTTTAGGGAGGCACATTCAGAAGTTAGTAAGACAAGTTGGTACACTGGTATTTTAAATTATGTGTTGATTCTATTGTTTTGCCTCGTTTTCATGAATTAAATAATGAGACAAGAAACCAGAGGGATTTTTTCCTCCTCTTAGGATGGTAGTCATGACCTTGTCTTCTTATCAATGGGTCTACGTTTGTAGCTGTAAGGTAAACAAAAGCTGGTATGATATCAGACTCTTATAGGAGCTCATAAAAATTTCCTATTGCCTAATGACTTTATTTGGTTACGGTGGGAGGGGAGTTTAGAAGGTGGAGAGTATCATTAACAGGTATAAAATCCCTCCCAGGACTAGGAAGAAGGGCAAAGATGGTAAGTGCCATCCGTGACTGACTGCGACTTGTTTAGGGTTTACAATCCTGCACCGAGGATGGGTGCGGTCACACCCAAGAAGGCTAATCAGTAGCAGCTGAAGTCTGAAAATGGAGCATGAAAGATAAGTTTATCATAGAGTGAATGAGTAGCTTCTGGGCAAGCACAGACCTAGCAGAGAACTTGAGCAGGAGATGCCATTAGACCATGCGTCAACAGAATCATCGGACGGTG